>NW_027422950.1:682500-1282500 GCF_048934315.1 Petromyzon marinus | reverse complement strand
GCTTCCTGTTGCCTCGCGACAGAAGGAAGTAGTATTACGTCACTTCCCTCCCACGAGAGGCTCTGTAACTGAATAAATTATGTGAATGAGGCCGGCCCATGTGTCGAGCGATGGGGGCGTGGGCGCTGAACCCGTCGCAATAAACTCGCGACGGCTTTAACAGAAACATTATGTTAATGAGCTACCAGTCACTGGGCGTAGCTTTGCCCAAATAAGGATTGCCACTGGAACGATATCGGCAGTGACGCAAACGGAGGTGACGTCACGCTCAAGAGCGCGGTGGACGGGGGAGGGATGAATACCTTGGTGACATGACGTCACTATCGAGGTACACCTCCCCCTGGCGTTTCACGCCGATGAGGTAATGCAGAGTGGTGACGTCACAGAGTTGGAGTTTAAGTTGATTTTGATTCATTTTCCATTGCTCCCTCCCTTGGGTGTGTGAGCTCAGCAACAACAACGTGGACATTATTGTGTATACAGTGTGTATACTATGTGTGTACACTGTGTGTATACACTGTGTGTGTCACTGTGTGTCACTGTGTGTACACTGTGTGTGTACCCTGCGTGTGTACACTGTGTGTGTCACTGTGTGTGTGTACACTGTGTGTATATATACACTGTGTGTGTACCCTGTGTGTGTACACTGTGTATATACTGTATGTACACTGTGTGTACACTGTGTGTGTACTGTTTGTGTACACTGTATACACTGTGTGTGTACACTGTGTGTATAAACTGTGTGTGTACACTGTGTACATTGTGGGTGTACACTGTGTGTACATTGTGTGTATACACTGTGTGTGTACACTGTGTGTATATTGTGTTTGTGTACACTGTGTGTGTGTACACTGTGTGTATACACTGTGTGTGTGTACACTGTGTGTGTCCGCATTGAACCGAACCCCCGGCAAGGCCATCTACTTAATGACGAGAGAAAATTCACACGAAATGTCCTTTTCAATGAAGTCTTCCAGATGTAAATGGAAACAAGCTTTTAATGAAGAAATAAAATCATCTAAATCAAAACACAACACAATTCAAAGATGTTTCATTTTAAAACTTCAAAACGGAGCATGGGGTACTTGCGTGAATGCGTCCTTCGTGTGCAAATGTTGTGACTTTCCTGGCCTGAAGGCCGTCAATGTGTTGGACCATTAAATGGTGCACAGCGTCTCAACAACAGCAGTGGGGTTTGCTTCAACCGATAGGTAACGAACATCCAGACGTGAATCAGCAAGGACCATTTCTAGCCCTAGTTAGACAAAATCTACGTCAACACGCAAGACAAAACTACAATTCGTGTTGTAGAGAATGTACCTCCTCCTATACGTGTAACTTGTAAGTGGTATGCCTTGTAACTGATGAATGATCCGAGCGTGCTTCCTATTTCAAAGACGATGAGTTGCTCCAGAGGCAGACGCTTCGTGAAACACAAAAGTACCCTTTGACCTGTATCACAAGAACAACGGGTCTCACCTGAGTTCTCTGTACAGGTTACTTCCAAACACACACACACTTTGTCCTAACATCACTTATTCAATGTTTGACCCTCAGACAAAATGTTACATGCACGCGCACAATCAGACACGGTATTCATTCTAAATTATTGACAGGCATATTAACAAAATAGAATTTCTACAGCGAAATTGACTGCATCACGTTACATCGTATTAACAAGAAGTTATTTTACAAATACGCACCGTCTGCTTAACCGTGCATGTACAACGTACTATTGTTGCGTCATTCAAAACGAGCAGGCCGTTGCATGCTGGCGCCTGGGTCAAAATGTAGCAAATTCAAACCATTACGCTACAAATAGATCACGGCACTTCGATGGCAACACAAGCAATCGTCATCAGGTGAGACAAGCACAGCAGCAAGAAGAAGAAACTGCTGGAGTAGGCGCCTACTACTTCAGCAGTTTCTCTTGCTGTGGTTGTCCCACCTGATGACGATTGCTTGTGTTGTGATCTAAACGCCGTGGTCTGTTATGTTTCTACCCACGTGGTGACTTTACCAAAATAACTCAAGAGTGTGGATTCCTGCAGTCACGAAAGCTTCGAATCAAGATTACCTACAAACTACACAACTGAGATGACGCATCAATCATCACCCCCTACTGACACTACTGGCACTTGTCCACATGCAGGCTGGTGCAGGGCCACCACCTTGTGCCACACAGGGGCAGCTGCTACTTGGGGATGCTCTTCGAGTGTTTCAGACGAGGTACGACACAAATCTCCGTGTTGCTGAGGCGGTTAAGCAAGCACCGTGTAAATGCAAATATTATAACATAGTGAATGCTTGGGAGCTAATTGTCTCTCGCTCCTGGTGAGAGATTGACCCAACCCACAGGTCCACAAAGACTGGCCGCTCTTACTCTGCAGGATGAACCAAGGAGCTGAGTGTTCAACTTCACATTCTTGTCATTAAAGGCCTATCACAAAGGTGCATCTATTGTAGCGACATTGTCTCTGACTTACACATCTACCGGGTCTCCACTTGACTTTGTATTGTCTAGGAAGTCCACCCACACCTCCACTTCCACAAACTGCTGGGAGTTGCCTCGCTCTGCCTCACAGTCAGAATTCTCCTCCTGCTTCACGTTGCCTCCATCGATGTGAAGGTCCCATTTTGGAGTTGAATCTTCATCTTCACATTTCACCTTGACTTCTTCCCTCTTCACCATCACTTCCTCACATTTCACCTTCACTTCTTCCCTCTTCACCATCACTTCTTCCCTCTTCACCATCACTTCTTCCCTCTTCACCATCACCTCTTCATATTTCACCTCGATACCATTAAAATTGTCCAAGCTGGGATTTTCGTCCGGTTCTTGTTTCATGAGGGATGGGCTCATTGCGGCACTTTGACTTTCACAAGCTGATTTCAGACTCCACTCCTTGTGGATCTTCTGATGCTTCTGTGTTCTCTGGTGTACTTGAAGATTTAATGAATGTGCAAATGCATTCCCGCACACACTGCACTTGAAGGGTTTCTCTCCCATATGTGTTCTCTGGTGTTTTTCAAGAGCAGATGACCGTGAAAATGCCTTCCCACACACACTGCACTTGAAGGGTTTCTCTCCTGTGTGTGTTCTCTGGTGTGTTTTAAGAGCAGATGACCATGAAAATGCCTTCCCACACACACTGCACTTGAAGGGTTTCTCTCCCGTGTGTGTTCTCTGGTGTGTTTTAAGAGTAGATGAATCTGAAAATGCCTTCCCACACACACTGCACCTGAAGGGTTTCTCTCCCGTGTGTCTTCTCTGGTGTTTTTTAAGAGTAGATGAATGTGAAAATGTCTTCCCACACACAGTGCACTTGAAGGGTTTCTCTCCCGTGTGTGTTCTCTGGTGTGTTTTAAGAGCTGATGACCATGAAAATGCCATCCCACACACACTGCATTTGAAGGGTTTCTCTCCCGTGTGTGTTCTCTGGTGTGTTTTAAGAGCAAATGAATCTGAAAATGTCTTCCCACACACACTGCACTTGAAGGATTTCTCTCCCGTGTGTGTTCTCTGGTGTCTTTGAAGATGAGATGAATCTGAAAATGCCTTCCCACATAGAGTGCACCTGAAAGGTTTCTCTCCCGTGTGTGTTCTCTGGTGTGTTTTAAGAGCAGATGACCGTGAAAATGACTTCCCACACACACTGCACTTGAAGGGTTTCTCTCCCGTGTGTGTTCTCTGGTGTGTTTTAAGAGCAAATGAATCTGAAAATGCCTTCCCACACACACTGCACCTGAAGGGTTTCTCTCCCGTGTGTGTTCTCTGGTGTTTTTTAAGAGTAGATGAATCTGAATATGTCTTCCCACACACAGTGCACTTGAAGGGATTCTCTCCCATGTGTGTTCTCTGGTGTGTTTTAAGAGCAGATGACCGTGAAAATGTCTTCCCACACACACTGCACCTGAAGGGTTTCTCTCCCGTGTGTGTTCTCTGGTGTGTTTTAAGAGCTGTTGACCATGAAAATGCCGTCCCACACACACTGCACTTGAAGGGTTTCTCTCCCGTGTGTGTTCTCTGGTGTGTTTTAAGAGCAAATGAATCTGAAAATGTCTTCCCACACACACTGCACTTGAAGGGTTTCTCTCCCGTGTGTGTTCTCTGGTGTCTTTGAAGATGAGATGAATCTGAAAATGCCTTCCCACACACACTGCACTTGAAGGGTTTCTCTCCCGTGTGTATTCTCTGGTGTGTTTTAAGAGCGGATGACCATGAAAATGTCTTCCCACACACACTGCACCTGAAGGGTTTCTCTTCCGTGTGTGTTCTCTGGTGTGTTTTAAGAGCAAATGAATCTGAAAATTTCTTCCCACACACAGTGCACTTGAAGGGTTTCTCTACCGTGTGTGTTCTCTGGTGTTTTTTAAGAGTCGATGAATCTGAAAATGTCTTCCCACACACAGTGCACTTGAAGGGTTTCTCTCCTGTGTGAGTTCTCTGGTGCTGTGTCAAATTTCCAGGTTGATCCGTGCTGTATGCACGCTGGTCGCAATGCTGACTTGTCGTACCGAGCTGCTGTGCTGAGGGCCTTTGCTCCATCAGACCAGCGTCAGCTGCAGACAGAAAATAAGAATATCCACACCATCTACACGTCAGTATCGAGCCATGGAGGAATGAATATAAACAGTCACACGTGACTTACACGTCTATATTCATTCATGTATTCATGACTAGCTGTACTACCCGGCTTCGCCCGGGACTTGGATCCACCACGTCCGGCCGCCTTTGTCTCCCCAGTGGCGATGTTCACACCACAACAGTTACTCGTTTGAGGCTGAGTCGACCTAGGAGAGGCCCAAATAATCGTCGCCGGTGGTGGCCGTGAGCGGGAATCGAACTCGGGTCGCCGGGTTCGTAGCGCGGCGTAGCGCTAACCGATACACTACAATGCGTTATGCTTCCACACACACACAGACACACACACACAGACACACACACACAGACACACACACACAGACACACACAGACACACACACAGATACACACACACAGACACACACACAGATACACACACAGACACACACACACAGACACACACACACAAGACACACACACACAGACACACACAGATACACACACACACAGACAACGCTAACCACTACACTACAACGCGTGACGCTTCCACATGCGAGGGTCACGTGACAGATTTGACGTCGCAGCTCACTTGCCGTGCAAAAAATCTATACATTATTGAGCTCCCCACCCCTAAAACAACACAAAAGTGTATTTGTATAATGTTTGTATGGTGTACAGTCTGGAAAGTACCCACATGGCAAATTTCCAGTTTGTTGCATGTCGGGAAGTACGCTAAACATTTTGAACAGACAACACACACAATCACAACTTTGCCTTTTATATATATTTGGAGATGCAGTGAAAAACTTTCCCAAAATTCATCACGCGGTTTCAGTTTTTTGATTTTCAGTTTGATTTATTTTGGTTATAGTCCCGTGAGCCATTCGGCTCTTGAATCGGGTGCAACCACAACAAGAAAAAAAACAAAAACACGACCAAGAAAAACATCTTACAGTGACTATGTGTGACTGTGCAAACAGCACTGTCACGGCACGCAATGAGAGGGAAAATGTCATAAATATTCCTGTAAGCCCTCGCATCTTCAACATTAATGTTGCCATAGAAACGTCGTGGGGTTTTTGCTTCATTGTAAAAAAATAAAAGTTATTATGTTATTTTTATTTTATTTTCTATCTACGTGACTTCACCGAAAGAACCAAGAATATTAATTCCTGCAGTCACCAAAGTTTTAAGTCAAAACATTCACACACGTTGACAAAGCCTCACCTTGTGTTGTTGTGGGCAGGTCGCTTCTGATAACAAGAGCGGTATAGCAGCTCAAGCGGGCTTGGCCTGCTAACAAAAGAAAATAAAAACTGCGTGAATATTTACAATAAAACAAAGTTACAAAGTGACGAGCCGGGTGAAGACAAATTAAATTTAAGCGAGATAATTAAAGTGAATGCAATCAGGCGAGGGCAGGAGGCAAGGCCCCGCGTGGCTAGGCCCCGCGTTGTAAAGTTCCAACCTGGACATCGATTCCCATGCTCGCTGCTACTCAACTGACATCCCTACGAGAGAGACAGCGAGGCTCTACCTTGGTAAACAACAACAACAACCACCACAACGACCACCACCACAACGATGAGAATTTCTCACCTCGGATTTCAGTGCAAGCGCGCACACGGAAGCTTCCTGTTGCCTCGCGACAGCAGGAAGTAGTATGACGTCACTTCCCTCCCAAGAGCGGCTCTCCAAACTGAATAAATTATGTTAATGAGGCCGGCCCATGTGTCGAGGGATGGGGGCGTGGGCACTGAACCCGTCGTAATAAACTCGCGACGGCTTTAACGGAATTATTATGTTAATGAGCCACCAGTCACTGGGCGTAACTTTGCCCAAATAAGGATTGCCACTGGAACGATATCGGCAGTGACCCAAGCGGAGGTGACGTCATGTTCAAGAGCGCGGTGGATGGGGGAGGGGTGAATACCTTGGTGACATGACGTCCCTAGCAAGGGACACCTCTGGCGTTTCACACCGATGAGGTGATGCTGAGTAGTGACGTCACAGAGCGGGATTGGAGTTTAAGTTGATTTAGATTCATTTTCCATTGCTCCCTCCCTTGAACTCAGCAACAACAACAACGTGGACATTGCATCCCACTGGGATTTTTAGCACACAGCGTTGGTGTACGGTGCTTTTTTCAGGAACATTTAGCTGTTTTTTTCATGAATTTTCTGTTTGCAGAGTCACACAAAGTAGTCACTTTAAGATGTGTTTCTTGTTCGGGTTTGTGTTTGTTGTGGTTGCACTTGATTCAAGAGCCGAATGGCTCACAGGGGTATACCAAAAAATATACTGAAATTATTGTGTACACTCTGTGTGTGTATACACTGTGTGTGTGTGCACTGTGTGTGTACACTGTGTGTGTGTGCACTGTGTGTGTGTACACTGTGTGTGTGTGTACACTGTGTGTGCACTGCGTGTGTGTGCACTGTGTGTGTGTACACTGTGTGTGTACACTGTGGGGGGCACAGTCATCTCAGTCGACCAATGGGCATCTTTTCATCAATTTATTATTTTCCAATTTTCTTGTTTTTGTTATTTTCTATTTACGTGACTTTACCGAAAAAACCAAGAATGTGGTAGCACATTCTCTATTCATTGCAGACGTTCCAGGTTAAAATCCGACAGGCACACCTGGCTACCCCAGTAACATTCACCACAATATGCGGAGTCTGCTAAACGGCAGATGTAAAACATAACGTCGCGTCATTCACAACGCACATTGCATGTTGTTGTCACGGTCAAAATTGTGGCAATTCCAAACATTATCCAGAAACTCCACAACGGAGACACGCACCACCTGTACCAACGATGGAGTCGCAGGGACAGACGTTCGATTACGTTGGAATCGATCTGCAGATGGCCAGCAGCTCAGTGTCGCCTTATCTCGATCCCGCAATCCCAACCAGGTGAAAGTCCGCATCGAACCGAACCCCCGGCAAGGCCATCGTCTACTTAATGAAGAGAGAAAATTCACACAAAATGTCGTTTTCAATGAATAAGCTTTTAATGAAGAAATACAATTATACAATTCAAGACAATACAATTAAAAGCTGTTTCATTTTCACACTTCAAGACGGAGCATCGGGAGTTTGTGTGGAGGCGTCGTTCGCGTGCAATTTCTTTCGTGACTTTCCTGGCCCAAGGCCGCAAATGGTTGTGAGGGGCGCCGCAGGCGGTCAGGCTGGCTTCAACCCTTGGTCGTGAACATCCAGACGTGAATCAGCAAGGAGCATTTCAAATTTACACGCGATGCTGAGTGTCTTTCCCCGTGTCTCTGTATCCTAGTTGTCTGTCTCTTTCCCGTGTCTCTCCGTGTCTCTCTCCCGGTGTATGTCTCCTAGTGTCTCTTCGTGTCTCTTTCCCGTGTCTCTCCCCGTGTCTCTCTCCACAAACACGAACGATACAACAACACGACGTTCGGAGTGCAAAGTTGAGAGAGAGAGAAATGAGCATTTTCCCGGCGGGCGTAACTGGGTGGGGCCGTGGGCTTCCAGTTACTGTAGCGGCCTAGTGTGTGCTCCGTCCACTGCTGCCCTGAGGGAAAGCCGCGCTCTCTCAACTGCTGCCCTGGGGCAGAGCCGTGCTCTGTCCACTGCTGCCCTGGGGTGGGGTCGTGCTCTCTCCGCTGCTGCCCTGAGGGAGAGCCGTGCTCTCTCCACTGCTGCCCTGAGGCAGGGTCGTGCCCCGTCCACTGCTGCCCGGAGGGAGCCCCGTGCTCTCCACTACTGGCATGAGGGAGAGCCGTACTATCTCCACCGCTGCCGTGAGGGAGCCAGACTCTCTCTCCTCTGCTGCCCTGAGGCAGGGTTGTGCTCCATCCACTGCTGCCCTGAGGGAGTGCCGTGCTACGTCCACTGCTCCCCCGAGATGTCGCGGGCGCTGCCCCAGAGCAAGGAGGCGCTGCTGCAGTCGTTCAAGCGGCTCAAGGACGACGTGCGCTCCATCCTGGACAACTTCACGGAGATCATTCGAGACGGCCAAGGGTTGTGAATGAAGAGTCACCTGTGTGGGCTTCAGTGGGGCCGTCTGGACGGGCAGCAGAGACACGAGAGGCCAAGAAACGACATTCCAGTCATAGGCTGAGCTCAAGGAGGGCTAGCTCGAGCACCATCCTGCGGCGGGGAAAGGAGGCGGTGCAAGCGGTTCAGCCGAGCCCACAACAACCAAGAATCTGCTGTCTGGGAGAGGGGGGTGGGCGCTGTTAAACCTTAGCACATGGGCGAGAAGCCGTGCATGTGTGACGAGTGCGGCAAGATGTTTTTCTCACGCTCGGCCTACAAGTATATATATTTTTCTATTCCACTTGTGTGTAAATCTGTGTACACCCTGGATATTTTAGAGATGGCAATTCTCCTGCTGTGTGTCCTATTGCTGTCCCTCCCGGCCATATCTAGTGCCACACTCAACTCTACAAACGGCTACCCTCGTTATTTTGCGTCAATACTTGTTGCTCGATTTGCCACTACACCTGCAAATGAAACAGCTCATAGACACTTCTACACTCCATCATTGTATCCTTTTAAACCCTATCTTTGTCCTATTACATCACCAGCACTCCTTCCAAACTTCATTCTGCTCTTAAAAATAACACCATCTGCGAGCTGCTATTCGTCCAAGGCTCGCCGCTCTTCATCCTTTCACAGAAAATACTTATGCAAACTGTTAATTCTACTTTTCTTATTTCTGGGTGGTATTGAGCTTCATCCTGGCCCAAATGAAAAGAGCTCGTATAATTCTGTAGATTTTTCTGGCAGGAAAGGTGTTGGTGTTCTACATGTCAACATCAGAGGGCTTGTGATTAAATTAAGTCAACTAAAACTGGAAGTGGCACATCTTGACCCGGACATTTTTTGCCTAACAGAAACATTTCTCACTCCTGCCGTCAATGACTTGCAGATTACGATTGAAAACTACAACATTTTTCGGCTTGACCGAGGATCTAAAGGAGGTAGAATTGCCATCTATGTTCGTAACACTATTGCATGTTCACCAGCTCACTCCTTGTTTAAAAAATGTTGCTTTGAAGGTCTGGCTCTCAGAATAACTCTCCCAAATAATCAACAGATATTGGTAGTGTGCTGCTATAGACCGCCTTGTGGGAAGGATGTTGAAGCTGCATCGGCACTGAGAGAGCTTTTTGGGGGCCTCCCTAAAGGTGAAATAATTTTAGTGGGTGATCTAAATTGGAATTGGCTAAACCCGCGGCCGTGGCAACAAATTTTACAGATGAATTTAACTTGTTTCAATTAATAAATGTCCCCACAAGACCCAACCTAAAAAATCCGGGACAGTCAACTCTGCTTGACGTCCTATTGACAAATGCCCCTCACAATTTCGCACTGACTGGTGTTCTGGGTAATAACCTTAGCGATCACTCCTTCATTTTTGGTGTGAGATCATCAGCCAGATCCAAAGCCCCCCCCTAAAATTGTTGAGAAGCACTCTTTGAGGCACTTCAGCACTCAGGCATTTACAAATGATGTGCTTCACTCGGATATTGATAAGGTCTGTGATATCCCCAACCTGACTACGGCTTGGGAGACTTTCAGGTACACGTTTCTCCAAATTCTTAACAAACATGCTCCGTTGGTTAGATTTAAAACTAAAGGCAACCGCCCACCATGGTATGATCCTTTGATTACAAAGCTCATGAAAACTAGGGACAAGGCTTGGGCATGTGCTCAAAAAAGTAATTTGGTAAATGACTGGCTAGAATACAGGATTTTAAGGAATAGATGCGTAAAAAAAATACGGCATGCAAAAAATGCCTATTTTTCCTCCACTTTCCTGGAATCACATGGAAATGCCAGGATTTTTTGGAAAACAATCAAATCTATCGAAAAGGCATCCAAAACAGAAAATCTGCCTGTTGAGCTTCACCGAAATGGGGAATATTTTTCAGATCCCAAAAAAATAGTTGACAATTTTAACCTTCATTTTTCTGAAGCTGGTAATCTTTTTGATAATGTATTGGGAGTCACACCTGCTCCTGCAAATTCCTACACCCCTGTCCAAACATTAAACGAATTTAGTTTCCAACCAATCCACGAAAGTAATGTTCTGAAACAACTGTCCTACCTCAAAGGGTCCTCCTCTACCGGAGCAGATAGTTTTCCCGTCTTTGCTCTACTAACTGTTGGTCACCTAATATACAAACCTATAGCCCATATTTTCAACCTGTCCATCAAAGAAGCATCAGTTCCTCTAGAATGGAAACATTCCTATGTCCGTCCACTTCACAAAGGGGGCCCGAAAGATGATCCCAATAACTACCGACCTATCTCAATTTTGTCCCCATTGATGAAAATTTTTGAAAAATTATTGAACTACCAAATTAGCAGTTTCCTGTCCACCAACAATCTACTACATCTAAAACAATCTGGGTTCCGGAAAAAATACAGCACCACATCTGCTGCATTAGACTCTTTGAATTAAATTTACAATAGCCTTGATAATAAGCAGTACTGTGCCTGTCTTTTTCTTGACCTGTCCAAAGCTTTTGATACAGTTGACCACAACACCCTGCTTAGTAAACTAAGTTGCCTTGGTTTTTCCGAGAACACAGTACAATGGTAAAAAATTACCTCTTTTCTCGCACCCAAACTGTATTCACAGATGGCTGGAGGTCAAACAGTGTTAAGATAACAAAAGGGGTTCCACAGGGTTCCATCCCCGGCCCCCTCTTGTTTTCTCTTTATGTCAATGACTTGGGCACTGAACTGGATCATTCCAGGGTAAATCTTTTTGCAGATGACACGATACTGATTACTGCTGGCCGCTCTCCGGATGCCGTGATTGCTAAGCTCCAGGGTGATTTCAACAAACTACAACATCAGCTAGTTTCTCTTAAACTAGTCCTGAATACAAGAATAGGTTTTACCCTTTTAACTGGCACAAAAACTGACACCTTTATTCAAGGCATCATGTTTGCAATAACCACAACACAAGCAGTCAAAATGCAAACAAAAAAGACAACTCTGATAATAATATGCACTGTCCTTGAATTTGATTGGTCCACACCCGAGACAGCTTTTTCTTAGAGCCTAGTCTCCATTGGTGTTGGACCAGAAGACGCCAAAAGGCGTACAACTCAAAAACAGCGCACTATCAGAGTATTGAGGGCTCGGGGTGAGCATTAACATTATGAGACCTCCTTTGCCAGAAACAAGATATAAGAATAGGTTTTACCCTTTTAACTGGCACAAAAACTGACACCTTTATTCAAGGCATCATGTTTGCAATAACCACAACACAAGCAGTCAAAATGCAAACAAAAAAGACAACTCTGATAATAATATGCACTGTCCTTGAATTTGATTGGTCCACACCCGAGACAGCTTTTATTAGAGCCTAGTCTCCATTGGTGTTGGACCAGAAGACGCCAAAAGGCGTACAACTCAAAAACAGCGCACTATTAGAGTATTGAGGGCTCGGGGTGAGCATTAACATTATGAGACCTCCTTTGCCAGAAACAAGATATAAGAATAGGTTTTACCCTTTTAACTGGCACAAAAACTGACACCTTTATTCAAGGCATCATGTTTGCAATAACCACAACACAAGCAGTCAAAATGCAAACAAAAAAGACAACTCTGATAATAATATGCACTGTCCTTGAATTTGATTGGTCCACACCCGAGACAGCTTTTATTAGAGCCTAGTCTCCATTGGTGTTGGACCAGAAGACGCCAAAAGGCGTACAACTCAAAAACAGCGCACTATCAGAGTATTGAGGGCTCGGGGTGAGCATTAACATTATGAGACCTCCTTTGCCAGAAACAAAATATAAGAATAGGTTTTACCCTTTTAACTGGCACAAAAACTCACACCTTTATTCATAGTCCTGAATACCTCCAAAACCAAGGTGCTATGCTTCTCTCCGGGGCTAAAGCAGGAAGTTATTTTTCCCCAATTATATTCCTTGAATAATTATCAAATAGAGCAAGTCAAGATCTATAAGTATCTTGGGGTCATCCTGGATTCAAAACTTAGTTTTGAAGATCACATTGATTATATTGGTAAAAAGACAAAAAATAAAATTGGTTTTCTGTATCGACACAAGCACTGCTTCCCCCCAATGTTCCGTTTGGAATTGATAAAAGCTACCATACTGCCTCTACTTGACTACTGTGACATCGTGTATAAATCAGCCCCAAGTACTGTACTGAAGAAGCTTGATTCCATCTATCACTCGGCCTTAAGATTTGCATTGAACTGCCCATATAGGACTCACCACTGTGATCTCTACATTGGGTCAAACTTAACATCTCTTAATGTTCGACAGCTTGTGCACCAGATCTTATTTATTCACGATGTACTTACAAAAAATTCCGCAGACTACCTACTGGATCTCCTCTCTGTTTCAAAGAACAAATTTGACCTCAGGTCTTCGCTCATTTACCAGCTTCACATTCCCTATTGCCGTACAAAAACTGGAGGAAGGGCCTTTGCTATTGATGCCCCCAGGGTCTGGAATGCTATTGCCAATAAACTGCAACTTGAATCACTACCTATGAGATCTTCACTCAAAACTGCTCTAGAGGAGTTGTACAACCCTAGCTGCCACTATTCAGTGGCCTAAAATATGGCTCTAGATTTTGGTGTTATAATTTATTTATGTAGTTTATTGTTAAAAATTCGGTCACAGTCCCTATGATCACTGTTACATTGGATTTATGGCTTTATTTTGGTGATTTCGAAAAGTTTTTTTTGTTTTGGCCATGTTTTTGTTTATTCTAGTACGGAGTTAGACTGATGGCCTTAATCTTAGTTGTCTTGTGGTTGTTGTTGTTGTTATTTGACTTGCATCCCACTGGGATTTTTGCACACAGCATTGGTGTACGGTGCTATTTCAGGAATATTTTGATATTTTTCCTGGATTTTCTGTTTGCACAGTCACATAATCACTTTAAGATGTTTTCTTGTTCATGGTTTTTGTTTGTTGCGGTTGCACCCGATTCAAGAGCCGAATGGCTCACAGGACTATACCAAATAAATGAACTATGAACTAACTATGAACTATGTCCTAGTTCGACAAAATCTACGTCAACACATAATACAAAACTACAATTCGTGTTGCAGAGAATGAACCTCCTAACTTGTAACCTTTGAGTGGTGTGCCATGTAACTGATTAATGATCCGTGTGTGCTCCTTATTTCAAAGACAATGAGTTGCTCCAGAGGGAGATGCTTCCTGAAAACACAAAAATACCCTTCTTTGGTTCTTTCCTCCAGACAGTCTCGTCCCTTCACCTGATGAAGGCCGCTTGTGTTGTGGCCGAAACGTCGTGAGAATTTTATTGTTATTTTATTTTATCAATTTATTATTTTATTCTCCTTCTACGTGACTTTACCGAAAGAACCAAAGAAGATGAATCCTTGCAGTCACGAAAGTTTTAAATCGAAAAACAAAAATACCCTTTGACCTGTATCACAAGAACAATGAGTCTCACCTGAGTTAGCTGTACAGGTTACTTCCAAACACACACACACACTTTGTCCTAACATCACTTATTCAATGTTTGACCCTTATAGACAAAATGTTACATGTACGCACACAATCAGACAAGTATTAATTCTAAATTATTGACAGGCATATTAACAAAATTGAATTACTGCAGTGAAATAGACTGCATCAGGTTACATCGCATTAACAAGAAGCTATTTTAAAAATATGCACCGTCTGCTTAACAGTGTATGTACAACATACTATTGTAGTGTCATTCAGAACGAGTAGGCCGTTGCATGCTGGCGTCTGGGTCAAAATTGATCAAATTCTAAACATTGCCTACAAACTCCACAACTAAGATGCCAAATCAACCATCGCCCCCTACTGACAGGCTCTTGTCCACATGCAGGCCGGTGCAGGGCCACCACCTTGTGCCACACAGGGGCAGCTGCCACTTGGGGATGCTCTTTGAGTGTCTGAGACGAGATACAAAACTCCGAATTGCCAGAGGCGATTAAGCAAGCACCATATAAGTGGAATAATTAAATAACAAAAATCACGACGTTTCGGCCACAACACAAGTGGCCTTCATCAGGTGAAGGGACCGTGCTGTCATGATGAAGGCCACTTGTGTTGTGGCCGAAACGTCGTGATTTTTGTTATTTTATCTTTTATCTACGTGACTTTACCGAATAGAACCAAAGAGTATAGATCCTTGCAGTCACGAAAGCTTCAAATCTAGAATGGAATTATTAAAACCGAGTGAATGCTTGGGAGCTTATTGGCTCTCGCTCCTGGTTAGAGATTAACCCAACCCACAGGTCCACAAAGACTGGCTACTCTAACCATGCAGGTTGCATCTAGGAACTGAGTGTTCAACTTCACATTCTTGTCATTAAAGGCCTGTGACAAAGGTGCATCCATTGGAGCGACCAGAGTGGAGTCGGCTCCGGGAGAGGAAACCACCTTGCCCCACGCCGCTCCTCCACTTCGAGGTCTGCGGAGAACTTCGCCACCACCACCACCAGCGTGGCGATCTTCACGGCTGTGCTCACTGTGGTTTTGCTGCTCACGCAGCCGGTGGTGGAACTCGTCGGAGGATCTCGGCGTGGGGGTTCGAACATCAACGGCTCCAACGCCACCACTACCACCATCACGATAAACAACTACTCGGGACTCATGAAGGACATCTCTCCACCGGCAGCGGTCGCCACCTGGGGACCGATGTTCACCAGCGGACACGCAGACGGACAGGAGAGGGACGGCCCAGCCTGGCCCCCTGGGATGTCCTGGCTCATGGACAGCGCGCCGACTCCTCTCCTGCAGGCTGCGGGTCAGCTGTGCAGTAGCCACAGTGAGGACATAGTGGACAGCGTGCTCCCTGCCCTAGTGCAGGCTATGGGTCAGCTGTGCAGTAGCCACAGTGAGGACATTGTGGACAGCTCGCTCCCTGCCCTACTGCAGGCTATGGGTCAGCTGTACAGTGGCTGCCAGGACAAAGTGGACAGCGTGCTCCCTGCCCTACTGCAGGCTATGGGTGAGCTGAGCGGCAGCTGCCAGGACATAGTGGACAGCGTGCTCCCTGCCCTGCTCCACGTCGTGCGTCAACTGTACAGCGGCTGCAAGGAGGCCATCGGCTCCACCGTGCCGCTGAACACCCCGCACATCGCCGTGCGTCTCCGGCGTTTCGTACGTCGCAGAGTTGAGTGAGCAACATCCATCGTCGTCGTCGTCACCATCAGCCACGGTCAATCCACTAGCGGGTAGAGACCTCCCCCGTGCTGTCGCCACCTCCCACGATGCCGCTGTGCGGTGATCCACCCAGCGCCTGACACGTGGAGCGATTTCATTGCTTCGTCTCCCCACTGGGCATCCTCTCGGATGACCCCCTCGCCGCCCATCAGCATCACTCGCCCCCTTCGCGCCCTCCACCGTCACCCTCAACTCTACTCGTGGTAAAATTTTGATTTAAAGCATTTGTGACTGCAGTAATTCATATTCTTAGCTCTTTCGGTAAAGTCACATTGAAGGGAAACAATAAAATAATAAAATATATATAAAAATAAAAATTCTCACGACGTTTCGACACACCTGATGACGACCGTTTGTGTTATGGTCGAAACGTCGTGAGAATTTTTATTGTTTTATATATATTTTATTATTTTGTTTCCCTTCAACGTGACTTTACCGAAAGAGCTAAGAATATCCACTCACGGTGTTTTCAACAGCCTGGTTGGGCACTGGAACGGTATCCCTGACAGTGCCGGATTAAGCTCGTGCGGGTCCTGTGGCATATATTATAATGGTGCCCAAAATAAAATAAAAAAACACAATTATTAAAACGCAAAGGTTACACATCTACCGGGTCTCCACTTGACTTTGTATTGTCTCGGAGGAAGTCCACCCACACCTCCACTTCCACAAACTGCTGGGAGTTGCCTCGCTCTGCCTCACAGTCAGAATTCTCCTCCTGCTTCACGTTGCCTCTGTCGATGTGAAGGTCCCATTTTGGAGTTGAATCTTCATCTTCACATTTCACCTTCACTCCTTTGCTCTTCACTTCTTCACATTTCACCATCATCTCTTCATGTTTCACCCCGATACCTTTAAAAGTGTCCAAGCTGAGATTTTCTTCCGGTGTGTCCTCTGGTGTATTACAAGAGCAGATGAATATGCAAACGCCTTTCCACACACACTGCACTTGAAGGGTTTCTCTCCCGTGTGTGTTCTCTGGTGTGCTACAAGAGTAGATGAATGTGCAAACGCCTTCCCACACACAGCGCACTTGAAGAGTTTCTCTCCCGTGTGTGTTCTCTGGTGCTCTGTCAAATTTCCAGTCCGATCCGTGCTGTATGCACACCGGTCGCATTGTTGACTTGCCCTACCGAGCTGCGCTGAGTGCATTTGCTCCATCAGACCAATTCTGCAGAGGAAGCGTCAGCTGCAGACAGAAAAAAATAATATCCACACTATCTACACTTCAGTATCGATGCACAGAGGAAAGCATATACACACAGTAACAAGTGACTTACACGTCTATACTTATTCACATATTCATGATATAGTGGAAAAGTGTCCCAAATTCATCACACGGGCTGTTATGGCACACAATGAGAGGGCAAATGGTTATAAACATGCCTGGAAGCCCTCGTATCTTCAAAATGAATGTTCACCAAAAACTCCGAGCACACAATTTCAGCTGTCTGGCTACAAAAGGAATATTTATGAGAGCTAAATTCAGCTGACATAGCAAAGGGTGTTGAAAACAATACTATTTGTGTTAGGCAGAAATGCATAAATTAACGTTCAATCGCAACTTAGAGGTGTGAATCCAGGGTCAGATGTCCTTGAATGCTGGGATGAAGAGTTCCCACTTCAGCTGAATGTGTGTGCTGTGTTCACCTCCTGTTTCCATTATTATAAAGAGTTCCAGAGGAAAACAAAAATAAACTACTGTTATGATAAAACCTCCGTGTTCAACAGAGTTAATAGACGTTACTGCAAACACAAACTGTAGACTGTCACTGGGTAAACAGGCGGTGGCGTGTCTAGAATCACGCCTGGCCACCTTCATCTGCTTGGCATGAATGCTTCCTCACTCCACCAAGTAATTAATTGAGGATCAACGAACATAGCCGAGGCTAACTGGAGTTTGCGTGGCTCTCTCCGTGGTGAGATGTTAACTACCTCACCTGGTATACAGGAAGTCTTGGGTTCGATCCCGACCCTGACGCCTGCTGTATATTTGGAGTTTGCGCGTCTCTCCGCTGAGTGTCTTTGACCGATAGACATTGACACACGTATTCTTGCTTCTTTCGGTAAAGTTACGTAGATAGAAAATAACAATAACAGATAATACAATTACATTAAATAAAGACCACTTGTGTTGCGATCAAAACGACGTGGGTTTTTTGCTTTATTTACAATAATTAATTATTTTTACAATGTTATTTTCATTTAATTTTCTATCTACGTGACTTTACCGAATAAACCAAGAATATTAATTCCTGCAGTCACCAAAGTTTTAAGTCAAAACATTCACACACGTTGACAAAGCCTCACCTTGTGTTGTTGTGGGCAGGTCGCTTCTGATAACAAGAGCGGTATAGCAGCTCAAGCGGGCTTGGCCTGCTAACAAAAGAACGAAAATAAAAACTGCGTGAATATTTACAATAAAACAAAGTTACAAAGTGGCGAGCCGGGTGAAGACAAATTAAACTTAAGAGAGATAATTAAAGTGAATGCAATCAGGCGAGGGCAGGAGGCAAGGCCCCGCTTGGCTAGGCCCCGCGTTGTAAAGTTCCAACCTGGACATCGATTCCCATGCTCGCTGCTACTCAATTGACATCCCTACGAGAGAGAGGCTCTACCTTGGTAAACAACAACAACCACCACCACCACAACAACGACCACCACCACCACAACGATGAGAATTTCTCACCTCGGATTTCAGTGCAAGAGCGCTGGCGGAAGCAGGAAGTAGTATGACGTCACTTCCCCCCACGAGCGGCTCTCCAACTGAATAAATTATATTCTTAGTTTTTTCGGTAAAGTCACGTTGAAGAGAAACAACAAAATATATATATTTTGTTATTTTGTTGTTTCTCTTCAACGTGACTTTACCGAAAAAACTAAGAATATGAATTACTGCAGTCACGAAAGCTTTAAATCAAAAAATTGAATAACTTATGTTAATGAGGCAGGCCCATATGTCGAGGGATGGGGGCGTGGGCGCTGAACCCGTCGCAATAAACTCGCGACGGCTTTAACGGACACATTATGTTAATGAGCCACCAGTCACTGGGCGTAGTTTTGCCCAAATAAGGATTGCCACTGGAACGACATCGGCAGCGACCCAAGCGGAGGTGACGTCACACTCAAGAGCACGTTGGACGGATGAATACCTTGGTGACATGACGTCACTAGCGAGGTACACCTCACGCTGGCGTTTCACACCAATGAGGTAATGCAGAGTGGTGACGTCACAGAGTTGGAGTTTAAGTTGTTTTAGATTCATTTTCCATTGCGCCCTCCCTTGGGTGTGTGAGCTCAGCAACAACGTGGACATTATTGTGTATACACTGTGTGTGTGTACACTATGTGTATACACTGGGTGTGTGTACACTGTATGTATACACTGTGTCACTGTGTGTCACTGTGTGTGTACACTGTGTGTGTGTACACTAAGTGTATGTGTACACTGTGTAAATACACTGTGTGTATGTACACTGTGTGTATACACTGTGTGTGTGTACACTGTATGTATACACTGTGTCACTGTGTGTGTACACTGTGTGTGTGTACACTAAGTGTATACACTGTGTGTGTGTACACTGTGTGTGTGTGTACACTGTGTGTACAGTGTGTGCACACTGTGTATACTGTGTGTGTGTACACTGTGTGTGTGTACACTGTGTGTGTGCGCATTGAACCGAACCCCCGGCAAGGCCATCTACTTAATGACGAGAGAAAATTCACACGAAATGTCCTTTTCAATGAAGTCTTCCAGATTTAAATTGATACAAGCTTTTAATGAAGAACTAAAATCATCTAATTCAAAACACAACACAATTCAAAGATGTTTCATTTTAAAACTTCAAAACAGAGCATGGGGTACTTGCGTGAATGCGTCCTTCGTGTGCAAATGTTGACTTTCCTGGCCTGAAGGCCGTCAATGTGTTGGACTATTAAATGGTGCACAGCGTCTCAACAACAGCAGTGGGGTTTGCTTCAACCGATGGTTACGAACATCCAGACGTGAATCAGCAAGGAGCATTTCTAGTCCCAGTTAGACAAAATCTACGTCAACACGTAAGACAAAACTACAATTCGTGTTGTAGAGAATGTACCTCCTCCTATACGTGTAACTTTCAAGTGGTATGCCTTGTAACTGATGAATGATCCGAGCGTGCTCCCTATTTCAAGGACAATGAGTTGCTCCAGATGCTTCGTGAAACACAAAAGTACCCTTTGACCTGTATCACAAGAACAACGGGTCTCACCTGAGTTCTCTGTACAGGTTACTTACAAAACACACACACACACACTTTGTCGTAAGATCACTTAATCAATGTTTGACCCTCAGACAAAATGTTACATGTACGTGCACAGTCAGACAAGTATTCATTCTAAATCATTGACGGGCATATTAACAACATTGAATTACTGCAGCGAAATTGACTGCATCACGTTACATCGTATTAACAAGAAGTTATTTTACAAATACACACCGTCTGCTTAACAGTGTATGTACAACGTACTATTGTTGCATCATTCAAAACGAGTAGGCCGTTGCATGCTGGCGTCTGGGTCAAAATGTAGCAAATTTAAAACATTACGCTACAAATAATAGATCACGGCACTTCGATGGCAACAAGCAATCGTCATCAGGTGGGACAAGCACAGCAGCAATAAGAGGAAACTGCTGGAGTAGGCGCCTACTACTTCAGCAGTTTCTCTTGCTGTGGTTGTCCCACCTGATGACGATTGCTTGTGTTGTGATCTAAACGCCTTGGTCTGTTATGTTTCTACCCACGTGGTGACTTTACCGAAATAACTAGAGAGTGTGGATTCCTGCAGTCACAAAAGCTTCGAATCAAGATTGCCTACAAACTACACAACTGAGATGACGCATCAATCATCCCCCCCTACTGACAGGCTCTTGTCCACATGCAGGCCGGTGCAGGGCCACCACCCTGTGCCACACAGGGACAGCTGCTACTTGGGGATGCTCTTCGAGAGTTTCAGACGGGATACAAAACTCCGAGTTGCCGAGGCGATTAAGTAAGCACCATGTAAAAGCAATTATCATTAGAACATCGTGAATGCTTGGGAGCTTATTGGTTCTCGCTCCTGGTGAGAGATTGACCCAACCCACAGGTCCACAAAGACTGGCCGCTCTTACTCTGCAAGTTGAACCTAGGAGCTGAGTGTTCAACTTCACATTCTTGTCATTAAAGGCCTCTGACAAAGGTGCATCTATTGGAGCGACATCGTCTCTGGCTTACACATCTACCGGGTCTCCACTTGACTTTGTATTGTTTCGGAGGAAGTCCACCCACACCTCCACTTCCACAAACTGCTGGGAGTTGCCTCACTCTGCCTCACAGTCAGAATTCTCCTTCCTGCTTCACGTTGCCTCCATCGATGTGAAGGTCCCATTTTGGAGTTGAATCTTCATCTTCACATTTCACCTTCACTTCTTCGCTTTTCACCATCACTTCTTCCCTCTTCACCATCACCTCTTCATATTTCACCTCGATACCTTTAAAAGTGTCCACGCTGGGATTTTCTTCCGGTTTGTGTTTCATGAGGGATGGGCTCATTGCGGCACTTTGACTTTCACAAGCCGATTTCAGACTCCACTCCTTGCGGATCTTCTGATGCTTCTGTGTTCTCTGGTGTACTTGAAGATTTTATGAATGTGCAAACACCCTCTTGCAGAGTGCACCTGAAGGGTTTCTCTCCTGTGTGTGTCCTCTGGTGTACTTTAAGATGTGATGACTGTGCAAACGCCATCCCACACAGAGTGCACCTGAAGGGTTTCTCTCCTGTGTGTGTTCTCTGGTGTACTTGAAGATTTGATGACTGTGCAAACATCATTCCGCACAAAATGCACTCGAAGAGTTTCTCTCCTGTGTGTGTTCTCTGGTGTTTTTTAACAACAGATGACCGTAAAAACGCCTTCCCACACACAGTGCACTTGAAGGGTTTCTCTCCCGTGTGTGTACTCTGGTGTCTTTGCAGATTTGATGAATGTGCAAATGCCTTCACACACACACTGCACTTGAAGGGTTTCTCTCCCGTGTGTGTTCTCTGGTGTAGTTGAAGATGTGATGACTGTGCAAACGCCTTCCCGCACATTGTGCACTTGAAGGGTTTCTCTCCTGTGTGTGTTCTCTGGTGTTTTTTAACAACAGATGACCGTAAAAACGCCTTCCCACACACAGTGCACTTGAAGGGTTTCTCTCCCGTGTGAGTTCTCTTGTGCCGTGTGAAATCTCCAGTCCGATCCGTGCTGTATGCACACCGGTCGCATTGTTGCCTTGTCCTACCGAGCTGCGCTGAGTGCATTTGCTCCATCAGACCAATTCTGCAGAGGAAGCGTCAGAGGAAGCGTCAGCTGCAGACAGAAAAAAATAATATCCACACCATCTACACGACAGTATCGAGGCACAGAGGAATGCATATATAGTGTCACATGTGACTTACACGTCTATACTTATTCATATATTCATGATGTAGTAAAAACGTTTCCCAAATTCATCACACAGGCTGTTATGGCACACAATGAGAGGGCAAATGGTTATAAACATGCCTGGAAGCCCTCGTATCTTCAAAATGAATGTTCACCCAAAACTCCGAGCACACAATTTCGGCTGACTGGCTACAAAAGGAATATTTATGAGAGCTAAATTCAGCTGACCTAGCAAAGGGTGTTGAAAACAATACTATTTGTGTTATGCAGAAATTCATAAATTAATGTTCAATCGCAACTTAGAGGTGTGAATCCAGGCTCAGATGTCCTTAAATGCTGGGATGAACAGTTCCGACTTCAGCTGAATGTGTGTGCTGTGTTCACCTCCTGTTTCCATTCTTACAAAGAGTGCCAGAGGAAAACAAAAATAAACTATTGTTTTGATATAACTTCTGTGTTCAACAGAGTTCATAGATCTTCTTTGGTTCTTTTGGTAAAGTCACGTAGAATGAGAAAATAATAAAATAAAACAATAAAATTCTCACGACGTTTCGGCCACAACACAAGTGGCCTTCTTCAGGTGAAAGGAACAGACCTGTCGGGACGACAGAGCTACAATGAACGCTGCTAAGATTCGCAGAGTCTTTTAAGCTGGTTGAGAGAAGTGAGGCACCTTGACAAAGGGGTTTACATAACAGGCTAATTTAGCATAGACTTTACTGCAAACACAAACTTGACACTGTCACACACTGGCACGGATCAAGAGGCGGTGGCATGTCCAGAAGCATGCCTGGCCACCTTCATCTGCTCAGCATTAATGCTTCCTCACTCCACCAAGTAATTAATTGAGGATCAACGAACATAGCCGAGGCTAACTGGAGTTTGCGTGTCTCTCTCCGTGGTGAGATGTTAACTACCTCACCTGGTATACAGGAAGTCGTGGGTTCGATCCCGACCATGACGCCTGCTGTATATTTGGAGTTTGCGCGTCTCTACGTATAGTGTCTTTGACCGATAGACATTGACACACGTATTCTTGGTTCCTTCGGTAAAGTTAAGTAGATTAAAAATAACAATAACTGATAATACAATTACATTAAATAAAGACCACTTGTGTTGCAATCAAAACGTAGGGTTTTTTTGCTTCATTTACAATTTTTTATTTTTATTATGTTATTTTATTTTCTATCTACGTGACTTTACCGAAATAACCAAGAATATTAATTCCTGCAGTCACCAAAGTTTTTAAGTCAAAACATTCACACACGTTGACAAAGCCTCACCTTGTGTTGTTGTGGGCAGGTCGCTTCTGATAACAAGAGCGGTATAGCAGCTCAAGCGGGCTTGGCCTGGTGAAAATAATAAAAACTACGTAAATATTTACAATAAAACAAAGTTACAAAGTGGCGAGCCGAGTGAAGACAAATTAAACTTAAGCGAGATAATTAAAGTGAATGCAATCAGGCGAGGGCAGGAGGCAAGGCCCCGCGTGGCTAGGCCCCGCGTTGTAAAGTTCCAACCTGGACATCGATTCCCATGCTCGCTGCTACTCAACTGACATCCCTACGAGAGAGAGCGAGGCTCTACCTTGGTAAACAACAACAACCACCACCACCACAACCACCACCACCACAATCGCAATGAGCATTTCTCACCTCGGATTTCAGTGCAGGAAGCGATAGCTTCCTGTTTAGCTCGTGACGTCACGCACGAGCAGGTGATGTGACGTCACTTCCGGAGTACGAGACACGCTCCTCCCACAATGAGCGGCTCCGTAAATAAATAAATTAGAGAATTAATAAATTATGGTAATGTTACTCGTCCCATATGTCGTGGGCAATGAATTCGTCGCAATAAACTCGGGACGGCTTTAACGAACACATTATGTTAATGAGCCGCTAGTCACTGGGCGTAGCTTTGCCCAAATAAGGATTGGCACTGGAACGCAATCGGCAGTGACCCAAGCGGAGGTGACGTCATGTTCAAGAGCGCAGTGTAATACATTGGTGACATGACACTCAGCATTACTTCATCGGCGTGAAACGCCGATGAAGTAATGCTGAGTGGTGACGTCACAGAGCGGGATTGGAGTTTAAGTTGATTTAGATTCATTTTCATTTGTCCCTCCCTTGGGTGCGTGGGCTCAGCTACAACAACGTGGACATTATTGTGTATACACTGTGTGTGTGTACACTGTGTGTGTACACTGTGTGTCCACATTGAACCGAACCCCCGGCAAGGCCATCTACTTAATGACGAGAGAAAATTCACACGAAATGTCCTTTTCAATGAAGTCTTCCAGATGTTAATTGATACAAGCTTTTAATGAAGAAATAAAATCATCTCATTCAAAACACAACACAATTCAAAGATGTTTCATTTTAAAACTTCAAAACGGAGCATGGGTACTTGCGTGAATGCGTCCTTCGTGTGCAAATGTTGTGACTTTCCTGGCATGAATGTCGTCAATGTGTTGGACCCTTATTGGTGCACAGCGTCTCAACAACAGCAGTGGGGTTTGCTTCAACCGATAGGTAACGAACATCCAGACGTGAATCAGCAAGGAGCATTTCTAGTCCCAGTTAGACAAAATCTACGTCAACACGTAAGACAAAACTACAATTCGTGTTGTAGAGAATGTACCTTCTCCTATACGTGTAACTTTCAAGTGGTATGCCTTGTAACTGATGAATGATCCGAGCGTGCTACCTATTTCAAAGACAATGAGTTGCTCCAGAGGCAGACGCTTCGTGAAACACAAAAGTACCCTTTGACCTGTATCACAAGAACAATGGTCTCACCCGAGTTCTCTGTACAGGTTACTTCCAAAACACACACACACTTTGTCCTAACATCACTTATTCAATTTTTGACCCTCAGACAAAGTGTTACATGCACGCGCACAATCAGACAAGCATTAATTCTAAATTATTGACGGGCATATTAACATTGATTACTGCAGCGAAATTGACTGCATCACGTTACATCATATTAACAAGAAAAATACGCACCGTCTGCTTAACAGTGCATGTACAACGTACTATTGTTGCGTCATTCAAAACGAGTGGGCCGTTGCATGCTGGCGTCTGGGTCAAAATGTAGCAAATTTAAAACATTACGCTACAAATAATAGATGACGGCACTTCGATGGCAACACAAGCAATCGTCATCAGGTGGGACAAGCACAGCAGCAATAAGAAGAAACTGCTGGAGTAGGCGCCTACTACTTCAGCAGTTTCTCTTGCTGTGGTTGTCCCACCTGATGACGATTGCTTGTGTTGTGATCTAAACGCCGTGATCTATTATGTTTCTACCCACGTGGTGACTTTACCGAAATAACTCAAGAGTGTGGATTCCTGCAGTCACGACAGCTTCGAATCAAGATTGCCTACAAACTACACAACTGAGATGACGCATCAATCATCGCCCCCTACTGACAGGCTCTTGTCCACATGCAGGCCGGTGCAGGGCCACCACCTTGTGCCACACAGGGGCAGCTGCTACTTGGGGATGCTCTTCGAGTGTTTCAGACGAGGTACGACACGAAACTTTGAGTTGTTGAGGCGATAAAGCAAGCACCGTGTAAATGCAATTGTTATAACATAGTGAATGCTTGGGAGCTTATTGTCTCTCGCTCCTGGTTACAGATCTACCCAACCCATGGGCCCACAAAGTGTTCAACTTCACGTTCTTGTCATTAAAGGCCTGTGACGAAGGTGCATCTATTGGAGCAACATCGTCTCTGGCTTACACATCTACCGGGTCTCCACTTGACTTTTTGTATTGCCTCGGAGGAAGTCCACCCACACCTCCACTTCCACAAACTGCTGGGAGTTGCCTCACTCTGCCTCACAGTCAGAATTCTCCTCCTGCTTCACGATGTGAAGGTCCCATTTTGGAGTTGAATCTTCACCTTCACATTTTACTTTCACTTCTTCGCTCTTCACCATCACCTCTTCACATTTCACCATCACCTCTTCATATTTCACCTTCACTTCTTCATATTTCACCTCGATACCTTCATAAGTGTCCAAGCTGGGATTTTCTTCCGGTTCGTGTTTCATGAGGGATGGGCTCATTGCGGCACTTTGACTTTCACAAGCTGATTTCAGACGCCACTCCTTGTGGATCTTCTGATGCTTCTGTGTTCTCTGGTGTACTTGAAGATTTGATGAATGTGCAAATGTCTTCCCGCAAACACTGCACTTGAAGGGTTTCTCTCCCGTGTGTGTCCTCTGGTGTTTTTTAAGAGCAGATGACTGTGAAAATGCCTTCCCACACAGTGTGCACTTGAAGGGTTTCTCCCCCGTGTGTGTTCTCTGGTGTGTTTTAAGAGCAGATAACTGTGAAAATGGCTTCCCACACACACTGCACTTGAAGGGTTTCTCTCCCGTGTGTGTTCTATGGTGTTTTTTAAGAGCAGATGACCGTGAAAATGCCTTCCTACAAACACTGCACTTAAAGGGTTTCTCTCCCATGTGTGTTTTCTGGTGTCTTTGAAGATTATATGAATCTGGAAATGCCTTCCAACAGTGCACTTGAAGGGTTTCTCTCCCGTGTGTGTTCTATGGTGTGTTTTAAGACAAGATGACCGTGAAAATGCATTCCCACACACACTGCACTTGAAGGGTTTCTCTCCCGTGTGTGTTCTCTGGTGTCTTTGAAGATTATATGAATATTGAAATGCCTTCCCACACACACTGCACTTGAAGGGTTTCTCTCCCGTGTGTGTTCTCTGGTGTGTTTTAAGAGTAGATAAATCTGAAAATGTCTTCCCACACACACTGCACTTGAAGGGTTTCTCACCCGTGTGTGTTCTCTGGTGTGTTTGAAGAGCAGATGACCATGAAAATGTCTTCCCACACACACTGCACCTGAAGGGTTTCTCTCCCGTGTGTGTTCTCTGGTGTGTTTTAAGAGCACATGACCATGAAAATGCCTTCACACACACACTGCACCTGAAGGGTTTCTCTCTTGTGTGTGTTCTCTGGTGTTTTTTAAGAGTATATGAATCTGAAAATGTCTTCCCACACACACTGCACCTGAAGGGTTTCTCTCCCGTGTGTGTTCTCTGGTGTGTTACAAGAGGAGATGACTGTGAAAATGTCTTCCCACACACACTGCACCTGAAGGGTTTCTCTCCTGTGTGTGTTCTCTGGTGTTTTTTAAGAGTAGATGAATCTGAAAATGTCTTCCCACACACACTGCACCTGAAGGGTTTCTCTCCCGTGTGTGTTCTCTGGTGTGTTTTCAGAGCAAATGAATCTGAAAATGCCTTGTCACACACAGTACATTTGAAGGGTTTCCCTCCTGTGCGAGTTCTCTGGTGCTGTGTCAAATTTCCAGTCCGATCCGTGCTGTATGCACGCTGGTCGCATTGTTGACTTGTCGTACCGAGCTGCTGCACTGAGGGCCTTTGCTCCATCAGACCAGCGTCAGCTGCAGACAGAAAATAAGAATATCCACACCATCTACACGTCAGTATCGAGCCATGGAGGAATGCATATATACAGTCACACGTGACTTACACGTCTATATTCATTCATATATTCACGACTAGCTGTACTACGCGGCTTCGCCCGGGACTTGGATCCACCACGTCCGGCCGCCTTTGTCTCCCCAGTGGCGATGTTCACACCACAGCAGTTACTCGTTTGAGGCTGAGTCGACCTAGAGGAGGCCCAGAAGCGGTTCAAATAATCGTCGCCGGTGGTGGCCGTGAGCGGGAATCGAACTTGGGTCGCCGGGTAGCGCTAACCGCTACACTACAATGCGTTACTCTTCCACACACACACAAACTGACCCACACAGACACACACACACACACAGACACACACAGACACATACAGACACACAGACACACACAGACATACACAACGCTAACCACTACACTACAATGCGTGACGCTTCCACATGCGAGGGTCACGTGACAGATTTGACGTCACAGCTCACTTGCCGTGCAAAAAATCTATACATTATTGAGCTCCCCCCCCCCCCCGCTAAAACAACACAAAAGTGTATTTGTATAATGTTTGCACGGTGGACAGTCTGGAAAGTACCCACATGGCAAATTTCCAGTTTGTTGCATGTCGGGAAGTACGCTAAACATTTTGAACAGACAACACACACAATCACAACTTTGCCTTTTATATATATTTGGAGATGCAATGAAAAACTTTCCCAAATTCATCACGCGGTTTCAGTTTTTAGATTTTCAGTTTGATTTATTTTGGTTATAGTCCCGTGAGCCATTCGGCTCTTGAATCGGGTGCAACCACAACAAGCAACAAAACAAAAACACGACCAAGCAAATCATCTTACAGTGACTATGTGTGACTGTGCAAACAGCACTGTCATGGCATGCAATGAGGGCAAATGTCACAAACATTCCTGTAAGCCCTCGCATCTTCAACATTAATGTTGCCATAGAAACGTTGTGGGGTGTTTTGCTTCATTTAAAAAAGAAAAATAATCATTTTATTTTAATTTCATTTTCTATCTACGTGACTTCACCGCAAGAACCAAGAATATTAATTCCTGCAGTCACCAAAGTTTTAAGTCAAAACATTCACACGTTGACAAAGCCTCACCTTGTGTTGTTGTGGGCAGGTCTCTTCTGATAACAAGAGCGGTATAGCAGCTCAAGCGGGCTTGGCCTGCTAACAAAAGAAAATAAAAACTGCGTGAATATTTACAATAAAACAAAGTTACAAAGTGGCGAGCCGGGTGAAGACAAATTAAACTTAAGCGAGATCATTAAAGTGAATGCAATCAGGCGAGGGCAGGAGGCAAGGCCCCGCGTGGCTAGGCCCCGCGTTGTAAAGGTCCAACCTGCTACTCAACTGACATCCCTACGAGAGAGGCTCTACCTTGGTAAACAACAACAACCACCACCACGAGAATTTCTCACCTCGGATTTCAGTGCAAGCGCGGATCGGAAGCCTCCTGTTACCTCGCGATGTCACGCGGTAGCAGGGAACATGACGTCACTTCCCGGGTAAGAGACACTTCCCTCCCATGAGCCGCTCTGTAACTGAATAAATTATGTTAATGAGTCCGACCCATATGTCGAGGGATGGGGCGTGGCTGCTGAACCCGTCGCAATAAACGGCTTCAACGGATACATTATGTTAATGAACCGCCAGTCACTGGGCGTAGCTTTGCCCAAATAAGGATTGCCACTGGATTGATATCGGCAGTGACCCAAGCGGAGGTGACGTCACGCTCAAGAGCGCTGTGGACGGGGTTGGGGGAGTGTGAATACCTTGGTGACATGACGTCACTAGCGAGGTACACCTCCCGCTGGCACTTCATGCTGATGAGGTCATGCTGACTGGTGACGTCACAGAGCGGGGATGGAGTTTAAGTTGATTTAGCTTCATTTTCCATTGTCCCCCTCCCTTGGGTGCGTGACCTCAGCAACAACAACGTGGACATTATTGTGTATATACTGTGTGTGTGTACGTACACACTGTGTGTGTACGTACACACACACACACTGTGTGTGTGTACACTGTGTATGTGTACGTACACAGTGTACGTACGTACACACACACTGTGTGTGCGTACGTACACATACACACACAGTGTGTACGTACAGTGTGTGTACGTACACACTGTGTGTGTGTAGTGGAGGGCAAAGGCGGTGCATTGGCCAGTCATCTGAGTCAGTAGACCCATGGCATCTTCTCATCAATTTATTTTTTTAAATGTATTATTTTTATTTGTTATTAGTATTAACTTTTTCATTTTTAAATCTTTTATTTTGTTTATTTTTTGTTTTCTATCTACGTGACTTTACCGAAAGAACCAGGAATATGGTAGCGCATTCTCTATTTGTTGCAGAGGTTCAAAGTTCAAATCCGACAGGCACACCTGGCTACCCCAGTAACATTCACCACAATATGCGCTGTCTGCTTAACAGCGGATGTCAAACAAACCACTGTGTCACTCACAACGCACATTGCATGTTGGTGTCACGGTCAAAATTGTGGCAATTCCAGTAACACTATCCAGAAACTCCACAAGCGAGATGACGCGTCAATGATCGCCCCCTACCGACAGACTCATGTCCACGTGCAGGCCGGTGCAGGGCCACCTTGTGCCACACAGGGGCAGCTGCCACTAGGGGGCGCCCTTCCATTGTTTGAGATGAGGTTCGATACAAAACACCGAGTTGCTGAGGCAATTAGGCAAGCGACTTATGAGTGCAAATATTGTTTATAACGTAGTGAATGCTTGGGATCTTGTCTCTCGCTCCTGCTCACAGATTTACCCAGCCCACTGCTCCACAGATACCAGCCGCTCCTCCTGGGCAGGTTCGGTTACGTACGGTGCGAAATAAGTTCCAGATACACAGAGACTCACACAGAGACCCATAGATTAACACGGTTGGCTAGGTATGGTGCGAAAGAAGTTATATACACACACAGAGACCCATGGATTAACACGGTTGGCTACGTACGGTGCGAAAGTTACAGATAAACAAGTTTGAGTCGCGGGCCGTGGAAGTTGACCGGGCGCGTGTTGCTGACAGTCGTTGAATACGGTTGGATAGACGCTGATGGAGACACACACACACAGACAAGACAGGCGGACAGACACAGACAAGAGGAACACAGAGATGACAGAGAGACACAGGCAGAGAGAAACACAGAGGCAAACAGATGACACAGACGGACAGAGACAGAGAGATGTTGAATCGAACACACTGAACTCGCTCCATTGAAAGAGATTCCTCGATCTTCGCAATGCCTGGAAGTCGTTCTTATTTTTATTGATTTAATTGCGTGTGGTGTGTACGTGCAAGCAATGTGGGATATCGATGTACGCAGATATGAACAAGATCAGCTGACAAGACGTCTTTAATTTAATCGGTCTCTCCACTAAACAAAGGAATGTTGAACACGAAATATAAATCCCATGGCCTTCGTGCGAGTCCATAATTACTGCAGCATTGCTTCAGTGGAAGCCAACTGTGGACCGGTTTTGGTGGACACTGTGTGTGTACACTGTGTGTGTGTGTACACTGTGTGTGTGTGTACACTGTGTGTACACTATGTGTGTGTGTGTGTACACTGTGTATATACACTGTGTGTGTACACTATGTGTGTGTACACTGTGTGTGTGTGTGTACACTGTGTGCAAGCCAACTGTGGACCGGTTTTGGTGGACAATGTCTCAACAGCAGTGGGGCTTGCTTCAAGCCATGGTTGTGAACATCCAGACGTTAATCAGCTAGGAGCATTTATAGTCCAAGTTCGACAAAATCTACGTCAACACGTAAGACAAAATTATAATTCGTGTTGCAGAGAATGTATCTCCTCTACGTGTAACTTTAAGGTGGTATGCCTTGTAACTGATGAATGATCCGAGTGTGCTTCCTATGTCAAAGACAATGAGTTGCTCCAGATGCTTCCTGAAACACAAAAGTACCCTTTGACCTGTATCACAAGAACAACGGGTCTCACCTGAGTTCTCTGTACAGGTTACTTCCAAAAACACACGCACTTTGTCCTAACATCACTTATTCAATATTTGACCCTTATAAAAAATAAAGTGATGCATGTACACACAAAATCAGACAAGTGTTCATTCTAAATTTCGATTTAAAGCTTTCGTGACTGCAAGGATTCATCTTAAGTCACGTAGAATGAGAATATGAGAATAAAATAATAAATTAATAAACTAACACAATAAAGCTATTTCTATGACCAGTCTATTTCTATGACCAGTCACAAGCTAATCACTCAGCTATTTCAATGCAAAATTCTCCTGTTTTATATGTAAACCCCTTTGTCAAGGTGCCTCACCTCTCTAAACCAGCTTAAAAGACGCTACGAATCTTAACAGCGTTCATTGAAGCTCTGTCGTCCCGACAGGTCTGTTCCTTTCAACCTGTAGGCCACTTGTGTTGTGGCCGAAACGTCGTGAGAATTTTATTGTGATATTTTATTAATTTATTAATTTATTCTCATTCTACGTGACTTTACCGAAAGAACCAAAGAAGATGTTCATTCTAAATTATTGACTGGAATTTTAACAAAATTTAATTACTGCAGTGAAGTCTACTGCATCAGATAACATCTGATTAAAAAGCTATTTAAAAAAATATGCACCGTCAGCTAAACAGTGGATGTAAAACATACTATTGTGTCATTCAAAACGAGTAGGCCATTGCATGCTGGCGAATTCTAAACATTAGCGACAAATTACAAAACTGAGATGAAACATCAATCATCGCCCCCTACTGACAGCCTCTTGTTCACATACTCTTTGGTTCTTTCAGTAAAGTCACGTAGGTAGAAAAAATAATAATAGATCACGATGTTTCGATCGTAACACAAGCGGTCGTCCTCAGGCGGAAAAAATAAATGCAGGCCCGTGCAGGGCCACCACCCTGTGCCACACAGGGGCAGCTGCTACTTGGGGATGCTCTTCGAGTGTTTCAGACGAGATACAAAACTCCGAGTTGCCGAGGCGATTAAGCAAGCACCGAGTAAATGTAATTATTATAACATAGTGAATGCTTGGGGGCTTCTTGGCTCTCACTCCTGGTCAGAGATCTCCCCAATCCACGGGTCCACAAAGACTGGCCGCTCGCTCTTACTCTGCAGGTTGAACCTAGGAATTGAGTGTTCAACTTCACATTCTTTTCATTAAAGGCCTGTGACAAAGGTGCATCTATTGTAGTGACCGTCTCAAGCTTACACATCTATCGGGTCTCCATTTGACTTTGTATTGTCTAGGAGCAAGTCCACCCACACCTCCACTTCCATGAATTGCTGGGAGTTGCCTCGCTCTGCCTCAGTCAGAATTCTCCTCCTGCTTTACGTTGCCTCCATCAATGTGAAGGTCCGATTTTGGAGTTGAATCTTCATCTTCACATTTCACCATCACCTCTTCCCTCTTCACCATTACCTCTTCATATTTCACAATCACCTCTTCATATTTCACCTCGATACCTTTAAAAGTGTCCAAGTTGGGATTTTCTTCCGGTTCGTGTTTCATGAGGGATGGGCTCATTGCGGCACTTTGACTTTCACAAGCTGATTTCAGACTCCACTCCTTGCAGATCTTCTGATGCTTCTGTGTTCTCTGGTGTACTTGAAGATTTTATGAATGTGCAAACGCCTTCCTGCAGAGTGCACCTGAAGGGTTTCTCTCCTGTGTGTATTCTCTGGTGTGTTACAAGATGAGATGACTTTGCAAACGCCTTCCCACACACACTGCACTTGAAGGGTTTCTCTCCCGTGTGTGTTCTCTGGTGTACTTTAAGATGTGGTGACTGTGAAAACGCCTTCCCGCACAGAGTGCACTTGAAGGGTTTCTCTCCCGTGTGTGTTCTCTCGTGTACTTCAAGATTTGATGACTGTGCAAACATCATCCCGCACAAAATGCACCTGAAGGGTTTCTCTCCTGTGTGTGTTCTCTGGTGTTTTTTAAGAACAGATGACTGTGAAAATGCCTTCCCACACACAGTGCACTTGAATGGTTTCTCTCCTGTGTGTGTTCTCTGGTGTTTTTTAAGAACAGCTGACTGTGAAAATGCCTTCCCACACACAGTGCACTTGAAGGGTTTCTCTCCCGTGTGTGTTCTCTGGTGTCTTTGCAGATTTGATGAATGTGCAAACGCCTTCGCACACATCGTGCACCTGAAGGGTTTCACTCTCGTGTATGTTCTCTGGTGTGTTACAAGAGCAGATGAACGTGCAAATGCCTTCCCACACACACTGCACTTGAAGGGTTTATCTCCCGTGTGTGTTCTCTGGAGGGTCTGAAGAACTGATGGCCATGCAAATGCCTTCCCAGACACAGTGCACTTAAAGGGTTTCTCTCCTGTGTGTGTTCTCTGATGTACTTGAAGATGTGGGGACTGTGAAAATGCCTTCCCACACACAGTGCACTTGAAGGGTTTCACTCCCGTGTGTGTTCTCTGGTGTGCTACAAGAGTAGATGAATGTGCAAACGCCTTCCCACACACACTGCACTTGAAGGGTTTATCTCCCGTGTGTGTTCTCTGGTGTTCTACAAGAGCAGATGAACGTGCAAACGCCTTCTCACACATACTGCACTTGAAGGGTTTCTCTCCTGTGTGAGTTCTCTCGTGCCGTGTGAAATCTCCAGTACGATCCGTGCTGTATGCACACCGGTCGCATTGGAGCCTTGTCCTACCGAGCTGCGCTGAGTGCATTTGCTCCATGAGACCAATGACCAATTCTGCGGAGGAAGCGTCAGAGGAAGCGTCAGCTGCAGACAGAAAAAAATAATATCCACACCATCTACACGTCAGTATTGAGGCACAGAGGAATGCATATATAGTCACATGTGACTTACACGTCTATACTTATTCATATATTCAGGATGTAGTAAAAACGTTTCCCAAATTCATCACAGGGCTGTTATGGCACACAATGAGAGGGCAAATGGTTATAAATATGCCTGGAAGCCCTCGTATCTTCAAAATGAATGTTCACCCAAAACTTCGAGCACACAATTTCAGCTGTCTGGCTACAAAAGGAATATTTATGAAAGCTAAATACAGCTGACATAGCAAAGGGTGTTGAAAACAATACCATTTGTGTTATGCATAAATTAATGTTCAATCGCAACTTAGAGGTGTGAATCCAGGCTCAGATGTCATTGAATGCTGGGGATGAACAGTTCCGACTTCAGCTGAATGTGTGTGCTGTGTTCACATCCTGTTTCCATTCTTACAAAGAGTTCCAGAGGAAAACAAAAATAAACTATTGTTTTGATATAACTTCCGTGTTCAATAGAGTTAATAGACTTTACTTCAAACACAAACTTGACACTGTCACACACTGGCAGTGGCGTGTCTAGAATCATGCCTGGCCACCTTCATCTGCTTGGCATGAATGCTTCCTCACTCTACCAAGTAATTAATCGAGGATCAACGAACATAGCCGAGGCTAACTGGAGTTTGCGTGTCGCTCTCCGTGGTGAGATGTTAACTACCTCACCCGGTATACAGGTAGTCGTGGGTTCAATCCCGACCCTGAGGCCTGCTGTATATTTGGAGTTTGCGCGTCTCTCCGTATAGCGTCTTTGACCGATAGACATTGACACACGTATTCTTGTTGATTTCGGTGAAGTTACGTAGATAGAAAATAACAATAACAGATAATACAATTACATTAAATAAAGACCACTTGTGTTGCGATCAAAACAACGTGAGTTGTTTTACTTTATTTGCAATTATTTTTTTGTTATTTTCATTTAATTTTCTATCTACGTGACTTTACCGAAAGAACCAAGAATATTCATTCCTGCAGTCACCAAAGTTGTAAGTCAAAACATTCACACACGTTGACAAAGCCTCACCTTGTGTTGTTGTGGGCAGGTCGCTTCTGATAACAAGAGCGGTATAGCAGCTCAAGCGGGCTTGGCCTGGTGAAAAAAATAAAAACTGCGTGAATATTTACAATAAAACAAAGTTACAAAGTGGCGAGCCGGGTGAAGACAAATTAAACTTAAGCGAGATAATTAAAGTAAACGCAATCAGGCGAGGGCAGGAGGCAAGGCCCCGCGTGGCTAGGCCCCGCGTTGTAAAGTTCCAACCTGGACATCGATTCCCATGCTCGCTGCTACTCAACTGACATCCCTACGAGAGAGAGAGGCTCTACCTTGGTAAACAACAACAACCACCACCATAACAACCACACCCGCAATGAGAATTTCTCACCTCGGACTTCAGAACAGGAAGCGATAGCTTGTGTCAATGTATCTATAGCTTCCTGTTACCTCGTGACGTCACGCGGCAGCAGGTGACATGACGTCACTTCCGGAAAACGAGACACGCCCCTCCCACAATGAGCTGCTTCGTAAATAGAGTATGATTAAATTATGTTAATGTCCCATCCGATACATATTGTAGGTGCTAAACCCGTCGCAATAAACTCGCGACAGCTTTAACGGACACATTATGTTAATGAGCCGCCAGTCACTGGGCGTAGCTTTGCACCACACGGGCTAGGCCGCAGGCTTTCGGCCGTCCGCTCCCTTTGAGCCGCTGCGATTTTTTATTTTATTATTTTTAATCGTGATTTAGTGTGCCGTGTGTATAATGTGTACACGTGTGTATAATGTATGTGTGTAATGTGTACAAGTGTGTGTATAATGTATGTGTGTAATGTGTACAAGTGTGTGTATAATGTATGTGGTAATGTGTACAAGTGTGTATTATGTATGTGTATAATGTGTACATGCGTGTATAATGTGTTCATGTGTATATGTGTATCATGTGTATAAGTGTGTGTATAGGTCTATGTATAATGTATGTGTGTATATGAAGTGTGTATATTGCGCACTGTGTTGGTGTATACTGTTGAGAAGAGTTGAATGGACTTAGTAAGTGTGTCACTACCCAACCACGTGTCTCTCTCCCCGTGTCCCTCTCCTTGTGTCTGTGTCTCCCCGTGTCTCTCTCCTCGTGTCTCTGTCCTTGTGGCTCTCTCCAATAGTGCCTCTCCCCGTGTCTCTGTATCCTAGTTGTCTCTGTCTCTTTCCCGTGTCTCTCTCCCCGTGTCTCTCTCCCCGTGTATGTCTCCTAGTGTCTCTTCGTGTCTCTTTCCCGTGTCTCTCCTTGTGTTTCTCTCCCCGTGTCTCTCTCCCCGTGTCTCTCTCCCCAAACACGAACGATACAACAACACGACGTTCGGAGTGCAAAGTTGAGAGAGAAATGAGCATTTTCCCGGCGGGCGTAACTGGGTGGGGCCGTGGGCTTCCAGTTACTGTAGCGGCCTAGTGCGTGCTCCGTCCACTGCTGCCCTGAGGGAAAGCCGCGCTCTCTCCACTGCTGCCCTGGGGCAGAGCCGTGCTCTGTCCACTGCTGCCCTGGGGTGGGGTCGTGCTCTCTCCGCTGCTGCCCTGAGGGAGAGCCGTGCTCTCTCCACTGCTGCCCTGAGGCAGGGTCGTGCCCCGTCCACTGCTGCCCGGAGGGAGCCCCGTGCTCTCCACTACTGGCTTGAGGGAGAGCCGCACTATCTCCACCGTTGCCGTGAGGGAGCCAGACTCTCTCTCCTCTGCTGCCCTGAGGCAGGGTTGTGCTCCGTCCACTGCTGCCCTGAGGGAGTGCCGTGCTACGTCCACTGCTCCCCCGAGATGTCGCGGGCGCTGCCCCAGAGCAAGGAGGCGCTGCTGCAGTCGTTCAACAAGCGGCTCAAGGACGACGTGTGCTCCATCCTGGACAACTTCACGGAGATCATTCGAGACGGCCAAGGGTTGTGAATGAAGAGTCACCTGTGTGGGCTTCAGTAGGGCCGTCTGGACGGGCAGCAGAGAGACGAGAGGCCAATAAACGACATTCCAGTCGTGGGCTGAGCTCAAGAAGGGCTAGCTCGAGCACCATCCTGCGGCGGGGAAAGGAGGTGGTGCAAGCGGTTCAGCCGAGCCCACAACAGCCAAGAATCTGCTGTCTGGGAGAGGGGGGTGGGCGCTGTTAAACCCTAGCACATGGGCGAGAAGCCGTGCATGTGTGACGAGTGCGGCAAGACGTTTTTCTCACGCTCGGCCTACAAGTATATATATTTTTTTCTATTCCACTTGTGTGTAAATCTGTGTATACCCCGGATATTTTAGAGATGGCAATTCTCCTGCTGTGTGTCCTACTGCTGTCCCTCCCAGCCATATCTAGTGCCACACTCAACTCTACAAACGGCTACCCGCGTTATTTTGCGTCAATACTTGTTGCTCGACTTGCCACTACACCTGCAAATGAAACAGCTCATAGACACTTTTACACTCCATCATTGTATCCTTTTAAACCCTATCTTTGTCCCATTACTTCACCAGCACTCCTTCCAAACTTCATTCTGCTCTTAAAAATAACACCATCTGCGAGCTGCTGCTATTCGTCCAAGGTTCGCCGCTCTTCATCCTTTCACAGAAAATACTTATGCAAACTGTTAATTCTACTTTTCTTATTTCTGGGTGGTATTGAGCTTCATCCTGGCCCAAATGAAAAGAGCTCGTATAATTCTGTAGATTTTTCTGGCAGGAAAGGTGTTGGTGGTCTACATGTCAACATCAGAGGGCTTGTGATTAAATTAAGTCAACTAAAACTAGAAGTGGCAAATCTTGACCCGGACATTTTTTGCCTAACAGAAACATTTCTCACTCCTGCCGTCAATGACTTGCAGATTACGATTGAAAACTACAACCTTTTTCGGCTTGACCGAGGATCTAAAGGAGGTGGAATTGCCATCTATGTTCGTAACACTATTGCATGTTCACCAGCTCACTCCTTGTTTAAAAAATGTTGCTTTGAAGGTCTGGCTCTCAGAATAACTCTCCCAAATAATCAACAGATATTGGTAGTGTGCTGCTATAGACAGCCTTGTGGGAAGGATGTTGAAGCTGCATCGGCACTGAGAGAGCTTTTTGGGGGCCTCCCTAAAGGTGAAATAATTTTAGTGGGTGATCTAAATTGGAATTGGCTAAACCCGCCGGCCGTGGCCACAAATTTTACAGATGAATTTAACATGTTTCAATTAATAAATGTCCCCACAAGACCCAACCTAAAAAATCCGGGACAGTCAACTCTGCTTGACGTCCTATTGACAAATGCCCCTCACAATTTCGCACTGACTGGTGTTCTGGGTGTGAGATCATCAGCCAGACCCAAAGCCCCCCCTAAAATTGTTGAGAAGCACTCTATGAGGCACTTCAGCTCTCAGGCATTTACTAATGATGGGCTTCACTCGGATATTGATAAGGTCTGTGATATCCCCAACCTGACTACGGCTTGGCAGACTTTCAGGTACACGTTTCTCCAAATTCTTAACAAACATGCTCCGTTGGTTAGATTTAAAACTAAAGGCAACCGCCCACCATGGTATGATCCTTTGATTACAAAGCTCATGAAAACTAGGGACAAGGCTTGGGCATGTGCTCAGAAAAGTAATTTGGCAAATGACTGGCTAGAATACAGGATTTTAAGGAATAGATGCGTAAAAAAAATACGGCATGCAAAAAATGCCTACTTTTCCTCCACTCTCCTGGAATCACATGGAAATGCCAGGATTTTTGGAAAACAATCAAATCTATCGAAAAGGCATCTAAAACAGAAAATCTGCCCGTTGAGCTTCACCGAAATGGGGATCCCCAAAAAATAGTTGACAATTTTAACCTTCATTTTTCTGAAGCTGGTAATCTTTTTGATAATGTATTGGGAGTCACCCCTGCTCCTGCAAATTCCTACACCCCTGTCCAAACATTAAACGAATTTAGTTTCCAACTAATCCACGAAAGTAATGTTCTGAAACAACTGTCCTACCTCAAAGGGTCCTCCTCTACTGGAGCAAATAGTTTTCCTGTCTTTGCTCTACTAACTGTTGGTCACCTAATGTACAAACCTATAGCCCATATTTTCAACCTGTCCATCAAAGAAGCATCAGTTCCTCTAGAATGGAATCATTCCTATGTCCGTCCACTTCACAAAGGGGGCCCTAAAGATGATCCCAATAACTACCGACCTATCTCAAATTTGTCCCCATTAATGAAAATTTTAGAAAAATGTTTGAACTACCAAATTAGCAGTTTCCTGTCCACCAACAATCTACTAGATCTAAAACAATCTGGGTTCCGGAAAAAATCCAGCACCACATCTGCTGCATTAGACTCTTTGAATCAAATTTACAATAGCCTTGATAATAAGCAGTACTGTGCCTTTTCTAGATTTAAAGCTTTCGTGACTTCTAGGATCCATACTCTTTGGTTCTATTGGGTAAAGTCACGTAGGTGAAAATAAAATAACAAAAAATCACGACGTTTCGGCCACAACACAAGCGGCCTTCATCAGGTGAAGGGACGAGACTGTCTGAAGGACAGCGCTGGAGTGGGAGAAGCCACGCTTAGATCACGACCTTTAAGCTGTGTGAGAAGAAAACAAAGCGCCTTGACAAAGGAATTAGCATATAATTTAGCATTGAAATGGCTCATTGAAATAGCTAAGTTAAAGTATACACATCCACAGAGGCACCCCTTGACAAAGGAATTAGCATAGAATTTAGCATTGAAATAGCTGAGTGATTAGCTTGTAACTGGTCACAGAAATAGCTATGTTAAAGTCAGAGCATATACATTCACCGATGCACCTAGTACAAATCAAACAGGAGAATTTAGCGAAACACAACCACGCTCAGACTGCGGACCTTTAAACTGTGTGCGAGCAAACAAGGTGTTCTGACAAAGAAATTATCATAAAAATTAGCATTTGATTGGCCGATTTTAGAAAAGAGGTGGTGTACGTGCCGGTGGACTTGCCGTTTGGCGCGGGGGGGGGGGGGGGGGGAGAGGGGGAGTTTACCTATTGATGGTGTGAAAAGGGAATTTATAAGAGCTGCGAAAGTTTGGGGTACCACTACTTGAAAAATATACTGTACCATTGAAATTAGTTTAATGTTTAGTTCGATTTAGAACATCTTTCCAATGGTTGCTTAATTTGAAACCATCTTCTCGGTTGAAATTGTGTCTGTGTTTGTAGATCTGAATTGCCTCATGAACAAATCTCTGATAAAAACCCGTGGGTTTGCAAAGAACCTTGGTATCGGAGAAAATTATATCGTGATCCCCCACAGCGTTGTAGCAGTGATCAGCCACGGCAGAAGAATTCGTTTTGCCGTGTTTCAAATCTGATTTGTGCTCGCGAATTCGGTCAGAGACATGTCGGTTTGTCTCCCCGATATAGCAATCACTGCAGGTACAACTCAATTTGTAAACCCCGGGGTACTGTTGTTGTATATGTGGGTGTGTGAAAATTCATGAAAAATAATTATAATTAAATGAAATTCGAAATTTGCATAATTAATCCAAAATTATGTTAATTCGTGTAATTATGCGTATAACTATGCTAATTAGAGAGGTGATCGTATTAATTTATACGAGTGGGTGTGGTTGTGTTAATGATAGCCTTTATGATAATCAGGCCCCGCCTCGTGGACGAGGTGGGGTTATCAATCAGGATAGCGCAATCAATCGTGTGCAGTTACGCTAGTGTCAATTCGGCCTCGTTGTCTAACTTCGTATTATTGATCAGCATAATACAATGATTCTCGCTTTAACACTCCCCGAGTGTTCATATTTTAGGTCCCAAGTTCATATCATTCGCTTTAATTAACGTTTAATGAGTGTGGATTGGTGTGTTTATAGTTTAGGTTCCCGAGTTCATATCTCGTCGCAGGATACAGATCTTATGCAAAAATTTCAGGAAAGAATCACACGACCACCTCTGTATTAATCAATTTATTTTCTAATTAAACCTTAACTATAACATGTATGTGAACTCTCAATCTCGGAACTTCAACACGGTATCCACACGGTATCAAGACAGTATCATCAACGACTGTACGATTTCACTTTGATAACACATGGACCCCGCATAAAGCGATTGCTGTTAGTGAGAGAGTCAGGACATGCAAATGCTATGCTACACAAAAGCTTATACATTATAATATGAACGATCATTATGCTTGAAATGGTCAGCACATTATCACAGGCGATTGATTAACATGCAACGGTATTCATATAAAAAGACAATCAAACAGTTATTACTTCCAAAGGCATAAATGTAACAACAGATCTACCGGACAGACTATAAGATTCCCGAAATGGCTTAGTGTGAGGGTATTCGGCGGAACGTGTTATCTCACGGGAGATTAATGAATTAATTCGTGAATAAGATTGTATGATCAGAAAATCGGTTTAGCACGATTCCTCCCCGGGAGCGTAGCTCCGTGGCGAAGGTGCCAAGGGTTAATTCGTATTGATGGATCGGTTGGTAACTTATGCGATTAGAAGTACAGTCCAAAACAAAATATTAAAGAGGGAAATTATGAATATACTTATAAATGACGGACTGTTATCACATGATCGATGCTTCCACAGCCAGATGGTTCACGGACTTGAGTGTTCGCTTCTGGTTAAGGACCTGTGTATGTTTGAGTGATATGAATTGTTTTGAATAGTCAGTGTTTGGAATTAATTCTTTGCGTTGCCATACGCTGAAGTTGGCATCGCTTGTAGGAGAAGTAGCCTCGCTCCCTTTAGAGCGGTGAGGTGTGTGGGAGTGCATCATACGAATCGCCGCCCTCCTCCACGCAGCAGCCAGCCTCTGTCCACGGGGGAGAGTTGCTTGATCGCTCTCAGTTCTGCTCAGTGGACACCTCTCTCCACTGCTGGATGAGCTGCGCGATCACGCTCGTGCTGGTTCGCTGACAGCAGTTTCTCTCCGCTGTTGGATGAGCTGCATCGGCACGCTCCCTCTCTCTGGGTGGAGAACTCGAATGTGCTCGTTGCTGGTTTGCTGAAAGCAGGTTTTTCTCCACTGCTGGATGACTCAAGTCGCACGTGCTCTTGCTCTGGTTTGCAGAAGCTCTTGCTTGGTGCGTCGGTCGCTTTGCAGCTGGACTCAATGTAGAATCAGCAATACTCTGTCTTTCTGCTCTTGGAAATCACACTAGGTGACGCCTCACTACCCTGCGAGTCTTGCCAACGTCAGTGGGTAGCGACGGGGCCACTTTGGCTTCTGCTCGCCGCCCCCTGCTCTGCAGCTCGCCGGCTGGCGACCTGTTGCTCCTGAGCCGACCCACTGGTCGAACTCCCCGCGTTCCGACCTCCTCCGAGTCGAACTCCCCGAGTTCCGACCCCCCTGGTCGAACTCTGGTGAGCCGACCCCCCTGGTCGAACTCCCTCGAGTTGAACTCCTCCGAGTCGAACTGTCTCCCGAGAGTCGACCCCCCCCCGGTCGAACTCTGGTGAGCCGACCCCCCCCCCGGTCGAACTCTGGTGAGCCGACCCACTCCTGTCGAACTGAGGTTTCAATGCTCAGGATCCTCTTTTTATGCCCAAAAATCCCTTCACTCGGATCCTGCCCACAAGGCGGGGTTTCTTTCGATTTTTGCTGTGTCAGGATTTGTCCGTATGTATCTGCGTCCGTGTGTGTGTCCGTACGTGTGTCAGTGTGTGTCCTTGTGCATCACCGACGGTATATTCCGTTGTCATACTCCTACCATAAAACCCACAAGTAAAACAATCAAATGTTATAAATTGTCTCGAAGGCGCCTCTCTGTCTGGGTGCACAACCTGGAGGGAGGGGCGATATTCCCTCCGACTTTCACCGACGCACAAAGAAATGGTTAAAAAGTTTTCAGTTAACATTTCATTTCATCAGAGTTCCACAGTTATGATTCTGTATTAATCCAAGGTCTGGGTCAGCTTCCTGTTGTGGTGTTTGACTCGTGTTTCCCCGAGCGTATACACACTCCTACCCCGTGCTGCAGGGATACAAAGACGGCCGGGATTTCCCTTTCTCTCCGACCCTGGGTTTAACATCGCCCTTTGCTTACGTTGCAGTTTTGCTGTTCGCTTGCATTTCTTTTCCTCTCTACTCTTACTTTAACCCGGCTTATTATTTGCGTATGGGTGGAGGCTAGAGCATTCATGTTGACTTAGGAAAACCTGATTGTTAGGCTTCGGGTCAAGTCGTATAGAAATTATTAAAATATGTAAATACATTTCATATTAAATTAATAGACGGGTGATGGTTACATTGACGTAGCTTGTGGCAGGGTTCAATTGAAGTGGGTGTGAAGATCAATAACTTTAGCCTACCCTGTTGTTAAATTCCGACTTTAAGTTACTTTAATAGTAATGCAGAACCAATTAGCTTTTTTGACTTAACTAGATCTAGTCTAACGCAACCTCCCAGTGACCCTGGCTTTGTGTTTACGTCAGCCCTTTGCAATCCGCTGTGCTCTGCTCTCTATCTGCTCCCTCTGACCCTGGGAGGGCTCTGAACGTCAAAATCGTGTTAGTGGGTCAAGGTAAATATGACCTCCACATGCCATGCTGAGGCCTGGTTTAGTGTTTTTATTCATTATTAAAATTAAAAGAAACAATAGAAATATGTATCTATATGTATTGAAACATTACTTGTTAATATTAAGATGGAAAGGGGGGCATATACAACACTGTAAGTCAGGAATGACATCCTTCACGGATGGGATCAGATCACGAATTTTGTGTACTGTATTGAACCGGACCTGGATCTTGTGTTTGTTTAGAATTTTGGAAATCTTTTTAGTAACGCCTGCTATATATGGTAGTGTGATGGTTTTGACCGGAGTATCAAGTGGTTGTTTCTGTATGGAGGGAGAAAGAGCTTGGCGGATGGTACGGTCAGAGTAACCATTCCTTTTGAGGGCCAGGTGTACATGTTTTAATTCACTGGTCAGGTGGTGTTGGTCCGAAATGCAATGAGCCCTATGGTATAAAGTTTTGATGAGAGAATTCTTTTGGGCTGGGTGGTGGTGGGAATCAGGTTTCAAGTAGGAATCTGTGTGGGTGGGTTTCCTGTAGACAGAATGCCCCAATGAGCCATCAGGTCTCCTCTCAAACAGAACATCTAAGAATGGTAGCTTGCCATCTTTCTCCACTTCCATGGTGAATTTGATGGCGGGATGTCTGGAATTGAAGATACAGACCATTTGTGTTGCGATCGAAACGTCGTGGGTTTTTTGCTTTATTTTAAAAATTTTATTTTTCATTTAATTTATAATCTGTTATTTTTATTTTATTTTCTATCTACGTGACTTTACCGAAAGAACCAAGAATATTAATTCCTGCAGTCACGAAAGTTTTAAGTCAAAACATTCACACACGTTGACAAAGCCTCACCTTGTGTTGTTGTGGGCAGGTCGCTTCTGATAACAAGAGCGGTATAGCAGCTCAAGCGGGCTTGGCCTGGTAACAAAAGAAAATAAAAACTGCGTGAATATTTACAATAAAACAAAGTTACAAAGTGGCGAGCCGGGTGAAGACAAATTAAACTTAAGCGAGATTATTAAAGTGAACGCAATCAGGCGGGGGCAGGAGGCAAGGCCCCGCGTGGCTAGGCCCCGCGTTGTAAAGTTCCAACCTGGACATCGATTCCCATGCTCACTGCTACTCAACTGACATCCCTACGAGAGAGAGGCTCTACCTTGGTAAACAACAACAACCACCACCACAACAACCACCACCACCACAACGATGAGAATTTCTCACTTCGGATTTCAGTGCAAGCGTGGATCGGCAGCCTCCTGTTACTTCGCGACGTCACGTGGGTAAGCAGGTAACATGACGTCACTTCCGGGGTAAGAGACACGCCCCTCCCATAATGAGCGGCTCTGTAACTGAATAAATTATGTTAATGTACACTAGCCATATGTCGAGGGATGGAGCGTGGCTGCTGAACCCGACGGCTTCAATGAATCATTATGTTAATGAGCCGCCAGTCACTGGGCGTACACAGTAACACGTGACTTACACGTCTATACTTATTCATATATTCATGATATAGTGGAAAAGTGTCCCAAATTCATCACACGAGCTGTTATGGCACACAATGAGAGGGCAAATGGTTATAAACATGCCTGGAAATCCCTCGTATCTTCAAAATGAATGTTCACCAAAAACTCCGAGCACACAATTTCAGCTGTCTGGCTTCAAAAGGAATATTTATGAGAGCTAAATTCAGCTGACATTGCAAAGGGTGTTGAAAATAATACTACTTGTGTCCGGCAGAAATGCATAAATTAATGTTCAATCGCAACTTAGAGGTGTGAAGCCAGGCACAGATGTCCTTGAATGCTGGGATGAACAGATCCGACTTCAGCTGCACGTGTGTGCTGTGTTAACTTCCTGACTCCATTCTTACAAAGAGTTGCAGAGGAAAACAAAAACTAAACTACTGTTTTGATATAACCTCCGTGCTCAATAGAGTTAATAGACTTTACTGCAAACACAAACTTGACACTGTGACACACTCAAGAGGTGAAGCCAGGATTTTCAGGTAGGGGGGGCAACCCCTCCAGCAATGAAAAATGATAGGAGTTGTTAGTAAGGAATTGTTAGTAAGGAGTTGTTAATACGTAAGGAGTTGTTAGTAAGGAATTGTTAGTAAGGAGTTGTTAGTTAGTAAGGAGTTGTTAGTAAGGAGTTGTTAGTAAGTAATGACTTGTCCCTTGCTTTTTATTCGACGTGTGTGATCGGCATTGCGCTCGCTGAAGGTGTTTGTCTTCAGGGAAGTCGTGTACAGTATACGCAACTGCGCAACATTCTGTGACTCACTTACAACTGCATTGCCGTTACTTATTGCCAATTATGGACTCAGACTCTTGTCCTCTCATAGAGTCCCCGGCACGTAATAATATGCCACACGGTGGCAGTGGGGGTCGCAAAATGCTGATTTATCTATATATATGAAAGGGAAATGTGTGGATACGTGTGTCTGTTCGAAATGTTTAGCATACTTCCCAACGTGCCACGCACTTTAAATTTGGCATGTGGGTATGTTCCATACTGTACACAATGTAAAAAATGTAAAAAGTATTTTGTATATTTTTTTTGGGGGGGGGGGGGGGGGAATGACCATGAAGTGTCTGGCGTCAACCCGCAACACCTCTGAGTTAAGCGCTCTGCAATGCTTAGAGCTGTTAACAGCGTGCCGGGAGATTTTAGGTGGCGCTTCGCTCCTGGCCGATGAAGCCATTGGTTTCTTGGGAGTTCAATACATATCCTCCGTGCGAAGAACGAGTAGAACTGCTATCTTAAATATGAAGCAGAACATTCCATCTTTTTGTTTGTGTGAAGCAACAAAAACCTCTCCAACGCTGAGCTCTGGCGTCGTGAAAATTTGCACAGCTAACGCTGTCTGGAATTTCTAAGTGAACATGACTATTTTCAGCTCGCCACGTCATTATTCCCTTCCCCGAGTGGCCAAAATCGACCTTACGTAGAAGTGGGTTAAGGTTGAATTTCCTTGAGTGAAAACATCCGATTTAGGTAAATTGATTTGTTTCGGCTTTTTTCTTTCTTGCAAGCATCAATTTTTTCCAGGGTTTTTCAGTGAAATAGAAGGGAATGCGGAGTTAACCAAAAACAAGAATCCAAGTCCCGGGCGAAGCTGGGTAGCGAAGCTTATTACTAATAAACCCCAATGATCCTATCAAAATGAGGGATTTAGATCGGATCGTTGGGGGGGCACGTGCCACCCCACCCCCCACTGGCTCCACCACTGTCACACACTGGCATGGTTCACAGGTGGTGGTGTGTCCAGACCCACGCCTGGCCACCTTCACCTGCTCAGTATTAATGCTTCCTCACTCCACCAAGTAGTTAATTGAGGATCAATCAACACAACCGAGGCTGCGTGTCTCTCTCCCCGTGGTCGTGTGGATTTCCTTCCCGAACCCCCGGTCTCCCCTCTACATGTAGAGAATGAACACCGCCACGCATCTAGAGCAGTGGTTCTTAACCTTGTTGGAGGTACCGAACCCCACCAGTTTCATATGCGCATTCACCGAACCCCTCTTTAGTGAAAAATAAAATGTGATTTTTTTCAAATTCAAGACGTAGATATGTTTTTTACTGGTACACAAAATGAGCCGTGCATGAACATTACCTTGTTCAAAGAATAAAACCAACACAATGCATAAACTCACAACAAATTACATACCTGGAAATCAAAGTGACTTCTGCTGTTGCCTTTGAGAGATCAGTTCAGATATGCGTGGCTTCACCTTGGCAAGTGCCACTCTCATGTCATTTTCACAGCAAAGTCTGTTCCTTTTCTTCGTTTTTATGTCCAGCATCCTCGAAAAGGATTGCTCACAAAGATATGTTGTAACAAATGGAATAAAAAAAATCCAGGGCTTTCTTAGCAATAACTGGATACTTGTTCATTTGTCGACACCAAAACGTTGAGAGCGTTGTTGTTCTGAAGAGTTGCTGTTGAACCTGGCTCTGCTGAATTTCAATGATTTCGTCGAGGAATTCATCATTGACATCTGCTGTTTCAACAGCAAACGTGAACGGCTGTCTCACCCATGCTGGATATGACTCTCTTGTAGGGAAATATCCGTCGAGAGACTTTGCAAGCTCATCTAAGTGCGTGGCAATTGTTTGCTTCAGTTCCGTGGATACAGAAATATCTCCGATTCCAGACACATCTTCGATCTTACTTGCACAGTCGTCCAGAAGCGGGAAGTTTGCGAAGTTATTGTTCTCTGTTCGTCGTTTCCATAACGGTAGCTTTTTTTGAAAAGCCTTCAGGTGTTCTTCCGCTTCCATGATATTGAGTCCACCACCCTGCATCTGCTGATTGAGATGATTGAGAGCTGCGAATATATCAGCCATGTACGCTAAAATGAGAATGAACTCAGGATTTTTGAAGCAATCTGCATGGCAGTGTTGGTGCTCTTGCAAAAACAGGGCTAATTCCACACGCATGGCAAAAACACGATTCAGCACCTGTCCCCGGGATAACCACCGAATATTAGAATGGAGCAGAAGTACCTCAAATTCAGAGCCCATTTCTTTACACAGCTCACTGAAGATGCGGTGCCTCAGAGCACTTTTTCGCACATAGTTCACACATTCCACCACAGTTTTTAATACTTCTGCCATTTTTGGAGGTAAGGTTTTTGTTGCCAACGCATGCCTGTGCAGAATACAATGCGTCACAATGATGTGTGGTGCATCGGCCTTTACTAGCGCACCAAAACCAGACTTTCTTCCCAGCATGACTGGAGCTCCGTCCGTACAAACTGCAGAAACCATATCCCATGAAAGATTGTTGTCTCTGAAGAAGTCATCCACAAGCTTCTTCACATCGGCTGCCTTCGTTGTTGTTGTAAGAGGCTTACAAAATAAAAACTCTTCTTTTATCATGTCGTCTTTCACATAGCGTACAAAAACAGCAAGCTGGCTTAGATCAGAAACGTCTGTGGTTTCGTCGAGTTGAAGGCTGAATTTTGCCGGGCTTGAAATCAGATCCGCGACTACTTGAGCCAAGATGTCTTTACTCATGTCTTCTATTCTGTCACTGACGGTGTCATTTGAAAGGGGAATTTGGGATAATTTACCTTCGGCCGCTGTTCCGAGTATCAGATTCGCCATCTTTAATGCAGCTGGTTTCACAAGTGTTTCACCAATGGTGTGTGGCTTGCCCTGCTTTGCGATCAGGTAAGCAACTTCGTACGATGCTGTCAGGATCGGTTTGTTAACAGGTACAAATCCAAGAGCAGGCAGAGTGGCCCTTTCATCGAATCTGGCTCTCTTCACCCTGAATTCAGCAAGTGTTGTGTTCTTGTATTCCCCGTCTCCATGCAGCTTCAAGAAGTGTTCCTTTAGTTTTGCCGGTGCAAGACTAGAGTTGCTCAACTTGGCGTTGCAAATCATGCAGATAGGACGCTCACTCCCATCACGTTCCGTGATACATGAGAATCCATGTTGTACATATTCGTCCGACCACTTTCTTCTTTTGCCCGACATAGTTAGTATGGATAAAATATTAAAGAAATCACACGACGTACGACAACAACAGTCACACGTTGACTACTGAGTACGCACTAAATTCCCCGCAGCGCTGATTGGCCAAGCAGTGTAGCATGATCATCTGCAGCCAGTGATGGCCAAGCGGGCCGTGTGTGTCATCACAAATTTACACAATAATTCAAGTGTGTCCGGACCTCCGTGGCGGGGGCTCTGCCGAACCCCTGAGATCGACTCACCGAACCCCTGGGGTTCGATCGAACCCAGGTTAAGAACCACTGGTCTAAAGTGAACACCACCAAGCATCTAGAGTGAACACCACTACACGTCTAGAGTGAACACCACCAGGTGTCTAGAGTGAACACCACCACGTGTCTAGAGTGAACACCACCACGCGTCTAGAGTGAACACCACCACGCGTCTAGAGTGAACACCACCACGTGTCTATAGTGAACACCGCCACGCGTCTAGAGTGAACACCACCTAGCGTCTAGAGTGAACACCACCAAGCGTCTAGAGTGAACACCACCACGTGTCTAGAGTGAACACCACCAAGCATCTAGAGTGAACACCACCACGTGTCTAGAGTGAACACCACCAAGCGTCTAGAGTGAACACCACCAAGCGTCTAGAGTGAACACCACCACGTGTCTAGAGTGAACACCACCAAGCATCTAGAGTGAACACCACCACGTGTCTAGAGTGAACACCACCAAGCATCTAGAGTGAACACCACCACACGTCTAGAGTGAACACCACTAAGCGTCTAGAGTGAACACCACTAAGCGTCTAGAGTGAACACCACCACGCTTCTAGAGTGAACACCGCCACGTGTCTAGAGTGAACACCACCCCGAGTCTAGGGTGAACACCACCACGTGTCTAGAGTGAACACCGCCACACGTCTAGAGTGAACACCACTAAGCGTCTAGAGTGAACACCACCACGCGTCTAGAGTGAACACCACCACGTGTCTAGAGTGAACACCACCACGCGTCTAGAGTGAACACCACCACGCGTCTAGAGTGAACACCACCACGTGTCTATAGTGAACACCGCCACGCGTCTAGAGTGAACACCACCTAGCGTCTAGAGTGAACACCACCAAGAGTCTAGAGTGAACACCACCACGTGTCTAGAGTGAACACCACCACACGTCTAGAGTGAACACCACCACGTGTCTATAGTGAACACCGCCACGCGTCTAGAGTGAACACCACCTAGCGTCTAGAGTGAACACCACCAAGCGTCTAGAGTGAACACCGCCACGTGTCTAGAGTGAACACCACCACACGTCTAGAGTGAACACCACCACGTGTCTATAGTGAACACCGCCACGCGTCTAGAGTGAACACCACCTAGCGTCTAGAGTGAACACCACCAAGCGTCTAGAGTGAACACCACCACGTGTCTAGAGTGAACACCACCACGTGTCTAGAGTAAACACCACCACGTGTCTAGAGTGAACACCACCACGTGTCTAGAGTGAACACCACCACACATCTAGAGTGAACACCACCAAGCATCTAGAGTGAACACCACCACGTGTCTAGAGTGAACACCACCACGCTTCTAGAGTGAACACCGCCACACGTCTAGAGTGAACACCACCCCGAGTCTAGGGTGAACACCACCACGTGTCTAGAGTGAACACCACCACACGTCTAGAGTGAACACCGCCACGTGTCTAGAGTGAACACCACTACATGTCTAGAGTGAACACCACTAAGCGTCTAGAGTGAACACCACTAAGCGTCTAGAGTGAACACCGCCATGCGTCTAGAGTGAACACCACCACACGTCTAGAGTGAACACCGCCACGCGTCTAGAGTGAACACCACTACGTGTCTAGAGTGAACACCGCCACGCGTCTAGAGTGAACACCACCATGCTGTTGACAAGCCCCACCTTGTTGTTGTTGTGGGCAGGTTGCTTCTGTAAACAAGAGCGGTACAGCAGCTCAACGCGGGTGTGGCCTGGTAAAAAATAAAAATCTGTGAATATTTAAAACAAAACAAAGTTACAAAGTAGCGAGCCAGGTGAAGAGAAATTAAAACTTAAGCAAGATGCTCTTTGGTTCTTTCGGTAAAGTCACGTAGGAAAGAATAAATTAATTAAATAATAGCTCAGTTTCATGTATTTGGTATAGCCCTGTGAGCCATTTGGCTCTTGAATCGGGTGGAACCACAACAAAAAAAAAACTAAAACATGAACAAGAAGACATATTGAAGTGACTATTGACTGTGCGCACATAAAATCCAGGGAAAAACAGCAAAATATTCCACAAAAAGCACCGTACACCAACGCTGTGTGCACATAGCATGCGACGTTTTGATTGCAACACAAGCAATCATCATCAGGTACAAATGAAAGAGAAAACACACCTCGTAAACTTAGAAATGTAATGCAATACAACACAGAGAGTCGGCCAACATAACAGTCAACACCCCACCTGGTTGATAACGTTCTTCCGAAGGTTGCTCAATGTGATAAAGAGACAAAACACAGACACGGAGACACACATACAGAGATAGATACACACAGAGACACACAGAGAGAGATACACACATAGTGAGGGAAAAAAAAGTATTTGATCCCCTGCTGATTTTGTACTTTTGCCCACTGACAAATAAATGATCAGTCTATAATTTTAATGGTAGGTTTATTTGAACAGTGAGAGACAGAATAACAACAAAATCCAGAAAAACGCATGTCAAAAATGTTATAAATTGATTTGCATTTTAATTAGGGAAATAAGTATTTGACCCCTCTGCAAAACATGACTTAGTACTTGGTGGCAAAACCCTTGTTGGCAATCACAGAGGTCAGACGTTTCTTGTAGTTGGCCACCAGGTTTGCACACATCTCAGGAGGGATTTTGTCCCACTCCTCTTTACAGATCTTCTCCAAGTCATTAAGGTTTCGATGCTGACGTTTGTCAACTCGAACCTTCAGCTCCCTCCACAGATTTTCTATGAGATTAAGGTCAGGAGACTGGCTAGGCCACTCCAGGACCTTAATGTACTTCTTCTCGAGCCACTCCTTTGTTGCCTTGGCCGTGTGTTTTGGGTCATTGTCATGCTGGAATACCCATCCACGACCCATTTTCAATGCCCTGGCTGAGGGAAGGAGTTTCTCACCCAAAATTTGACGGTACATGGCCCCGTCCATCGTCCCTTTGATGCGGTGAAGTTGTCCTGTCCCCTCAGCAGAAAAACACCCTCAAAGCATAATGTTTCCACCTCCATGTTTGACGGTGGGGATGGTGTTCTTGGGGTCATAGGCAGCATTCCTCCTCCTCCAAACACGGCGAGTTGAGTTGATGCCAAAGAGCTCCATTTTGGTCTCATCCGACCAAAACACTTTCACCCAGTTGTCCTCTGAATCATTCAGATGTTCATTGGCAAACTTCAGACGGGCATGTATATATGCTTTCTTGAGCAGGGGGACCTTGCGGGCGCTGCAGGATTTCAGTCCTTCACAGTGAAGTGTGTTATTGTTTTCTTGGTGACTATGGTCCCAGCTGCCTTGAGATCATTGACAAGATCCTCCCGTGTAGTTCTGGGCTGATTCCTCACCGTTCTCATGATCATTGCAACTTCACGAGGTGAGATCTTGCATGGAACCCCAGGCCGAAGGAGATTGACAGTTTTTTTGTGTTTCTTCCATTTGCGAATGATCGCACCAACTGTTGTCACCTTCTCACCAAGCTGCTTGGCAATGGTCTTGTAGCCCATTCCAGCCTTGTGTCGGTCTACAACCTTGTCCCTGACATCCTTGGAGAGCTCTTTGGTCTTGGCCATGGTTGAGAGTTTGGAATCTGATTGATTGATTGCTTCTGTGGACAGGTGTCTTTTAGACAGGTAACAAGCTGAGATTAGGAGCACTCCCTTTAAGAGTGTGCTCCTAATCTCAGCTCGTTACCTGTATAAAAGACACCTGGGAGCCAGAAATCTTTCTGATTGAGAGGGGGTCAAATACTTATTTCCCTCATTAAAATGCAAATCAATTTATAACATTTTTGACATGCGTTTATCTGGATTTTCTTGTTGTTATTCTGTCTCTCACTGTTCAAATAAACCTACCATTAAAATTATAGACTGATCATTTCCTTGTCAGTGGGCAAACGTACAAAATCAGCAGGGGATCAAATACTTTTTTCCCTCACTGTAGGCACACAGAGAAACAACGCCTCAGTGTCGAGGCCTTAAATAGAGAGAGAGGGGGGCAGAGAGAGAGGGGAGGGGGTGTAGAGAAATCCGCGAGTCAATGCAAGGCCGTAGCCACGGAGTCAACATTGGGGGGGACCAAATCTACCAGGGGCTCTGGGGTCCCCCCCCCAGAAAAAAAATCTAAATTTGAAAACTAATTTCCTGACATTTCCTAAAATATTGAAAAATTTCACTAACACATGGGATGGAATGTTTTTGTTATTTGATACAATAATGTATAATATTGTATTGTATTACATTGCTCTGTTTTTACTTTTTAACTGTTCTTGTTTCATAGTATATAATGGCAGAGATTAGGGATTCATAAAGTACAACGCAATCATACAAACACAAATCTACAAATTGTTACATGAAGACAAGTCCACATTTTGTGGCCAAGGTTTAGCAAATTGTTTTTATTAACATAGCATAGCAATTATTATTTTAAACAATATTTTTATAGCAATATATTTTGAGCATATTTGATTATTGGGGGGGGATATGTCCCCCACCAATATATATTATAACTATTATAACATATTATCATTACGGCCTTGTGTCAATGAGAGATTTGGAACTTTGGTGACTGCAGGAAATAATAATAACACGAGCACACGCAGAGAGAGAAAGCTCACTTATAATCTTGGTTCTTTCGGTAAAGTCACCACGTAGAAGGGAAACAATAAAATAATAAAAATATAAAACAATAAAATTCTCACGACGTTTCGACTGCAAGACGAGCAATGATCATCAGGTGTGAAAACCACAGCAACACAAGAACATTTTCTTGCTGTGGTTTTCACACCTGATGATGATTGCTCGTCTTACAGTCGAAACGTCGTGAGAATTTAATTGTTTAATATTTTTATTATTTTATTGTTTTATATTTGTATTATTTTATTGTTTCCCTTCTACGTGGTGGTGACTTTACCGAAATAACCAAGAATATTAATCCCTGCAGTCAATAAAGCTTTAAATCAAAAGCACACTTAATCAAACTGAGTAAAACTTGGAAATGTAATGCAATGCAACACAGAGAGTCGGTCAACACACAATAAACACATAGCCTGGTAGTTTACTTTCTTACAAAGATTGCTCAACTAAGCGAGATAAATTTCGATTTAAAGCTTTCGTGACTGCAATGATTCATCTTCTTTGGTTCTTTTGGTAAAGTCACGTAGAATGAGAATAAAATAATAAATTGATAAAATAACACAATAATATTCTCACGACGTTTCGGCCACAACACAAGCGGCCTTCATCAGGTGAAGGGACGAGAATATCTGGTAGGACAGCGCTGGAGTGAAAGAGCAACGTTCAGATCACGGCCTTAAAGGCCACGTTCAGATCACGGCCTTAAAGGCCACGTTCAGATCACGGCCTTGATCTGAACGTGGCTCTTTCACTCCAGCGCTGTCCTACCAGACAGTCTCGTCCCTTCACCTGATGAAGGCCGCTTGTGTTGTGGCCGAAACGTCGTGAGAATATTATTGTGTTATTTTATTTTATCAATTTATTATTTTATTCTCATTCTACGTGACTTTACCGAAAGAACCAAAGAAGATAAGCGAGATAATTGAAGCAAACGCGATCAGGCGAGGGCAGGAGGCAAGGCCCCGCGTGGCTAGGCCCCGCGTTGTAAAGTTCCAACCTGGACATCGATTCCCATGCTCGCTGCTACTCAACTGACATCCCTACGAAAGAGAGAGGCTCTACCTTGGTAAGCAACAACAACCACCACCACCATGAGAATTTCTCACCTCGGATTTCAGTGCAAGCGCGGATCGGCAGCCTCCTGTTACCTCGCGACATCACGCGTGTAAGCAGGTAACATGACGTCACTTCCGGTGTAAGAGACACGCCCATTCCACAATGAGCTGCTCTGTAACTGAATAAATTATGTTAATGAGTCCGGGCCAAATGTCGAGAGATGGGGCGTGGCTGCTGAACCCGTCGCAATAAACTCGCGACGGCTTCAAGGACACATTATGTTAATGAACCGCCAGTCACTGGGCGTAGCTTTGCCCAAATAAGGATTGCCACTGGATTGATATCGGCAGTGACCCAAGCGGAGGTGACGTCACGCTCAAGAGCGCTGTGGACGGGGTTGGGGGAGTGTGAATATCTTGGTGACATGACGTCACTAGCGAGGTACACATCTTGCTGGCACTTCATGCCGATGAGGTCATGCTGAGTGGTGACGTCACAGAGCGGGGATGCAATTTAAGTTGATTTAGATTCATTTTCCATTGCCCCCTCCCTTGGGTGCGTGAACTCAGCAACAACAACGTGGACATCATTGTGTGTACAGTGTGTGTGTGTACGTACACACTGTGTGTGTGTGTAGTGGGGGCAATGGCGGTGCATTGGCCAGTCATCTCAGTCAGTCGACCCTCATATGCCAAATCGCTTCTGAAAAATAAGTTAATAGCAGCTCACCGGGCTTTGCCTGGTAGGATGGGGATGGTTTAGTTGCGTGCGTGTGTGTGTTTGGGCGATTTATTTACCATTTTTGTACTTTGCACTACCATCACGTATTCTACTTTGTGTTGTTTTAACGTTCTCACCCCGTGCGCCTACTGGACATCGGTGAAAAAGAGCTTCATAGCTCATCGAATTTCTCCAGTGTAAAACATTCTGCTTCCGAGGTGCTCACTAACGGGCACTTGCCCCAACAGTCTGTTAAAGGTTACCACGGGGGGGATCTGCGTCTTTTGTTGCCCGGGCTAATGCTACGTTAATTCCCGATGCTTCAGAGACATTGCACACGAGGTTTCTTTGCTAGTGGGAGTCATCAAGTGAGTACCTCCCAGTCAAGCGTCTCAGCCGTGCCGCTGCAAACTGCATGGGAGGTCCCCCCCCCCCCACAAGACTTGCAGGTCAATTCATCGCGGTGTGGCACGATATTTGTTGGGATATTTCATATTTGTTCATGCGTGTTTGATTTTCGCGAATGTGTATTGCGTGCACATATTTGGAATACGGTTCGTTTTTCGAGAGAGAGTGAGAGGAAAATATAAAATGACGTATTTAATTTGTTGTTGATAGCTGAGGATATATTTGACGTGGTTTGTTGGCGGAAATTAAAAACTCTAACTGATGTAGCAGAGCAACACTGAGTGTACGGCGTCTCGCTGCACGTGGTCTGTGCCCACCAGACCAGAGACACGTGACTAGTGTAGCTAGCCAGGTGGTGACCACCAGGCTAGCTACACTAGTTATCACGTGACTAGTGTGTCTAGCCAGGTGGTAACCACCAGGCTAGCTACACTAGTTACCACGTGACTAGTGTAGCTAGCCAGGTGGTGACCACTAGGCTAGCTGCACTAGTTATCACGTGACTAGTGTAGCTAGCCAGGTGGTGACCACCAGGCTAGCTACACTAGTTATGACGTGACTGGTGTAGCTAGCCAGGTGGTGACCACCAGGCTAGCTACACTAGTTATCACGTGACTAGTGTAGCTAGCCAGGTGGTGACCACCAGGCTAGCTACACTAGTTATCACGTGACTAGTGTAGCTAGCCAGGTGGTGACCACCAGGCTAGCTACACTAGTTATCACGTGACTAGTGTAGCTAGCCAGGTGGTGACCACCAGGCTAGCTACACTAGTTATCACGTGACTAGTGTATCTTGCCAGGTGGTGACCACCAGGCTAGCTACACCAGTCAGTTCCTGTACCTGACACCATCGCAATCATTGAAGACTTTATTCATCAAGGACTAAACACTGAGGTACCCCCCCTGGTGAGACACTGTTTAACCAATACATACTTCACTTGGAACGGAACGTTCTATAAACAAACTGAGGGCACCCCAATGGGCTCCCCCCTATCTCCGGTTATAGCTAACATTTTCATGGAGAGATTTGAGACTGACGCCATCCAGACTGCCACTCTGCGCCCAACCTTATGGAAGAGGTACGTGGATGACACTTTTGTCATCTGGCCACATGGCCGGCCTGCTCTAGACCAATTCTTCGACCACATCAATTCCATACACCCAGCCATCAGATTTACCATGGAAGTCGAAAAGGATGGCAAGCTACCTTTTTTGGATGTCCTAATTAAAAAGAGACCTGATGGCTCAATGAGCCACTCTGTCTACAGAAAAGCTACCCATACGGATGCTTATATGAAACCGGATTCCCACCACCATCCATCACAGAAGAATTCTCTCATCAAGACTCTGTACCATAGAGCCCAATGCATATCCGACCAGGAACACATAGGCAGTGAACTCAAGCACGTACACCAAGCTCTTAAGGCTAATGGTTACTCCGACTATACCATCCGCAAAGCTATCACTCAAACCATGAAGAAGGACCCTCTTGAGGAGCCTTTCAAAACCATCACTTTACCCTACATTGCGGGGATCAAAAAAAAGATCTCCAAAATCTTGAATAAACACAAGATCCAGGTCCGTTTCAACACATTACATAAAATCCGTGATCTGGTTCCGTCTGTAAAAGATGTGATTCCGGACATACAGTGCCCTGGTGTCTATAAACTAAGTTGCCTCTGTGGTAGTAGTTACATTGGAGAAACCAAACACAATGTCTCGGACCGCATTCATGAACACAAAGCAGACCTTAAACACGGTAGGACCAACACCTCGGCCGTGGCAGATCACTGTTATAATTCAGTAGGCTCACATGACATTGACTTTTCCAAGACAGAGGTTCTTTGTAAGCCATCTGGCTACCATGAGAGATTCGTTCATGAGGCTATCCACATATACAAGCACAGAGACAATTTCAACTGAAAAGATGGATTCTAGCTTAGCAATCATTGGAAAGATTTGATTAACCATTTCAGGTCTTAATTGATTGTTCACGCTTACGGTGGCTTTCAGACAGCATACATTAATTTTTCGTCTCCCCCCTCCTCTTTTCAGAACATAGATGGACTCGTCCTTCTAAATAAACTGACAAATCGCTGCGCGTGGCGCTGACGCTTTTAAAATAAGTAAGTAAATAAATAAACGCGCTGTTTGCGAATAAATACATTTATGCAAACCAACACACCTGATGACGACCGTTTGTGTTATGGTCGAAACGTCGTGAGATTTTTTTATTGTTTTATATATATTTTATTATTTTATTGTTTCCCTTCAACTTGACTTTACCGAAAGAGCTAAGAATAAGAATTACTGCAGTCACGAAAGCTTTAAATCAAAATTTAACCCCCAACCTTAGCCGCAACATATATTTGTTTAATTGTCTACTTGACCTCCGCCCTTCCTCTCTTACCTAAGTTTGGTTCTTCTAATCATATTTGCAGGTGTATGGAACCAGAACGCTTTTGGAACTCACAGGAATACCTCTGACGCATGAACAAATCAGCTCCAGAGCAGATTTGTGCTCCCAAAAGGAAATAATGAAAATGAGATGTGTGTGTGCGCTTGTCCAATCAAATTCCCCAGGAGTTTAAAAGCGATAACTTTAAGTCATAGATTGATAGTCATTACAAGTGCAGTAGTAAACACAAGTTTAGAACACGGTGGCAGCTAATCATCCCACTGCTAATGTACCAAGGGTAGGTTATATCACACATATATAAGCATGCCAACCTTGGATGGTACATTACAACTCAACTATTACAACTATTTATTATTTTACCAGGTAAGGCCCAGTGAGCTATATAGCTCTATTTCAGAAGCGACCTTGCTATCTCAAAGCTCAACGAATTAATATTGTACGTGCAAATTTGTAGCAGCCAAAAACTAAACATTAATCTAGCCTTTTTAAAGCTTTCGTGACTGCAGGAATTCATCTTCTTGGTTCTTTCGGTAAAGTCACCACGTAGAATGGAAGTAAAATAATAAAATAATTAAAATAAAACATAATAAAATAAAATTCTCACGACGTTTCGGCCACAACACAAGTAGCCTTCCTCAGGTGAAGAAACAGAACTGTCGGGAAGACAGCGCTTAAGTTAATGTTTTATTTTTATTATTTTATTATTTTATTCCCATTCTAGGTGACTTTACCGACAGAACCAAGAAGATTAATCTCGCCATCCCGATTGCTTGGGTTGCCGATTGAAAGCGTCCCAAACATTACGAATAACGCCTGGCCTACGTAACATCGGCACCAACGTCACGTGGCAATATGCCCGCAGGAGCTCATCGTTCAAACAGGCGTCTGGCTTTAACGAAAGACTCCTTGAAAACAAAGCTCCATGAGCGTCCCGGTCTCATGACGGTTCCCATTGCGCACACGGACAGCTGCTCTTCCACTCCACTGCTGGACGAAGGCCTCCCCATGCCGCACGATGCGCGAGGTTTCAGCGAGTAGCCTGCACCGCGCGGGACGCCGGTTTGTGTCGCCGTGTTGAAGGCCAGGAGCGTAGACACGGGTTAAGTTCAGGTCATTACGAGACCTCCTTTGCCAGTAGCAAGATATGCCTTTTGGTGTCGTCTGGTCCAACACCAGTGGAGACTGGGCTCTAAGAAATGCCGTCTCGGGCGTGGACCAATCAACTTCAAGGACAGTGCCAATATCATTATCAGAGTTGTCTCTTTTTCGTTTGCATTTTGACTGCTTGTGTTGTGGTTATTGCAAACATGATCCCCTTGTATAAAGGTGTCAGTTTTGGTGCCAGATAAAAGGGTAAAAACCTATTACTAAGTTCAGTTCAGTTTATTTGGTGTAGCCCTGTGAGCCATCAACAAACCCAAAAACAAAAATAAGAACCCAAAAAACCATCTTATTACAATGGGGGAATTGTAATAAAAATAATTGACATTTATAATGCGCAATTCGTCCAGGGATCACGCTACAACAATGGATTCTACGACATGTAATTGCTCGTTATTTAGCCACACTGCATCGGCAGTGTGGCAGTGACACAATCGTGTGACGTGTTCCTTTCTTGTTAATGGCTCGACACGGGGCTGCGACGTGACTGTGCGGGACGTGTCACGTGACGGCAACACAATCGCGTATCCGTGACGGCCCGTGTGTTCCAATGACACACGGGCCTTGTTAGACTGACGGCCTTAATCTTAGTTTTCTTGTTGTTGTTGTTTGACTTGCATCCCACTGGGATTTTTGCACACAGCGTTCGTGGTGTACGGTGCTATCTCAGGAATATTTTGATGTTTTTTTTCCTGGATTTTCTGTTTTCACAGTCGCACATAGTCACTTTAAGATGTTTTCTTGTTCACGTTTTTGTTTTTTTGTTTGTTGCGGTTGCACCCGATTCAAGAGCCGAATGGCTCACAGGGCTATACCAAATAAATGAACTATGAACACTCACTCACTCCACTCACTCCACTCACTCACTCACTCCACTCACTCACTCACTCCACTAACTCACTCCACTAACTCACTCCACCCACTCACTCCACTCACTCACTCCACTCACTCACTCCACTCACTCCACTCACTACACTCACTCACTCTACCCCCCCCCCCTCCCCCCGCTGCTAGTCCGTCATGGTCCCCACCCGCTCCGGGTCCATCATGGCCCATGCACCTCCTACGTACATCGTGCTCATTGTTATGCTAATTCCTTTGTCAAAGCGTTTTGCTTCCTCCCACACAGCTTAAAGGACGCGACCTGGGCTTGGCTGATTTCACTCCAACGCTGTCCTCATGACAGCACGGTCCCTTCACCTAACACTGTGTGTGGAAGGGGATGCACGGACGATGCTGAAGTAAATCGGAGTGTCCGAGTTGGTGGAGCACGGAGAGAATTACTGTGTGTACGGAACGATGGAATAAAAGTGATGGCGGAAAAAGAGACGGTTGTCGTCCGAGTGAATTCACGGCACTACATTTAGTAAAACTTTTATAACATCACAAAATATACGTCAATCCAGATTGTATGTTACATTTTCATATTTAGTAAAACTTTTATAACATCACAAAATACACAACGCCAATCCAGATTGTATGTTACATTTCCACATTTAGTAAAACTTTTATAAGATCACAAAATATACAACGTCAATCCAGATTGTATGTTACATTTCCATATTTAGTAAAACTTTTATAACATCACAAAATATTCAACCTCAATCCAGATTGTATGTTACATTTCCATATTTGTTAAAACTTTTATAAAATCACAAAATATACAACACCAATCCAGATTGTGTTACATTTCCATGTTTATTAAAACTTTTATAACATCACAAAATACACAACGCCAATCCAGATTGTATGTTTCATTTCCATATTCAGTAAAACTTTTATAACATCACAAAATAAACAACGCCAATCCAGATTGTATGTTACATTTCCATATTTAGTAAAACTTTTATAACATCACAAAATAAACAACGCCAATCCAGATTGTATGTTACATTTCCATATTTATTAAAACTTTTATAACATCACAAAATACACAACCTCAATCCAGATTGTATGTTACATTTCCATATTTAGTAAAACGATAACATCACAAAATATTCAACCTCAATCCAGATTGTATGTTACATTTCCAAATGTATTGAAACTTTTATAAAATCACAAAATATACAACACCAATCCAGATTGTATGTTACATTTCCATATTTATTAAAACTTTTATAACATCACAAAATACACAACGCCAATCCAGATTGTATGTTTCATTTCCATACTTAGTAAAACTTTTATAACATCACAAAATATACAACCTCAATCCAGTTTGTATGTTACATTTTCATATTTAGTAAAACTTTTATAACATCACAAAATATACAACCTCAATCCAGATTGTATGTTTCATTTCCATATTTAGTTAAACTTTTATAACATCACAAAATGAACAACGCCAATCCAGATTGTATGTTACATTTTCATATTTAGTAAAACTTTTATAACATCACAAAATATTCAACCTCAATCCAGATTGTATGTTACATTTCCATATTTATTAAAACTTTTATAAAATCACAACATATACAACACCAATGCAGATTGTATGTTACATTTCCATATTTATTAAAACTTTTATAACATCACAAAATACACAACGCCAATCCAGATTGTATGTTTCATTTCCATATTTAGTAAAACTTTTATAACATCACAAAATAAACAACGCCAATCCAGATTGTATGTTTCATTTCCATATTTATTAAAACTTTTATAACATCACAAAATAAACAACGCCAATCCAGATTGTATGTTACATTTCCATATTTATTAAAACTTTTATAACATCACAAAATACACAACCTCAATCCAGATTGTATGTTACATTTCCATTTTTAGTAAAACTTTTATAACATCACAAAATATTCAACCTCAATCCAGATTGTATGTTACATTTCCATATTTATTAAAACTTTTATAAAATCACAAAATATACAACACCAATCCAGATTGTATGTTACATTTCCATATTTATTAAAACTTTTATAACATCACAAAATACACAACGCCAATCCAGATTGTATGTTTCATTTCCATATTTAGTAAAACTTTTATAACATCACAAAATACACAACGCCAATCCAGATTGTATGTTTCATTTCCATATTTAGTAAAACTTTTATAACATCACAAAATATACAACCTCAATCCAGTTTGTATGTTACATTTCCATATTCAGTAAAACTTTTATAACATCACAAAATATACAACCTCAATCCAGATTGTATGTTACATTTCCATATTTAGTAAAACTTTTATAACATCACAAAATAAACAATGCCAATCCAGATTGTATGTTACATTTCCATTTTTAGTAAAACTTTTATAACATCACAAAATACACAACCCCAGTCCAGATTGTACGTTACATTTCCATATTTCGTAAAACTTTTATAAGATCACAAAATATACAATGCCAATCCAGATTGTACGTTACATTTCCATATTTAGTAAAACTTTTATAACATCACAAAATAAACAACGCCAATCCAGATTGTATGTTACATTTCCATATTTATTAAAACTTTTATAACATCACAAAATACACAACCTCAATCCAGATTGTATGTTACATTTTCATATTCAGTAAAACTTTTATAACATCACAAAATACACAACGCCAATCCAGATTGTATGTTTCATTTCCATATTTAGTAAAACTTTTATAACATCACAAAATATACAACCTCAATCCAGTTTGTATGTTACATTTCCATATTTAGTAAAACTTTTATAACATCACAAAATATACAACCTCAATCCAGATTGTATGTTTCATTTCCATATTTAGTTTAACTTTTATAACATCACAAAATAAACAACGCCAATCCAGATTGTATGTTACATTTCCATATTTAGTAAAACTTTTATAACATCACAAAATGTACAACCTCAATCCAGATTGTATGTTACATTTCCATATTTAGTTAAACTTTTATAACATCACAAAATAAACAACGCCAATCCAGATTGTATGTTACATTTCCATATTTAGTTAAACTTTTATAACATCACAAAATAAACAACGCCAATCCAGATTGTATGTTACATTTCCATTTTTAGTAAAACTTTTATAAGATCACAAAATATACAATGCCAATCCAGATTGTACGTTACATTTCCATATTTAGTAAAACTTTTATAAGATCACAAAATATACAATGCCAATCCAGATTGTACGTTACATTTCCATATTTAGTAAAACTTTTATAAAATCACAAAATATTCAACGTCAATCCAGATTGTATGTTACATTTCCATATTTAGTAAAACTTTTATAATATCACAGAATATACGTCATTCCAGATTGTATGTTACATTTCCAAATTTAGTAAAACTTTTATAACATCACAAAATATACAACCTCAATCCAGATTGTATGTTTCATTTCCATATTTAGTAAAACTTTTATAACATCACAAAATAAACAACGCCAATCCAGATTGTATGTTTCATTTCCATATTTAGTAAAACTTTTATAACATCACAAAATATTCAACCTCAATCCAGATTGTATGTTACATTTCCATATTTAGTCAAACTTTACTAACATCACAACACGTACCACACTCCAGGCTTGTTGACACCCCAGGCTGTACACGTTACATCTTCACGTTGTGTGGTGAGCGCCGTGTCCTGGCCATGGCAGGAACCATCTGACAATCCCACACCACCCAATGGGGGTGAGTCAGCTGTGGGTAAATCACCTGGGGGGGTGAGTCACCTGGGAGGGGGGTGAGTCAGCTGTGGGGGGTGAGTCAGCTGGGGGGGGTGAGTGAGCTGGGGGGGGTGAGTCAGCTGGGGGGGTGAGTCAGCTGGGGGGGTGAGTCAGCTGGGGGGGGGTGAGTCAGCTGGGGGGGGGTGAGTCAGCTGAGGGGGGTGCGTCAGCTGGGGGGGGTGAGTCAGCTGGGGGGGGTGAGTCAGCTGGGGGGGTGAGTCAGCTAGGGGGGTGAGTCAGCTGGGGGGGTGAGTCAGCTGAGGGGGGTGAGTCAGCTGAGGGGGGTGAGTCAGCTGGGGGGAGGTGAGTCACCTGTAGGTAAATCACCTGGCGTGGTTGAGTCAGCTGTGGGGGTGAGTCAGCTGGGGGGGGTGAGTCACCTGGGGGTTGAGTCAGCTGGGGGGGTGAGTCAGCTGGGGGGGGCGAGTCAGCTGGGGGGGTGAGTCAGCTGGGGGGAGTGAGTCAGCTGGGGGGGGTGAGTCAGCTGTAGGTAAATCACCTGGCATGGTTGAGTCAGCTGGGGGGCGTGAGTCAGCTGTGGGGGGTGAGTCAGCTGTGGGGGGTGAGTCAGCTGGGGGGGGTGAGTCAGCTGTGGGGGGTGGATCACCCAGTGGTACTGGATCTGGGGGTTCATCATCCAGGGGTGACTCAGCTGCTGAGCCAGCTGTGGGCGGCTCACAAGCTGGGGGTGACTGACAGGAGCCTGGCGATACACCGCCTGGGAGCGACTCCCCCAGGGGGGGAGATTGACCCCAGGTTGAGTCAGGCCGCGTTGACTCCTCACCGGGAGGTGAGTCAGCTGGGAGGGGAGTGGGGACAGAGGGGGCAGAGAGAGAAGATGAACATCAGGTAGGTCACCACCACACTCACCACCACACTCACCACCACACTCACCACCACCACACTCACCACCACCACACTCACCACCACCACACTCACCACCACCACACTCACCACCTGCTTCTGCTGTTGGCGCTCTCCTTCTTGTCCTCCCACGGTGGTGGTGGCCCCCAACCCCCCCACCTCCTCCAGCTCCTCCACCTCCTCCTTCACCTCCTCCTTCATCTCCTCCTTCACCTCCTCCTTAATCTCCTCCAGCTCCTTCACCTCCTCCTCTTCCAGCTTCTTCACCTCCTCCTTCACCTCCTCCTTCATCTTCTCCAGCTCCTTCACCTCCTCCTCCTCCAGCTGCTTTACCTCCTCCAGCTCCTCCACCTCTTCCACCCCCTCCTCCTCCACCTCCTCCTTCACCTCCTCCTTCATCTCCTCCTTCACCTCCTCCTTCATCTCCTCCAGCTCCTTCACCTCCTCCTCCTCCAGCTGCTTCACCTCCTCCAGCTCCTCCACCTCCTCCACCCCCTCCTCCTCCACCTCCTCCTTCACCTCCTCCTTCATCTCCTCCTTCACCTCCTCCTTCATCTCCTCCAGCTCCTTCACCTCCTCCTCTTCCAGCTCCTTCTTCTTCACCTCCTCCTTCATCTTCTCCAGCTCCTTCACCTTCTCCTTCACCTCCTCCTCCTCCAGCTGCTTCACCTCCTCCAGATCCTTCACCTCCTCCCACGTCTCCCCCCTGCACCTGCTGGTGTCTCTGTAGCACGTCACCGATCGTGGCACCACCATAGACACCAAATAGCCACCACCGGAGACACCTCCGCTATAGCTACCACCATGGACACCACCATAGACACCTCCGCTATAGCCACCACCAGAGACACCTCCGCTATAGCTACCACCATAGCCACCACCATAGACACCACCATAGACACCTCCGCTATAGCTACCACCATAGCCACCACCATAGACACCTCCGCTATAGCAACCACCACCACTGCCATCATAGCGCCACCAGGCCCCCTCTCTGGCAAGTGCACACCACCCTCCCCAACCAGCCCACATCCACGCCCAAGCTTCTTCACCTCCTCCAGATCCTTCACCTCCTCCTTCACCTCCTCCAGATCCTTCACCTCCTTCCACGTATCCCCTCTGCACCTGCTGGGGTCTCTGTAGCACGTCACAGATCGTGGCACCACCACCACCACCACCTCCACCACCACCATAGACACCTCCACTATAGCCACCTCCACCACCACCTCCACCACCATAGCCACCACCATAGCCACCACCACCACTGCCATCATAGAGCCACCAGGCCCCCTCTCTGGTAAGTCCACACCACCCTCCCCAACCAGCCCACATCCTCACCCAAGCTTCTTCACCACCTCCACCACCTCCACCACCTCCTCCACCACCTCCACCACCTCCACCACCTCCTCCCCTTCCTCTCTGATGGTCGCCACCTCCGGCCCTCCTCATCTCCTCCTCCATCCTCGTGGTCCGAGGGGCACCTGGGAGCGAGACAGAGAGATACAGACTTCAAACATTCAGTAGCAGCAGCAGAAGGTATCGCCAGGGTCGGGATCGAACCCACGGACCTCTGTAGACCAGGCGAGGGAGTTAACATCTCCTAGCCAACCGCGTGGCGAGGATCTCTCACATTGCTACATTTTAAGTTGTCGTGACGTAAAAGGTAAAAAAACAACGAGCCTACCTTTTTCCTACCTTTTACCTTACCACAATACAATCACTCTACCTACCTTTTACCCTTCAGCAGGTAAGGAAAAAGGTTAAAAACAACGAGCCTACCTTTTCCCTACCTTTTACCTTACCACAATACAATCACTCTACCTACCTTTTACCCTTCAGCAGGTAAGGTTAAAGGTTAAAAACAACGAGCCTACCTTTACCCGACCTTTTACGCTTACCCCATACAAATGACCCCATTACAGGGTAGTAATTACTGGGGTACTACTACACATGCAGGTACACGCTAGGTAGAGTGCTTTATTCATATAGAATACTCTCAATGATACTTGAATTTGGAGCTTTCGTGACTGCAGGAATTATATTTAGTGTGCTCCCACGTTTCTCTCTCGCTGTATCCCCTGTTGTATCTGTGTCTGTACATATATCTGCGGTTACGTGTCTCCTCGCTCTCGTAAATTTAGCTCTTCTGTACCTGATGATGATTACTTGTGTTGCAATCGAAACGTCATACACTATTATCTTATTATTTCTACGTGACTTTACCGGAAAAATCAAAGAATACTCTCAATTATTCCAATTGTACACGCTTTCTTTTAACTCACTCTGTCTGTCGTTGTATCTTCAAATCTTGTAACTCAATTTTAACCCACTTCCCAATGTGGTATCGACTGCAAACTCGGTATACTTATGTCATACTGATGACAATACCATATTCTATCATTAAAAATAAAATAAAAATATATCTTAAACATTATTTTGTACATGTTATGTTTCGGCTTGCGTCTAATTGCCCACGCCCCCTTACGTCGTGGCGAGCTCGGGCCCACTGCCCGAAGTCGTGGTGGAGTTCTCATAGTTAGTTCATAGTTTCATTTAGTTTGGTATAGCCCTGTGAGCCATTCGGCTCTTGAATCGGGTGCAACCGCAACAAACACAAAAAACAAAAACACGAACAAGAAAAACATCTTAAAGTGATTTTGTGTGACTGTGCAAACAGAAAATCCAGGGAAAAAAAAAACATCAAAAATATTCCTGAAATTGCACCGAACACCAACGCTGTGTGCAAAAAATCCCAGTGGGATGCAAGTCAAACAACAACAACCACAAGACAACTAAGATTAAGGCCATCAGTCTAACTCCGTACTACAATAAACAAAAACATGGCCAAAACAAAAAAACTTTTCGAAATCACCAAAATAAAGCCATAAATGCAATGTAACAGTGATCATAGGGACTGTGACCGAATTTTTTACAATAAACTACGTAAATAAATTATAACACCAAAATCTAGAGCCATATGTTAGGCCACTGAATAGCAGTGGCAGCTAGGGGTGTACAACTCCTCTAGAGCAGTTTTGAGTGAAGATCTCATAGGTAGTTCTGACATTACTACTCGCACATTTCATTAAAGCGTGTTTTTAATAAAACATTTTTTTTAATATTACTTATTAAATGTAGGCCACGGACAGGGCCACGGAGCTTTGTGGCGGTAAACAAGGCACCGTATTTACCGGGTGATAATACTTCACCTTTACCTTTACACTTTTACCCGGTGACAAAGGTAAATTACCTCACCTTGCCCAAGCCAAGTCGCCAGGTTCGTAGCGCAACGCAGCGCTCACCACTACACCAACCGCTCCCCAAACAAAACAATGGATAATCGATTCGTGGAATCGATGATAGTTTCATATAATCGATTCCACCGCCCCCCTTTGTTGAACGGTGGAAGAATCGATTTATGTTTAATAGGAATCGAGCATCGATTACTAGTACGTGCTGGTGGACAGTACGTGCACCTAGCCTGGCACCTACAGTTGGACGTTCGGCCGAGAGCTTCCGACCCCCACACTTTACCCCCCCCCCGCCCCCCTAACCAACACCACCGCCTGGCCCATTGTGGACTCTACAGAAATGCCTCTAGCAGCCCTTAACGTGAGCTACACCTCGCGGGGCGAGTAACAAGCAGCAGCAGCCCGGTACCTGCGTGTGGCGCCGAGAGAGACAAAGGCGGCCGGGCGGGAGTTGTCATTGTGGGTCCCCTTCCTGGTGGTGTCAACAGCTGGGCCATCTTGCTCAGAGCCACTTGCCACGTGCTCTACGGCCACTCCCCCCTCCACTCTAAGCCTCTCCCCCTCCACTCTAAGCCACTCCCCCTCCACTCTAAGCCACTCCCCCCTCCACTATAAGCCACTCCCCCCTCCACTCTAAGCCACTCCACCCCGGGGGGGTCACTTGCCCACGTGCTCTACGCCACTCCCCCCTCCACTCTAAGCCACTCCCCCCTCCACTCTAAGCCACTCCCCCTCCCGGGGGTGGGGGGAGGGTCGAAATCCCCGGGCGCTGATTGGCCGAAGCAGCAATATTAAAAATGAAAGCAAAATCCCTAATGAAACGCAGCTGTCGTGAATGTTAACACACGGCAGACTGCATTTTGATCTGATTCTGGAGACTGCAGTACGTCCATTGCCTGGGCTACAGCCCTAAGAAGACACAGACACGTGCCTGCTAGCCTTCACGGCCTCAGCAAGGTGCTGTCTGACATGGCGTTCAAGGTCTGTTTTACCAATCCCCTTGTCACTGTTAACTCTGCACCGTCGCAGATTGAGATCCTTGGTGGAATTCTGGAATTGCAATCAGTTCAGTTTATTTTGGTATAGCCCTGTGAGCCATTCGGCTCTTGAATCGGGTGCAACCACAACAAACACAAAAAAAACACGAACAAGAAAAACATCTTAAAGTGACTTTGTGTTGACTGTGTAAAAACAGAAAATCCATGGGAAAAAAAAACAGCAAAAACATTCCTGGAAAAAGCACCGTACACCAACGCTGTGTGCTATAATCCCAGTGGGATGCAAGTCAAACAACAACAACAACCACAAGACAATTAATTGTTAATTTTTTTTGTTATTTTATTTTCACCTACGTGACTTTACCCAATAGAACCAAAGAGTATGGATCCTAGCAGTCACGAAAGCTTTAAATCTAGAAAAGACAACTTAGATTGAGGCCATCAGTCTAACTCCGTACTACAATAAACAAAAACATAGTCAAACCAAAAAACTTTTCGAAATCACCAAAATAAAGCCATAAATGCAACGTAACAGTGATCATAGGGACTGTGACCGAATTTTTAACAATAAACTACATAAACAACATGTAACACCAAATCCTAGAGCCATAGCTGGCTACATGAGTTACTCCACAAACAACAGGAGCATCGGTCGGAGTATCACATTTCTCAATGCACCTTTAAGATCGGCACGCTAAATCAAAACGCAGATAATACTTTGCGGCCATTCATCCGGAGCGAAACATTTTATTTTTCGATTTAAAGCTTTCGTGACTGCAAGGATTCATCTTCTTTGGTTCTTTCGGTAAAGTCACCACCACGTAGAATGAGAATAAAATAATAAATTGATCAAATAAAATAACACAATAAAATTCTCACGACGTTTCGGTCACAACACAAGCGGCCTTCATCAGGTGAAGGGACGAGACTGTCTGGAGGACAGCGCTGGAGTGAACAAAGCCACGCTCAGATGCCGCGACTCTAAGGCGCTTTGTTTCTTCTCACACAGCTTAAAGGTCGCGATCTGAGCGTGGCTTTTTCACTCCAGCGCTGTCCTCCAGACAGTCTCGTCTAGAGCAGTATCCACGGGTCCATCACCACAGTGAATGAATCAAGAGATCGCGTGTGGTGGAGTAAACTGCGTGGTACTGCCACCGCCTCCAAGACATCTGACCAACGTGGAAGAGGCAGCTTGGGAATCCCCTTTAGAGGGGGTCTACAGAGCTCCACCCTCCATACTCTTTGGTTCTATTCGGTAAAATCACGTAAAAGACAACAAAAAATAAAATAACAAAAAATCACGACGTTTCGGCCACAACACAAGTGGCCTTCATCAGGTGAAGGGGACCGTGCTGTCACGAGGACAGCGTTGGAGTGAAAACAGCCAAGCCCAGGACGCGTCCTTTAAGCTGTGTGGGAGGAAGCAAAACGCTTTGACAAAGGAATTAGTGTAGAATTGAGCACGATGTACATAGGAGGTGCATGGGCCATGATGGACCAGGGGCGGGTGGGGAGCACGACGGACCAGCAGTAGCACGAGGGGCTGCACCCTCCTCCTCGAGTGAATCCACTGACACTGCGCTAAGGCGGGTGTGCCATCAACGTCAAGTGTCGAGAAAGCAGCGAGCTAGGCGTCGTCACTAAACTGTATTACACCTTCTTTGGTTCTTTCGGTAAAGTCACGTAGAATGAGAATAAAATAATAAATTGATAAAATAAAATAACACAATAATTACACCTTATATATGCGTAGCGATGTATGACGTCACTGCCGTGTCGGGTCCGGTGCGCGCGTGACGTCACTGCCGTGTCGGGTCCAGTACACGCGTGACGTCACTGTGTTGTGTCTGTACACACGTGACGTCACTGCTATGTTGGGTCTGTTAAGCGTGACGTCACTATGTTGGGTCTGTTACGCGTGACGTCACTGCCTGTTCCGTGTGGAGGCTGTTGACAGTTAGGGGCCGTCCGTAAATGACGTCACGCACCTAGGGGGGGGGGGGGTCAGACATTTGTGACGATGTGTGACAAGGGGGGGGGTGGGGGGTTTGAGAAATGTGACGTCACATCAAATTGCGCAACTTTAAATAGACAACACGTTCTACTTAATTAAATAGACTTTTTAATGTTTTCTACCTACAACATCAGAGTGCAGCGCCACATTAACTACGCACTACAATGACAACAATAGTTTAAAGCGATTTGAATCATGTTTTATATTTTTTTTGGGGGGGGGGGGGCAGAGCTTTGTCCTGGGCTCCCCACGTGATCTCCTCACGCCCACGTGTGCACTGCCCCCTGCCGTCAGCGGCCCTGACACCGTCACAAACCCGCGTTATTACACTACACTATACACTGCAGTACACACTATAGTACACACTACACTATAGTATACACTACACTATAGTATACACTATAGTATACAGTACACACTACACTATAGTATACACTACGCTATAGTATACACTATAGTATACACTATAGTATACAGTACACACTACACTATACACTGCAGTACACACTATAGTACACACTACACTACAGTACACACTACACTATAGTATACACTACACTATAGTATACACTATAGTACACACTACAGTACACACTACACTATAGTATACACTACACTATAGTATACACTATAGTACACACTACACTACAGTACAGTACACACTATACTATAGTATACAGTATACACTACACTATAGTATACAGTACACACTATAGTATACACTACACTATAGTACACACTATACTATAGTATACAGCACACACTACACTATAGTATACAGTACACTACACTATAGTACACACTACAGTACACACTACACTATAGAACACACCACACTACAGTACACACTACACTACAGTACACTATAGTACACACGACACTATAGAACACACTACACTATAGTATACACTATAGTATACAGTACACACTACACTATAGTACACACTATAGTACACAGTACACACTACACTATAGTATACAGTACACACTACACTATAGTACACACTACACTACAGCATATAGTACACTCTTCACTGTAGTATACAGTACACTACACTATAGTACACACTACAGTACACACTACACTACAGTACACACTTGACTATAGTATATAGTACACACTACACTGTAGTATACAGTAGACTACACTATAGTACACACTACACTATAGTACACGCTACACTATAGTACAAACCACACTACAGTACACACTACACTAAAGTACACACTACACTGTAGTATACAGTACACTACACTATAGTACACACTATACTGTAGTATACAGTACACTACACTATAGTACACACTACACTATAGTACACACTACACTATAGTACACACTACACTATAGTATACAGTACACACTACACTATAGTACACACTACAGTATAGTATATAGTACACACTACACTGTAGTATACAGTACACTACACTATAGTATACACTATAGTATACAGTACACACTACACTATAGTACACACTACACTATAATATATAGTACACACTACACTATAGTACACACTACACTATAGTATATAGTGCACACTACACTGAAGTATACAGTACACTATAGTATACACTACACTATAGTACACACTACACTATACACTACACTATAGCATACACTACACTATAGTACACACTACACTATAGTATATAGTACACACTACACTATAGTATACACTACACTATACACTACACTATAGTATACACTACACTACAGTACACACTACCTTGGTTAATACAACAGTGATTTGTTCCTTAGTTCAAGCATAAACTGTCTGCGAGAGATCCCGGACGACGCCCCCAATATGTTGTATATATAGGTGTTATGAAAATTGATGAAAATAATGAAAATTAAATGAAATTTGAGATTTACATAATTTATCGTAAATTATGTTAATGAGTGTAATTATGCGCATAAATTATGCTGATTCGAGCTATAATCGTGTTAATTTATGCGAGTGGGCGTGGTTAGGACAATGCAGGTCGTTATGGATTATCAGGTCGAGCCTCGGTGACGAGGATTGTGTTATGAATTGGAATAACGCAATTAATCGTATGCAGTGACGCAGGCGTTGTGAGCGTGAATGAGAGAGTCGATTCGACTCTGCTCTTTAATTCCATATTATCGATAAGGATACGATTACTCTCGATTGAACATTATGAATTATGTGTGTTATGGATTATGTGTGGTGATAGCGTGCTTATGATAGGTCCCCAGGATTCAGATCTCATACGCAGAACAATATTATGCAGAATTTCAGGAAGAATCACACACAAACCTTCTGCTTTAGTCAATTTTATTTCTAGCTAACTTTAGTTTTTGGATAATATAAAAACTCAATCTCGGGATTTGGAATTTCAACACAGCGTTAACATGATACCATCACGATTGCGTTGTTTCACCTCGATAGCGGCACCTGTGGTTAATTCCCGACGCGTAACGCAATCGATCGGTTGTTGAGAGAGATTAAAAACATGCAAACTATTCTATCAAACCTTAACTTTATAATATGCAAACTCGTATGCTTGAATTGTTACACAACACGGCACTTGGTCTTTGATTCGTATCCAATCCTTAATACATTCTGATATGCGAAGTTATTATGCTTGAAATCGTCAGCACAGTACCACGTTGATGTTCGTTCATTGATTCATAACGATTATGAATTTAAAGCATTCGACTGAAATACTTCTAATTGCCTTATCAACACCACTCGATGGCCGCAATGCTTCGTTACTTGAATTGTCACACAACACAGCATTCGATCATTGATCATGCGCGGCCCTTAATGCAATTATTGTCACGTTGTTAACAATAGGATGACTGATTATTATGCAACGCTACTCGTTGAAAGGGCACTCCAACCAGTATTATTCTTGGAGGCACAAATATGCGTTTGAATTCGTTATTTCATTCGTGGATACCAGCAAGATTATGTAGAAAGAAAAATATTAACGAACGACTCAAGTATTTCTAATCGACTTCTCAACGCAACTCAATGGGTGGTGATGTTTCCTTTTGAGATCCTTATCTCGGGCAAATCTTTTAATTAATTGTGGCCAGACCCTTGACAGGGAACCGGTTGAACCCGCTCTTCACCCCCGCGAGCGGCGCACCGTGGTGAGGTGCCAAGAATTAATCCTTGTTAATGGGTCAGTTGGTAATTTATGCGGTTAGAAGTACAGCCCCAGCACAATATTACAGAGGAAAATTATGAACACTCTTAAAAACGATGGATTATTCACTCGGTCGTTGCGATGTTTCCACAATCACGGATAATTCAATGGCTTGAGGTTTTAGGCTTTGTTAATGACCCGTGTGTGTGTTGAATGGTATGAGTGGTGAAAGAGTAGGCCAATGTTCAGAATCGATCCTTTGCGTCAAGCAGACGTCTGGTTTGTCGTGTAGTGGGGGGCAGTGTATCATACGTATCAGTTGATTCTTCTTTCAGTAGTTGGTTCGGACTCGACGGACGTTGGTGAACGAGTAGATACGTTGTTGTAGCTGCGATGACCGTCTGGTAGATGGCGATAGAAGCACGCCCGCAGCGGCGCGGTTGTACGCGGACGGTAGGTAATGCGCGCAGTGCGTCTGCGAGCAGCTGGCACGCTGGTGCTCCGTCGTCGGCGGTTGTAGATTGCAGGCTCACGATTCGCTCGTGGTGGCGCTGGCCGCTAACAGCGGCAGCGGGTCACCAATCGGCGACACTCGCCAATTCGGCGAGTTGTAGAGGCGTCTCCGGCGTCGGTGATGGCTGGTCTTCTGCTGAGATGAGTTGAGCGGGTCTTCTGCTGAGATGAGTAGAGATGAGTCTTCTTCTGTTGAGCTGAGTTGAGATGAGTCTTCTTCTGTTGAGCTGCCCCCGAGGGCTGATGAGTTGATTTCAATGCTGAAACGGCTCCTTTTTATGCCAAAAATCTCTCTCCTTCTCGGCTCCCCCTCACGAGGCGGAGCTATCTTTGATCTGATCGTATGTCGGTGGGGGGGTTCGTGTGTCGGTGGTGGGGGGGGGGTTCGTGTGTCAGTGTGTATGTTTGTGTGTGTGTCATTTATGACACGGTTCTGTTCGAGTCTTTCCTCAAGCCATAAACATCAAGACAACAGACACTTCGATTCATCTTGAAGGCGGCTGGTTGTCTACTCCATCCACCCAGAGAGAGGGGCGGGTTCCCCCCCCCCTTTTCGTACACGTTTTCGACGCACAAAGAAATGGTTACGATTTTTTTTAAAGTTTAACATTTCACATCACAGTTGGTATCTTATCATACACAGTTATGATCATGCTTGTGATTCATAGTATTTGATTTGTTTCCAAGTGAAGATGCTCTTCCGAGCGTATGCATTTTATCACGTGCTGCAGGGAAAGACAAAGGTGGCCGGGATCTTCCCATCTCTCTATACTTTGCAAATATCATTTCGACTCCACATTCTACCAGCCTAATCCACCCCGTTACCTTGGCTCTTACTTAGTTTTTTTAATTTCGTCACTTTGTGTTTATAAATGTGTGACAGTTTATTTAACTTAAAGCTCGCTCGCTCTTTTGCTGCCCGTGTGCAGGGTGGGGTGGGGGCCACTACTAAGTCCCGTGTGTGGCAGATGGTCCCCGCGATAACGATCTGTTTGCCCTGGCGTGAAATTCCTCTCTCGCGCTCTTTGGGAGAGACGAAGGTGGTCGGGAGCACCTATCTCTTTATACTTTCGACTTATATTTCTCAAATACCATTTGGTCCCATGTTCGCCACGACTCGTGTTTGTAACTACGTCCTCCCGCCACCTCTCGGTTTTACCGAGGTTCGAATTGTTATGATGGAATTATTAAAAAGAAAAATAATTATCATCCTGAGTTTAAGAGGTCCGTTTCTTGATTGTTGGAATCCATATCCCTTGGTTCTGTAAGGTTCTATAATGGAATATCATGTAAGGTGAACACGTTATTATTAATGTTATATTGCAATTTCTTTAAAACTTTGTTTGCCTGATTGCCGTGTGTGGGGTGGGGTGTACCTCCTCATCAAACCCGGCCGGCTTTTCCAGATGGCCCCTTGTGATAAGGTGTAATTCCTGCTTCTCCGCGTTGCGAGAGACAAAGGTGGTCGGGGTTGCTTGGGATATTATTTAAACTCTTTCGCAAGTTTGCCCGTTGTCTCATTCCTTCTCGAAAACCTTTGATGTGAATCGGTATTTGTCTCCAAGCTTTGTTTTAACAGTAAGTATTAAAGGTGAAAATCATTTGATAGCAAATTAATTATCGGATAATAATTCACTGATGTATCTGGTGGCCTGGTCTTAATTGGAGTGAGCGTTAGGACCGTTAATTTGATCTTATTCTTGTTGTTGCCTTTTAATTATATAGTTTTGTTTTACCGACAAATAAGAAACAAAAAAAATGTATACGATTTACCCTGTTGGCGTCTGGTGTCTACTCTCTTGGTGTTCTGACCTCGGAGGGACCTTTCCTAAGAGGCCCATCAAACTCTTGTTCATCTGGAGATTTTCGCCGATAGCTGTTACATCCTCGCCTTGAGAGTTTTATTATTTCTTTATATATATGGCCTGTTTATGACCGACATCTGGTTTTTCGTTTTTCTGGCTTACGGGTTTTATTCATTATTCAAAAAATATATTGTTTGTCACGAAAGAAGGGAAAAATAAATCTATGTGTATGCATCCGTAAATATTCTTACGGATATTAATTGTGGAAAAAGGGGCCGTATACAACAGTGGTGAGGGTGATGGTGGTGGTGATGGTGAGGGTGGTGGTGATGGTGGTGGTGAGGGTGGTGATGGTGATGGTGGTGGTGAGGGTGGTGGTGGTGGTGGTGAGGGTGGTGATGGTGGTGGTGATGGTGATGGAGGTGATGGTGATGGTGAGGGTGGTGGTAATGGTCATGGTGGTGATGGTGGTGATGATGGTGGTGGTGATGGTGGTGATGGTGGTGGTGAGGGTGGTGGTGGTGGTGGTGAGGGTGGTGATGGTGGTGGTGATGGAGGTGATGGTGATGGTGAGGGTGGTGGTAATGGTGATGGTGGTGATGATGGTGGTGGTGATGGTGGTGATGGTGGTGATGGTGGTGATGGTGGTGATGGTGGTGGTGGTGATGGTGAGGGTGATGGTGGTGGTGATGGCGGTGATGGTGGTGGTGAGGGTGGTGGTGGTGGTGGTAGAGGTGAGGGTGGTGATGGTGATGGTGATGGAGGTGATGGTGATGGTGAGGGTGGTGGTAATGGTGATGGTGGTGATGGTGGTGATGATGGTGGTGATGGTGGTGGTGGTGATGGTGGTGATGATGGTGGTGAGGGTGGTGATGATGGTGGTGATGGTGAGGGTGGTGATGGTGGTGATGATGGTGATGATGGTGGTGGTGATGGTGGTGGTGGTGCTGGCAGGGGGGTTGACAGGCCTCATCAACATCTGGGTCTATGCAGGAGGACCATAAAACCCTCACGCAGACTCTGGGTCATCCTCGCCGCGGCTACAGTCAAAACCACCCAACACAAAGGTGATCACTACATCATCATAATAATAACAATAATAATAACAATAATAACAATAATAACAATAATAGGGGGAGGGGGGTTTCCCCTTTTTTTCTGGCAACAAAACTGAAACCTTTTAACAAGGATTCATGTTACTGCATTAACCACAATACCTGCAGTCAAAATGTAAACAAAACACAAATACTATGATAATATTTGATGCATTGTCCTTCAAACTGATTGGTCCACACCAAGGGACGGCTTTCTTTTTATTGCCAGAAAAAAAAGAGGAATAACCCCTATTATTATATTATTATTATATTATTCTTGGTTCTTTCGGTAAAGTCACCACGTAGAAGGAAACAATAAAAAATATGTAAAACAATAAAATTATCACGACGTTTCGACTGCAACACAAGCAATCATTATCAGGTGTGAAAACCGCAGCAAGAAAAACCACAGCAAGAACAATTTTATTGTTTTATATTTTCATTATTTTATTGTTTCCCTTCTACGTGCAGGTGACTCTACTGAAAGAACCAAGAACATGAATCCCTGCAGTCACGAAAGCTTTAAATCAAAATTTATTATTATATTATTATATTACTATTATAATATTCAACCAAAATATTTAATTATTATATATTTTATATTATATATTAAATGTTATTATAATATTTTATTATTATATTACTATTGTTTTATTATTATATTCTTGGTTCTTTCGGTAAAGTCACCACGTAGAAGGGAAACAATAAAATAATAAAAATATAAAACAATAATGATTTGCAACTCTTTGCCAAGCCACTGCTGTATAAAGGGATCTCCACGTGTTGTAGGTGGAGGAGGGTCAGTGGGCTAGGAGCCAGGATTTTGACTTTGGGGGGGTTGCTGACTTCAATATTCTGAGACATCTCAGTGTGTTGAGGTTTTACAATGGGCCACCACAAATGTATAAAACTAATTTTAATTGGATTTGAACGCGGAGTTCATTAACAGGTGACAGCACACGTGGTGACATCACACGTGGTGGTGACAGCACACGAGGTGACAACACACGTGGTGGTGACATCACACGTGGTGGTGACATCACACGTGGTGGTGACATCACACGTGGTGGTGACATCACACGTGGTGGTGACAACACACGTGGTGGTGACATCACACGTGGTGGTGACAACACACGTGGTGGTGACATCACACGTGGTGGTGACATCACACGTGGTGGTGACATCACACGTGGTGGTGACAACACACGTGGTGGTGACAACACACGTGGTGACATCACACGTGGTGGTGACAACACACGTGGTGGTGACAACACACGAGGTGGTGACAACACACGTGGTGGTGACAACACACGAGGTGACATCACACGTGGTGACATCACACGTGGTGGTGACAACACACGTGGTGACATCACATGTGGTGACATCACACGTGGTGGTGACATCACACGTGGTGGTGACAACACACGTGGTGGTGACAACACACGTGGTGGTGACAACACACGAGGTGGTGACAACACACGAGGTGGTGACAACACACGTGGTGGTGACATCACACGTGGTGGTGACATCACACGTGGTGGTGACAACACACGTGGTGACATCACACGTGGTGACATCACACGTGGTGGTGACAACACACGTGGTGACATCACACGAGGTGACAACACACGTGGTGGTGACAACACACGTGGTGGTGACAACACACGTGGTGGTGACAACACACGTGGTGGTGACAACACACGTGGTGGTGACAACACACGTGGTGACATCACACGAGGTGACAACACACGTGGTGGTGACAACACACGTGGTGGTGACATCACACGTGGTGGTGACAACACACGTGGTGGTGACATCACACGTGGTGGTGACAACACACGTGGTGGTGACAACACACGTGGTGGTGACATCACACGTGGTGGTGACAACACACGTGGTGGTGACATCACACGAGGTGGTGACAACACACGAGGTGGTGACAACACACGAGGTGGTGACAACACACGTGGTGGTGACATCACACGTGGTGGTGACATCACACGTGGTGGTGACAACACACGTGGTGACATCACACGTGGTGGTGACAACACACGTGGTGACATCACACGAGGTGACAACACACGTGGTGGTGACAACACACGTGGTGGTGACAACACACGTGGTGGTGACAACACACGTGGTGGTGACAACACACGTGGTGGTGACAACACACGTGGTGGTGACAACACACGTGGTGGTGACAACACACGTGGTGACATCACACGAGGTGACAACACACGTGGTGGTGACAACACACGTGGTGGTGACAACACACGTGGTGGTGACATCACACGTGGTGGTGACAACACACGTGGTGGTGACATCACACGTGGTGGTGACAACACACGTGGTGGTGACAACACACGTGGTGGTGACATCACACGTGGTGGTGACATCACACGAGGTGACATCACACGAGGTGGTGACAACACACGTGGTGGTGATAACACACGTGGTGGTGACAACACACGAGGTGACATCACACGTGGTGACAGCCTGCAGGGCAGCACACGAGGTCCCCGACTTACGACGGTCCCCGACTTACGATGATCACCGACTTACGACGGTCCCCGACTTACGCTATTTCGATCTTACGATAAGACAAAATTGTTAAAATATTTTAAATTTCGCGCGGCAGGCAAACGCAGCGACGTGCGAGGTATGAATCTTGGCGAGTACAGTACAACATACGATACGCTACGTTCAATGCATGTTTAAAGTTGTTATAGCTTAGATAGGATTGTTTCCTGGAAAAAATTTTGTATTAAATTGCAGCTCATAGTCTAAGAATTTACCTTGTTTGTTTAACTTTACATTTCACTGTGCAATACAGTATTGTAATACATACATGCGGTATATAGTTTATACTGCACTACTGTAAATTATCTCTGTTTTTGCTAAATGATCACCATTCTGTAAGACTCCCGGCTAGGCTAAGGACGATATTTCCGAGTCACGGTGTTGGTCGCTGTAACGCAACTCCGTCGTAAGTCGAGGACTACCCTGGAAACGCCTTACACACAATAGCAACAACGTTTTATTATTAAACAACGCCTTCTTATTTTAAAGTGCGCTAAAAGGTAAAGAAGAAGAAGTCGAGTGGACAACGGGAAGTGGACGACGTTTTGATCACAAGCTTTAAAGATTAATAATAATAACAATAATAATAACAACAATAATTAAATAGTTTATAACTCACCGCCGTGAGAGAAGGACGTGGCGCCTGCTTCCCCGGCGAGGCGATTCCACACTTTAGGGACCGTGGCGTTTCATTGACCCCGCCAAAAAAAACATTAAATTAAATAATCCGTCCATACAAAAAAAATTGAAATTGCTTTAAAAGAGCCGCTTAATTGATTGATTACTTTATAAATTAATCTTCAACGTGCTACTTTGTGTGTGTGTGTGTGATGCTGTCCGTAACTCGTTAACACCACGCACACGGAGCAGGCGCGCCTCAGACACGCGGCGCCTGCTCGTCGCGCGAGACGATTCCGCAGTTTAGGGACCGCGGCGTTTTTCCCACCTGCACAAAAATTTTTAAAGATGCCGTCCATAAATCTTATTTTTAATTGCTGGAAAGGAGGCGATGAATTGATGAATTGATGCCGATTTTAATACAGGCTATGCATCGTCACCGCGTGCAACATGTGTAATTGATTGGACGACAGGAAGTAGACTACATTTTTATTACAAGAATTTGACCACGACAAACAGGGGAATCAAGTTCGGTAAAAGCGTTGAAAAATTTAGAAGGGGCAGAAATTACTCCATCGAGAACACAACATTTTTATTCAAACCCAGTAACCATGCAACGTTGAGCCAACGTTGGCATTTGGTTAACATAGATGTACACACAGTGTGATTAACATGGTGTACACACACACAGTGTGGTTAACATGGTGTACACACACAGTGTGATTAACATGGTGTACACACACACACAGTGTGATTAACATAGGTTTACACACAGTGTAGTTAACATGGTGTACATACACAGTGTTACTATTATGATGGGCTCATCTTGCCTTAGCAGTAGTGTGACATCAGACGCTGAGTTTGTATTGTATTTTTCTCAAGCAGCTTTGAATTAGCCCAGCTAATTGACCCCGCGGTGTGAAAGTGGTAACTCTACATGTGTGGCTTGCCAGAGGCAGTCTTCACTGCAGTGAGCATTGGTGATGATACCACACTGATGAATCTGATCAATGACTACATGGGCCTAGAGTTACCCATCTTTGTATTGGTGATACCACACTGATGAGTCTGATCAATGACTACATGGGCCTAGATTTACCCATCTCTGTATTGGTGATACCACACTGATGAGTCTGATAAATGACTACATGGGCCTAGAGTTACCCATCTCTGTATTGGTGATGATACCACACTGATGAGTCTGATCAATGACTACATGGGCCTAGAGTTACCCATCTCTGTATTGGTGATGATACCACACTGATGAGTCTGATCAATGACTAAATGGGCCTAGAGTTACCCATCTCTGTATTGGTGATGATACCACACTGATGAGTCTGATCAATGACTACATGGGCCTAGAGTTACCCATCTCTGTATTGGTGATACCACACTGATGAGTCTGATCAATGACTAAATGGGCCTAGAGTTACCTATCTCTGTATTGGTGCTACCTGACAGTCGGTCAGATTTGCTCAGATTTATTTTGACAGTGACCAAAGGTAAGAGAACCACAATGCACTGCTTAAGAAGAAACCGTTCGTGTTTATTTGCAAGTAAAACATGATTTTACAACCTGCGCTGTTATGATCGGATTTTTTCGTCAATTACAGGTTTAAATACTCTTTGTTGGTGATATTAAAAGAATTACCAACACTGGATCAGGACCACAAATACGAATATCTTGCCATGATCGTTTGAGTAGGAAGACAGTTTTATCAGTAACATATTTTTTTCGAAATTAATAATAGTCTAAAACAATGAATGATTCCCTTGTCTCACATGCAAGAGATAATTCTGAACCTAAATGCTGTCACCCAGTCACACACAGGATTAAATGTGCCCATTTAAAGTGTACATAATTATCCACAATGAAATTACAGCATTACACCTGTCCGTAGCAGCATCTTTCACATGTCGATGCAGAAAACTTCGAACCTGACTCTGCTATCCCTACAATTACACGTAATTTCATTAATACACATTCTTTCTGAGAGGTGCATAAGTTATAAGGTCGCAATATATAAAAACAAGTAGCAGACACAGTTCGCACTGTTTAGTGGAAGTGTCTGGGTGGCTTTGGGCTAACACTATGCCCCAAAACAGAGACATGAGATTGGTACAAATTCCACGCATGGTTATTTTTTTTCTCAATTATTTTAACGGCTAAACAGATGGCACATTATGTTCAGTGTATTTGGTAATGTTGTTCAGTGTAACGCAGTGATAAAAGTGTCCAACCTATAACCAGATAGTTGCCAGTTCAATTCCCACACAAGAGGTAGATTCTACAATTATTCCAGTTTAACACGTAGGCTTTCGCGACCAATTATTCCTCCGGGATTGACGCAGTAAGTACCGCTTTGTGGAACGGCAACGATAGCTTCACAGACATGTCCTTAAAAAAATATCTTCACTGGCTGAGAAACTCCCGTGAAAATAAGTATGAACCAATGCTCACTTAGGCTTGAAGACATTTTCTTACTATGTCTCTTTGGCCATTTGAATTCATGGCCAAACATAAAATGGCAGCGGAGCCGGGCCCGAACAGCGTGGCTTTTAACTGCAGGTCGACCCACTATTTGTCGGCGTTCGGTTGGCCTCTTGACCAGTGGAAGTCGTCTTCTTTGGTTCTTTCGGTAAGGTCACATAGAATGAGAATAAAATAATAAAATAACACAATAAAATTCTCACAACGTTTCGGCCACAATGCAAGCGGCCGTCTTCAGGTGAAAGGTACAGAACTGTCGGGACGACAGAGCTTCAATGAATGATGTTAAGATTCGTAGCGACTTTTAAGCTGGTTGGGAGAAGTCGCTACGAATCTTAACATCGTTCATTGAAGCTCTGTCGTCCCGACAGTTCTGTACCTTTCACCTGAAGAAGGCCGCTTGCGTTGTGGCCGAAACGTCGTGAGAATTTTATTGTGTTATTTTATTATTTTATTCTCATTCTACGTGGTGGTGACTTTACCGAAATAACCAAAGAAGACGAATCCTTGCAGTCACGAAAGCTTCAAATCGAAATTTTACAGTGGAAGTCAGTTTGCGATGTCACGAGATTGCGTGCGGCACGACGCCTCATTAACTGAAATTTGCAACCGTCGCGAAGATTCTGCGACGCTTTCGTTGCCGGTAATCTACAGCTCACTCCAGCGCTGTCCTCCAGACAGTCTCGTCCCTTCACCTGATGAAGGCCGCTTGTGTTGTGGCCGAAACGTCGTGAGAATTTTATTATTTTATTTTTTACCTACGTGACTTTACCCAATAGAACCAAAGAGTATGAATCTACAGCCTCCTTGAACACCCCCCACCCCCCCCCCAGCTTGCCGACCAAAGCTCTGACGAGCTGAGCTTTGACCGACAACTCGCTCCGCGTTCTGCATTCCTGAAATCGGTGCCCTGCCGAAAACGCAACATCAATCACCGCACGGCCTGCTGATGTATCTGTTGTGCGGCTCGATGGCCAGGTTCCTGCTGACACGCGGCTTGCGCGGCCAACTCGTGGTCATCCCAAATGTTGCCAAGGGTCTCTTTGCTGAACGGCAGCAGCAGCGGCGGCGACGACGACTCCATCTCCTGACCCACCTCCACAGGTGGCGTCTGCACCGACTTGGGCACCAGATGCTGCTCCTCCTGCTGCTGTTACTGCTGTTGTTGCTGTGGCTGCTGCTGCTGCTGCTACTGTGGCTGCTGCAGTGGCTGCTGCTGCTCCTCCTGCTGCTGTTGCTCCTGCTGCTGTTGTTGTTGTGGCTGCTGCTGCTGTTGCTGTGGCTTCTGCTGCTGCTGCTGTTGCTGTGGCTTCTGCGGCTGCTGTTGCTGCTGTTGCTGCTGCTGTTGCTGCTGTGGCTGCTGCTGTTGTTGTGGCTGCTGCTGTTGCTGCTGTTGCTGCTGCTGCTGTTGCTGCTGCTGCTGCTGTAGTGGCTGCGGCTGCTGCTGCTGTTGAGTTGACTGGTGACGAGGCACACGTGGTATGGCTGAGGCTGAGTGGGAGGGCTGCTCAGAGTGGACAGCAGGATTTTCCTGAAGCTCCATGACCTGCTTCCTGTTGAAGTTGTATTTACTGAAGAGTTCCAACATAGGGGGAGGACGTAGAGTTAGAACAGACACACAGGTCCATGCCTGTGTGTGTCTAATCATGTTAGGTTCAAGCCCATCTTGACACACACAGGTCCATGCCTGTGTCTAATCATGTTAGGTTCAAGCCAAACTTGACACACACAGGTCCATGCCTGTGGGTCTAATCATGTTAGGTTCAAGCCCATCTTGACACACACAGGTCCATGCCTGTGTGTCTAATCATGTTAGGTTCAAGCCCATCTTGACACACACAGGTCCATGCCTGTGGGTCTAATCATGTTAGGTTCAAGCCCATCTTGACACACACAGGTCCATGCCTGTGGGTCTAATCATGTTAGGTTCAAACCATCTTGTGATCCTTGAACCCAATATCACACCGTGCCCTTGACAGCAATATAATTATTTAACATCAATAAAAACATCTAGGATGTACTGCAGTAATTAACACCACTGCATAGTACTGTCGTTTGTAGTAGTTTGTCCCCAATATAACATAAGTGGAAACAACCCTGGGGCAAAATCTGAAAACCATACTCCCCAATCTCTAAAAATTAAGAGTGTGCAACTTAATGTTATGTTTAAATAACGGTCGCTAAGCACAGGCCCAAAATGCTAAGAAGCCAGCAACAGCACCAGAGGAATGTCTAATCGTTTAGCGTTCATCTGCTTATTTAATTCAGCAAGGTGATGAGAAACCTCAACCATAAGGGCCCATCTACCAATGAGTCACAAGGCACCATGGGTAATGCTGGAGCGCCTCACCGAGTCTCAGGGTATCCGTGATGGACTAGGACGTGAAATTCGCACGCACAGGAATCCACATATCAGCTTCATTTAGTCGTCATGGATATTGCTTAAAATATTTGCCATCTGTTGCACAATGGCATACTCTTTTCGATTTGAAGCTTTCGTGACTGCAAGGATTAATCGTCTTTGGTTCTTTCGGTAAAGTCACCACGTAGAATGAGAATAAAATAATAAAATAACACGATAAAATTCTCACGACGTTTCGGCCACAACGCAAACAGGTCTGTACCATTCACCTGAAGACGGCCGCTTGCGTTGTGGCCGAAACGTCGTGAGAATTTTATTATTTTATTTTATTATTTTATTCTCACTCTACGTGGTGGTGACTTTACCGAAAGAACCAAAGAAAATGGCATACTCGTTGTTTTTAGTAGTCTCTCGTCATGCCAACTTGACAACAGTATTTGTCCTCTGGAGACACTGGCCTCCACCGTGTGAATGTTGAATTGACACGACTACCTCGGTCCCACCGACATCGCTCATTTGATCTGGGAGACAACTTTCACTTTGACTAACAGTTAATCTTAAAGCAGTGATGGTTTTGGGCAGCAGTGATGGTTCGGGCAGCGACGCATAACCTGTATTCAATTTCCCTTGGGTAAATTCGGCTTTAACGGGTAACCGGTATTGGTTTGTAAACATAAATTGTGGAGAGAAAAGAGCACGTTGCTGCCTCGTGAGCCACAACTCAGCCTTAATAGGCTTAGGAGAGCTTTGTGTTGTTTTGTCGTGCAAATCACCAAATCAGCTGCTCCACGCACGGCAGGATCATCTCCCAGGCAAGGCCAGTAAAGTGTTGCATGTACAGAGTCCACGCAGAGGGCAGCTTCACTTCTATACGGGCCAATGCTATGCTTGCAGCCGCCACCACGGATGGACGGAAACTCAGGAATACGTGGTCTGCATACACACAAAGACAAAACCCTCCGTTTAGCCTTAACAGACTGTTGGGGCAAGTGCTGCTAGCGAGTAGCAGCACCTATGAAGGTTGGCACTGTGGCACATGAGGGGGTGGGTGGCCAGCACCACGCCCGGCCGCCTTTGTCTCCCCAGTGCTGGCGATGTTTACACACCACATTGAGTTACTCATTTGAGGCCGAGTCGACCTAGGGGAGGCCCAGGACCGGTTCAGATAATCGTCACCGGTGATAGCCGTGAGCGGGCGTTGGACCAGGGTGTCCAGGGTCGTAGCTGCAGCGTAGCGCTAACCGCTACGCCACCTCTACCCTGCACACAGGAATGACAGGCAGGCACACACACAGACACTTAAACGCACAAGCACCCAGTGAACGAGGAACGTTGGGCCAACGGCACCCTGAACATTTGAACAAACATTCCGACTAAAATTTTGATTTAAAGCTTTTGTGACTGCAGTAATTCATATTCTTAGCTCTTTCGGTAAAGTCACTTTGAAGGGAAACAATAAAATAATAAAATATATAAAACAATAAAAATTCTCACGACGTTTCGACCATAACACAAACGGTCATCATCAGGTGTGAAAAGCAACGGCAAGAAACATTTGAAAGAAGTGCCGGTTCGCATCAAATTATTTATTTTATTAACGGTGTTTGTGTGTTTATTTATTTATTTAAACGTTAGCACTACGGGCAGCGATTTGGCAGTTTGTTTAGAAGGACGAGTCCATCTATGTTCTGAAAAGAGGAGGGGGGAGACGAAACATTAATGTATGTTGTCTGAAAGCCACCGTAAGCGTGAACAATCAATTAAGACCTGTTCACGCTTACGGTGGCTTTCAGACAGCATACATTAATTTTTCGTCTCCCCCCTCCTCTTTTCAGAACATAGATGGACTCGTCCTTCTAAATAAACTGCCAAATCGCTGCGCGTGGCGCTGACGTTTTTTTAAATACCCCGTTTTAAAATAAATAAATTAATGCAAACCGACACACCTGATGACGACCGTTTGTGTTATGGTCGAAACGTCGTGAGAATTTTTATTGTTTTATATATATTTTATTATTTAATTGCTTCCCTTCAACGTGACTTTACCGAAAGAGCTAAGAATATCAACATTCCGACGTTGGAAAAAAATATATATTCGGTGACGTTTCAGGCACTGTCCCTTCTTCGCTGGTCACCTTAGCGTTGCCTACGAAGCGCTCCTCTACAGCTCTACGAGCACCTTGCAGGGCGAGCTGAAGGAAGTGGGCCGTGTACTTGGTCGTGTACGCGTGCCGGTAGGACGAGCCTCCAGCCGGGGCGTCCTCACGCCGCGACAGCCACAGGAAGTAGTCCACGAAGTGCGCCGCTGTGGGCGTGCACAGGTTCCAGTCGAGTGTACACAGCAGCAGGAACTGTGCAGGGGGGAGGCAGACGGGAGAGTGGGCTGGCACGGCACAGCTGCCACCACTGCGTGAAGCATTCAGTCCGCCACGCTGCTGTGTGTTGCCTGGAGGGTTTATTTAACTATTCTAGATTTAAAGCTTTCGTGACTGCAAGGATCCATACTCTTTGGTTCTATTCGGTAAAGTCACGTAGGTAAAAAATAAAACAACAAAAATCACGACGTTTCGGCCACAACACAAGTGGCCTTCATCAGGTGAAGGGATCAGGCGGTCTCGAGGACAGCGCTGGAGTGAAACACAGCCACGCTCAGACCGCGACCTTTAAGCTGTGCGCAAGGAAACAAGGTGCCTTGACAAAGGAATTAGCATAAAAATTAGCATTTGATTGGCCGACTTAGCATAGAAGTGGTGTACGTGCGGGTGCACTTGCCAGTTGGCGTGGGGGGGGGGGGGGGGGGGGAGTTTACCTATTGATGGTGTGAAAGGGGAATTTAAGAGCTGCGAAAGTTTGGGGTACCACTACTTGAAAAATATACTGTACCATTGAAAATTAGTTTAATGTTTGGTTCGATTTAGAACGTCTTTCCAATGGTTGCTTAACTAGTCGGGTTGGTGCATGGCTCGCAAACAGTTCAAATGTCTGGTCAAGGAGTCAACTCGGCCCTTCGTCTGCACGGGTAAATGCAATGACCGTCATATTCTTTTGGGTCTTTCGGTAAAAGCCACGTAGATTGAAAAATTAATAAAAAATATCACGACGTTTCCATCGCAACGCAAGCAAATCGTCACGGGGTGATTGTTTTACGGAGAGACTGAGCCCCACCATAGGGAGAATTTCCTGCACTTGTTCCAGCGCCGTGCAAATAAATGAGCACCACTCCACGTTCATTTGTCAGGTCTGCTGTGGTAATGTTATTCTGCAGCTTTTGCCTTCCTGTTATCTAGTAAGAAGACACGCTTCTATATTCAAATTCGGGCTGTACATTCAAATTGTCTACAGAATAATTAGTTGGCATGAAACAGAGATGATGTGTTCATATTCTTTGGGTCTTTGACGTTTCGATCGCAACACAAGCAATCACCTGAGGACGACTGCTTGTGTTGCCATCGAAACGTCGTAATTTTTTTAATTATTTTTCTATCTACGTGACTTTACCGATAGACCCAAAGAGTAAGATTGTAAAGTAACAAGACAAAACAATTGGTTTCTTGAATCAAATCGCGACCTTGAATCATGACAATGCACGGAACGGTTCTGGGGGGTGAAACATTGCATGCCGAATTAACAGGGGCATGCAGCTACCTCCGTCTGCTGCAATTCCTCCTTGGACAGACTCAGCCCTTGCTTGATCATCACCTCCAGCCGGTTCACCCAGTCCAGTCGCGGCACGTGCTCATCCATCTCCTCGAACTTGGCTGCGCAGGGTGTCAGGGACACGCATGCCGACGGTGAGCAAGCGACCAAGCGTGCGAGCGAGAGATGAGCGAGTGATCGGGTGGGTGGGTGGGTCACGTGAGCGATTGACCGACCTGCTATAATGAGGTAGCAGATTGAGCAGGTGTAGAGGCAGCGGACGGTGATGTCGTGGCGGTCCATGAACACGTCTAACATTGCGATGGCCAGGTGGTGCGTGGCCACACTCAGCTGCAGGCGCTCGCTCAGCGTTGCCAGGAGGTCGACGAAGTGGCGACGGAGGTGCAGCTGGGGCGAGCGTGCGCAAAACCGAGGCAGCGACAGCTCCTGCGAGGGGGAAAAAAAACGAGGACACGGGGGTTGGGAGGGCAGTTGGGACGCTGTGGAGTTGGGTCAAGAGGTCAAGAGGTGTTTTGAAACGATAATAGATTATTCTGGGGGTCTAAGGAGGCGACGCGCCCGGTTACGGTGGGCCACAGCATTTAACTTTCGCCGTCACGCAAACCAAGAATGACAAAAGCCACGGCCAAAATTGTCTCCCTGTTCAAGTGAGTGAAAGATGGCGAAGAACTCATTCGGTAGTCCTCAGCCTACGATGAAAAAAAACCACGAGGTGTGGAGATCTGTACCTCCAAAGCACAGCCACTTTTATTCTTCTACAAGGTACCGTATCGCTCGTGTTATAGTCCCCGGAGAGATAGGGGGCCGGGTCGACCCGCTGGCCAGGATTGAACTTGCAACCCTCTCGCTGCGAGTCGAGCACTCGAACGTACGTGCCGTGTAAATCAGTTCGTAGGATTTGTGTCTGCGTGTAGGAGGCCTATTGATGAGAGAGGCGGATACCTTCTCTCGAAGGACGCGGTAGATGTCGTCTGCCAACTCGCCTTGCCACCACTCGCTTCTGTCCATGTCTTGGTTAGTCGCTCGCGCCTCGTGCTCAGGAGTTTATTACTTGGGCAGGCACGTGCTGGGTACACACAAGTGTTCACGTGTGGAGTTTATTACTTGGACAGGCACGTGCTGGGTAGACACAAGTGGAGTTTATTACTCGGACAGGCACATGCTGGGTACACACAAGTGTTTACGAGTGGAGTGTATTACTTGGACAGGCACGTGCTGGGTACACACAAGTGGAGTTTATTACTCGGACAGGCACGTGCTGGGTACACACAAGTGTTCACGAGTGGAGTTTATTACTTGGACAGGCACGTGCTGGGTGCACACAAGTGTTCACGAGTGGAGTTTATTACTTGGACAGGCACGTGCTGGGTACACACAAGTGTTAACGAGTGGAGTTTATTACTCGGACAGGCACGTGCTGGGTTCACACAAGTGTTCACGAGTGGAGTTTATTACTCGGACAGGCACGTGCTGGGTACACACACAAGTGTTCACGTGTGGAGTTTATTACTCGGGCAGGCACGTGCTGGGTACACACAAGTGTTCACGTGTGGAGTTTATTACTCGGGCAGGCACGTGCTGGGTACACACAAGTGGAGTTTATTACTTGGGCAGGCACGTGCTGGGTACACACAAGTGTTCACGAGTGGAGTTTATTACTCGGACAGGCACGTGCTGGGTGCACACACAAGTGTTCACGTGACAGATTTGACGTCACAGCTCACTTGCCGTGCAAAAATTAAATGCATTGAGCTCCCCCCCCCAAAAAAATAAAGTGTATTTTCATAATTTGTGCATGGTGTACAGTCTGGAAAGTACGCACATGGCAAATTTCCAGTTTGTTGCATGTGGAGAAGCACAAACACACAATCACAACTTTGCCTTTTATATATATGGAGATTACCACAGGTTATGCCACGGGCACTTCGTGCTCAACAGAGCATTAAGAATAAAGGCAGAATTTTCACAACACTTGGAAAAGAAACTACATTTGCATGCGTAAAAAAATGCAATTTGTTACTGACACGTGTGCAAACTTCATAATGTATTTGCTTGAGCAACACCGATTACATTATTGACGAAATCTTAAAAGTGCTCATGCTAAACCGGCTTCCAAACGTCTCAAGCTCACACCCTAGCTCCGCTATGCATGTGGAATAATGTAAAAAATGTGTCCCGTTATGATGAAAAACAAAACAAAGTCTTACCAAACACTGTCCATTATTACACGGCGGGAAGGGAAATCGTTCAATTAACAAACCGTGATTGTTTTAACGCCTCAATATGTCACGATATAGTCTAAATACAGCAAGTTTCAAGTCTTTCACGGTAACTACGGACGGAGCGGGCAGCACGCAGCCACGTGGGAGTCGTCACGTGATGCAGCCGCCGACTCCCAGGACTCTCCACGCCCCGGAAGTGCTGCTGAGCGCCGGAAGCCGGAGGTGACGCAACGTCCGTGAGCCAGGGACTCCTGATTGGATGAGGTGTGGGCGTGGCCGCACCCGAGGGGGAGGCGACGGCCAGGGGTTAAAGGGGGGGGAGGGAGAGACCCAAAGAGACCCACACAGACACCCACAGAGACTCATAGAGACCCACATAGACCCATAGAGACCCACACAGACACCCACAGAGACCCATAGAGACCCACACAGACACCCAGAGACCCACACAAACACCCACAGAGACTCATAGAGACTCACAGAGACCCACGTAGACTCATAGAGACCCACACAGACACCCACAGAGACCCATAGAGACCCACATAGACTCACATAGACCCATACTCATAGAGACCCACATAGACACCCACAGAGACCCATACTCATAGAGACCCACGCAGACTCACAGAGACTCACAGAGACCCACACAGACACCCACAGAGACTCTAGAGACCCACATAGACTCACAGAGACCCATACTCATAGAGACCCACATAGACACCCACAGAGACCCATACTAACTGAGACCCACACAGACCCACAGAGACCCACACAGACCCACACAGACCCATACTCATAGAGACCCACAGAGCCCCACACAGACCCATACTCACGGAGACCCGCACAGACCCACAGAGACCCACACTAACAGAGACCCACACAGACCCACACAGACCCATACTCAGAGACCCACAGAGACCTACACTCACAGAGACCCACAGAGACCCACACTCACAGAGACCCACAAAGACCCACATAGACCCACACTCACAGAGACCCACATAAACCCACACCCACATAGACCCACAGAGACCCACATTCACAGAGACCCACAGAGACTCACACTCACAGAGACCCAGAGAGACCTACACTCACAGAGACCCACACAGACCCACACTCACAGAGACCCACACAGACCCACACTCACAGAGACCCACACTAACAGAGACCCACACTCACAGAGACCCACATAGACCCACATAGACCCACACTCACAGAGACCCACATAGACCCACACCCACATAGACCCACATTCACAGAGACCCACAGAGACTCACACTCACAGAGACCCACAGAGACCCACACTCACAGAGACCCACACAGACCCATACTCACAGAGACCCACAGAGACCCACACTCACAGAGACCCACAGAGACCCACATTCACAGAGACCCACAGAGACTCACACTCACAGAGACCCACAGAGACCCACACTCAGAGACCCACACAGACCCACACTCACAGAGACCCACACAGACCCACACTCACAGAGACCCACAGAGACCCACAGAAACCCATACTCATAGAGACCCACACAGGCCCACAGAGACCTACACTTACAGAGATCCACACTCACAGAGACCCATACTCACAGAGACCCACACTCACAGAGACCCAAAGAGACCCATACAGACCCACAGAGACCCACACTCACAGAGACCCACACTCACAGAGACCCACAGAGACCCACACTAACAGAGACCCACACTAACAGAGACCCACACTAGCAGAGACCCATACTCACAGAGACCCATACAGACCCACAGCGACCCACACTCACAGAGACCCACACTCACAGAGACCCACAGAGACCCACACTAACAGAGACCCACACTCACAGAGACCCACAGAGACCCACACTAACAGAGACCCACACTCACAGAGACCCACAGAGACCCACACTAACAGAGACCCAAACTAACAGAGACCCACACAGACCCACAGAGACCCACACTCACAGAGACCCACACTAACAGAGACCCACACTCACAGAAACCCACAGAGACCCACACTAACAGAGACCCACACTCACAGAGACCCATACAGACCCATAGAGACCCACACTCACAGAGACCCACACTAACAGAGACCCACACTCACAGAGACCCATACAGACCCACAGAGACCCACACAAACCCACAGAGACCCACACTCACAGAGACTCACAGAGACCCACACTAACAGAGATCCACACTCACAGAGACCCACACTAACAGAGACCCACACTCACAGAAACCCACAGAGACCCACACTAACAGAGACCCACACTCACAGAGACCCATACAGACCCATAGAGACCCACACTCACAGAGACCCACACTAACAGAGACCCACATTCACAGAGACCCATACAGACCCACAGAGACCCACACAAACCCACAGAGACCCACACTCACGAAACCCACAGAGACCCACACTAACAGAGACCCACACTCACAGAAACCCACAGAGACCCACACTAACAGAGACCCACACTCACACAGACCCACACAGATCCACATAGACCCACACTCACAGAGACCCACACAGACCCACAGAGACCCATACTCACAGAGACCCACATAGACCCACACTCACAGAGACCCACACAGACTCACAGAGACCCATACTCATAAAGACCCACACAGACCCACACCCACAGAGACCCACACTCAGAGAGCCACAGAGAATGACCGTGGCCGAGAAGACCTGAAGCTTAGTGCGGAGCGACAGACCAGGTAGCTTCCACACAGCGTTACACAACCGATGAAAAGATATTGCCGCTCGACTGATTCGGAGTGAGACCTCTGCTGTTAAACTGGAGCCAGTCATAAGCACACTGCCCAGGTATGGGAAACTCTCCACTCTCTCCACAACTGCGCCATCACCGATTGGGAGTTGTGGGGGTGGAGTGTCCGATGGTACAAAATACCCAGGCAGGTGCTTAGTTTTGGTGGGGCTGATGGTAAGGCCCCACCTCTTAGTGGCACGCTCCAGTCTCAGCAGCAGCGTCTCCAACTCCTCCTCTGACTGAGCAGCTATTACCAAATCATCAGCATACATAACGTGGTTGAGCAATAGGGAGCCATCCCTTGACCGCACCCGGGCATCGATCAGCCTCCCATTATATCTGTACCATATGGAGATTCCCCCGGTACAGCTATTGAAGGCTTCACGAACTACGTGGTCAAAATAGATGTTAAATAATGTGGGAGCCAGAGGACATCCCTGTCGCACCCCAAGGTGTACAGGGAATGGCTCTGACTCCCGGCCACGTAGTTTTACCCGGGCCCGCTCACCATCATGAAGGTCCTTAATGATCGTGAGCAGAGGGTCAGGTACTCCAAAAGCACGAAGAACGACCCAGAGCCCAGGCCTACTGATGGTATCATAGGCCTTGACCAGGTCAATAAAGCAGAGATGTAGGTCTTGTTGGAATTCCCTACACCTCTGCTGTAGCAGACGGACAGAAAATATGGCATCTGTGCAGGACCGCCCTTTCCTGAAACCGCATTGGGGCTCCGCAAGCCTCTCCTCAGCGTGCCTGGCAAGGCGATGCTGAATAATCCTTGCCAGGACCTTTCCCGGCACACTGAGGAGTGAGATGCCCCTGTAGTTGTTACAGTCTGTGCGGTCCCCCTTCTTAAAAAGGGGGACCACCAGGGCATCCTTCCAATCCTGCGGAACCCGTCCAGTGGTCCAGAGACCCACACAGACCCACAGAAACCCACACTCACAGAGACCCATACTCACAGAGACCCACACTCACAGAGACCTACACTCACAGAGACTCACAGAGACCCACACTAACAGAGACCCACACTAACAGAGACCCTAAGTAAAACTAAACTAAGTGTATTGCCACCAGGGTGTAAGGGAGCCCCCCACTGAGCTGCTGTGCCAATCTTGATCCACGCGAGCGGCCTGCCCTGCACCAAGTGAAAGCAGCTCCGTCAGGTCGCTCGTCACGTGGGAACGGCGTTAGAGCGGCCAGGAGAATAATCCTCGCACTCTTAAGACGCACCGCTCGGATCGCTAGGGATGGGTTAGCGCATCTCCCACGTGCGTGTGAATATACACAGAGGGTGGACGTGGATGTAAGATAATTTTGTCGTGACGGTGGTCGCAGCTGCTGCGAGCTGCTAAGAGACACTTGCCCCTACAGTCTGTTAGAGGCCACACGGGGGACCTTCACTGGAGGGGTTTGCTTTGCCGCACCACCGCTCCCCACACACACACACACACGGTGAACTCGTAAAGTGATGACAGGAAACGATGAGGTTAAATGTGCAAAAGTTTAATATATTAAACGGCAATAAACGCATTCAAGAGTGTGAGGTAAAAAAATATAATTTCTACATTGAGGTAAACATTTTATTATATATTCTGAGGTAAAAACAAATCTTTTTTACATTGAGGTAAAAAATAACATTGAGGTTAATTTTTTTTATAAACATTGAGGTAGACAAAAAATATTATGAACATTACGAGGAACATTTTTTTTTTACATTCTGAGGTAAAAACATGAACATAAAATTGTCCTTAAGGAGACATAAATTAACAAACACTCTGTGTATATATGTCTCTATGTGTCTGTGTGTATCTGTCTGTGTACCTGTCTCTGTGTGTATCTCATCTCAGTCAGTCGACCCGTGACACCTGGGTCTGCCCCGTGACCTCCTGCCAGCGGTCGTTCGACACTTCACGTGGCCTCAAGGTGCACGTCCTGGCACAAGCGTCGTGGTGACGCGATTCGCCACTTAGTGGCGAATGGCGGTTGTTGTTATTATGCGTGTCTGTGTGTATCTGTGTATGTCTGTGTATTTTGTACCATCGGACACTCCACCCCCACAACTCCCAATCGGTGATGGCGCAGTTGTGGAGAGAGTGGAGAGTTTCCCATACCTGGGCAGTGTGCTTATGACTGGCTCCAGTTTAACAGCAGAGGTCTCACTCTGAATCAGTCGAGCGGCAATATCTTTTCATCGGTTGCGTAACGCTGTGTGGAAGCTACCTGGTCTGTCGCTCCGCACTAAGCTTCAGATCCTCTCGGCCACGGTCATTCCCTCCCTTCTCTACGCTTGCGAAACGTGGACCCCCCTAATGGAACATCTTCGCCGGTTAGAAACATTTAGGCTGACCTGCCTACGATCCATCCTGGGTTTAACCAGACTGGATTGTGTGAGGAGCTCACAAATCCTTGAAAGATCTGGGCAAGGTCCCATCGGTGAGCTCCTCCAGCGGGCAAGGCTGCGATGGCTGGGTCATGTAGCCCGCATGCCCAGCCACCGCATGCCGAAACAGCTTTTGTTCGGCCGGATTGAGGGGGCTAAGCGGGTGCGGCACGGGCTAGAGAAGAGATGGAGTGATGTGGTACAGGAGGACATGGAGCTGAGTGGACTTGCCGATGACTGATGACTGGTACCAGCGGTGTCAAGATCGGCCTCTGTGGAGGAGGCTCGTAAAGGATGCTACTGGACAGTTGGAGGTAGTCGCCCTCCAACAACAATGAAGGGCGGAGGAGCGACGCTCAGAACGAGCGGAGCGCCGGGTGGCTAAAGCACAGCAGGTTGGCACAGTAGGGGGCACAGGTGGTGCATCAGCCAGTCATCTCAGTCAGTCAACCCGTGGCACCTGGGTCTGCCCCGTGACCTGCCAGCGGGCGTTCTGCACTTTACGTTGCCTCAGGGTACACGTAGCCTGGCACAAGCGTCGTGGTGACGTCACCGCCACTTAGTGGCGAATGGCGGTTGTTGTTGTTGTTGTCTGTGTGAGTGTCTGTGTGTCTGTGTGTGTGTCGTGTCAGGACAGGAACGTGTGCACCACAGAGTGGATCTCCCTGCGGCAGAGTGGGCAGGCCATGCCACGCCGCTGCAGCTCCAAGGCGCAGCGGCGGCACGTGGCAAGGTGGCCGCTGTCGCCGTGAACTAACGTGCAGCTACGCGGCTCACTCCGGCACACCACGCACTCACCCACAACAACACAACCAGCACCACCCACACCACCAGCACCACCCACACCACCAACCACCCCAACCACACCAACACCACCACCCACACCAACACCACCACCATCACCCACACCAACACCACTACCCACACCAACACCACCGCCACCACCACTGCCACCACCATCCACACCAACACCACCACCCACACCAACACCACCAACCACACCAACACCACCACCCACACCACCACCCACACCACCACCACCACCCACACCACCACCACCACCACCCACACCAACACCACCCACACCCACACCACCAACCACACTAACACCACCACCCACACCAACACTACCGCCACCACCACCACCACCACCACCACCCACACCACCACCATCACAACCACCACCCACACCACCGCAGTCACGAAAGCTTTAAATCGAAACATTACCAACAAACTCCACAACTAAGACGCCACATCAACCAACGCCCCCTACTGACAGGCTCTTGTTCACATGCAGGCCGGTGCAGGGCCACCACCTTGTGCCACACAGGGGCAGCTGCTACTTGGGGATGCTCTTCGAGTGTCTGAAACGAGATACGAAACTCTGAGTTGCTGAGACAATCTTGATTTGAAGTATGTGACTGCAGGGATCCAAACTCCTTGGTTCTTTCGGTAAAGTCACGTAGAGGTGATTAAGCAGGCACCATATAAATGCAATTGATAAAATAGTGAATGCTTGGGAGCTTATTGGCTCTCGCTCCTGGTTAGAGATCAACCCAACCCACAGGTCCACCAAGACCGGTCGCTCTTACTCTGCAGGTTGAACCTACGAATTGAGTGTTCAACTTCACATTCTTGTCATTAAAGGCCTGTGACAAAAGTGCATTTAATGGAGCGACATCGTCTCTGGCTTACACATCTACCGGGTCTCCACTTGACTTTGTATTGTCTCGGAGGAAGTCCACCCACACCTCCACTTCCACAAACTGCTGGGAGTTGCCTCGCTCTGCCTCACAGTCAGAATTCTCCTCCTGCTTTACGTTGCCTCCATCGATGTGAAGGTCCCATTTTGGAGTTGAATCTTCATCTTCACATTTCACCTTCACTTCTTCCCTCTTCACCATCACTTCTTCACATTTCACTATCACTTCTTCGCTCTTCACCATCACTTCTTCCCTCTTCACCATCACATCTTCATAATTCACCTCGATAACTTTAAAAGTGTCCAAGCTGGGATTTTTTTCCGGTTCATGTTTCATGAGGGATGGGCTCATGGTGGCACTTTGACTTTCACAAGCTAATTTCAGACTCCACTCCTTGTGGTTCTTCTGATGCTTCTGTGTTCTCTGGTGTACTTGAAGATGTTGTTGCTGTGCAAACGCCTTCCTGCACAGAGTGCACTTGAAGGGTTTCTCTCCCATGTGTGTTCTCTGGTGTATTACAAGATTAGATGAACATGCAAATGCCTACTCACACACAGTGCACTTGAAGGGTTTCTCTCCCGTGTGTGTTCTCTGGTGTACTTGAAGATGTGGAGACTGTGCAAACGCCATCCCGCACAGAGTGCACCTAAACGGTTTCTCTCCCGTGTGTGTTCTCTGGTGTTTTTTAACAACAGATGACTGTGAAAACGCCTTCCCACACACAGTGCACTTGAAGGGTTTCTCTGCTGTGCGAGTTCTCTGGTGCCGTGTCAAATTTCCAGTCCGATCCGTGCTGTATGCACGCTGGTCGCATTGTTGACTTGTCATATCGAGCTGCGCTGAGTGCATTTGCTCCATCAGACCAATTCTGCGGAGGAAGCGTCAGAGGAAGTGTCAGCTGCAGACAGAAAAAAATAATATCCACACCATCTACACGTCAGTATCGAGGCACAGAGGAATGCATATATAGTCACATGTGACTTACACGTCTATACTTATTCATATATTCATGATGCAGTGAAAAAGTTTCCCAAATTCATCACAGGGCTGTTATGGCACACAATGAGAGGGCAAATGGTCATAAAAATGCCTGGAAGCCCTCGTATCTTCAAAATGAATGTTCACCCAAAACTCCGAGCACACAATTTCGGCGGTCTGGCTACAAAAGGAATATTTATGGGAGCTAAATTCAGCTGACATAGCAAAGGGTGTTGAAAACAATACCATTTGTGTTATGCATAAATTAATGTTCAATCGCAACTTAGAGGTGTGAATCCAGGCTCAGACGTCCTTAAATGCTGGGATGAACAGTTCCGACTTCAGCTGAATGTGTGTGCTGTGTTCACCTCCAGTTTCCATTCGTATAAAGAGTTCCAGAGGAAAACAAAAGTAAACTATTGTTGTGCTATAACGTCCGTGTTCAACAGAGTTAATAGACGTTACTGCAAACACAAACTGTACACTGTCACTGGGTAAACAGGTGGTGGCGTGTCTAGAATCATGCCTGGCCACCTTCATCTGCTTGGCATGAATGCTTCCTCACTCCACCAATTAATTAATTGAGGATCAACCAACACAGCCGTGGCTAACTGGAGTTTGCGTGTCTCTCTCCGTGGTGAGATCTTAACTACCTCACCTGGTATACAGGAAGTCGTGGGTTCGATCCCGACGCTGACGCCTGCTGTATATTTGGAGTTTGCGCGTCACTCCGTTTAGCGTCTTTGACCGATAGACATTGATACACGTATTCTTGTTTCTTTCGGTAAAGTTACGTAGATAGAAAATAAAAATAACAAATAATACAATTACATTAAATAAAGACCACTTGTGTTGCGATCAAAACGTGGGTTTTTTTGCTTTATTTACTATTTTTTACGTTTGTTATGTTATTTTTATTTTATTTTCTATCTACGTGACTTTACCGAAAGAACCAAGAATATTAATTCCTGCAGTCACCAAAGTTTTAAGTCAAAACATTCACACACGTTGACAAAGCCTCACCTTGTGTTGTTGTGGGCAGGTCGCTTCTGATAACAAGAGCGGTATAGCAGCTCAAGCGGGCTTGGCCTGGTGAAAAAAATAAAAACTGCGTGAATATTTACAATAAAACAAAGTTACAAAGTGGCGAGCCGGGTGAAGACAAATTAAACTTAAGCGAGATAATTAAAGTGAATGCAATCAGGCGAGGGCAGGAGGCAAGGCCCCGCGTGGCTAGGCCCCGCGTTGTAAAGTTCCAACCTGGACATCGATTCCCATGCTCGCTGCTACTCAACTGACATCCCTACGAGAGAGAGCGAGGCTCTACCTTGGTAAACAACAACAACCACCACCCCCACCACAACAACCACCACCACCACAACGATGAGAATTTCTCACCTCCGATTTCAGTGCAAGCGCGCACACGGCAGCTTACTGTTGCCTCGCGACAGCAGGAAGTAGTATGACGTCGCTTCCCTCCCACGAGCGGCTCTGTAACTGAATAAATTATGTTAATGACGCCGGCCCATATGTGGAGGGATGGGAGCGTGGGCGCTGAACCCGTCGCAATAAACTCGCGACGGCTTTAACGGATACATTATGTTAATGAGCCACCAGTCACTGGGCGTAGCTTTGCCCAAATAAGGATTGCCACTGGAACGATATCGGCAGTGACCCCAGCGGAGGAGACGTCACGCTCAAGAGCGCGGAGGATGGGGGAGGGGTGAATACCTTGGTGACATGACGTCACTACCGAGGTACACCTCACCCTGGCACTTCACGCCGATGAGGTAATGCCGGGTGGTGACGTCACAGAGTTGGAGTCTAAGTTGATTTAGATTCATTTTCCATTGCTCCCTCCTTTGGGTGTGTGAGCTCAGCAACAACGTGGACATTATTGTGTATACACTGTGTGTGTGTGTGTACACTGTGTGTGTATGTACACTATGTGTATACACTGTGTGTGTCACTGTCTGTCGCTGTGTGTCACTGTGTCACTGTGTGTGTGTCACTGTGCCTGGCACAAGTGTCATGGTGACGTCATCGCCACTTAGTGGCGAATGGCGGTTGTTGTTGTGTCACTGTGTGTGTGTACACTATGTGTGTGTCACTGTGTGTGTGTGTACACTGTGTATACACTGTGTGTGTGTCACTGTGTGTGTGTACACTGTGTATACATTGTGTGTCACTGTGTCACTGTGTGTACACTGTGTCACTGTGTGTCACTGTGTGTGTGTACACTGTGTGTGTGCACACTGTGTGTGTATACACTGTGTGTACACACACACAGTGTATACAGTGTGTGTGTACACACTGTGTACACTCTGTATACACTGTGTGTGTACACTGTGTGTGTACAGTCTGTGTACACTGTGTGTGTACATTGTGTGTACACTGTGTGTGTACACTGTGTGTATACACTGTGTGTATACACTGACTGTGTGTATATACACTGTGTGTGTACACTGTGTATACACACACTGTGTGTACACTGTGTATACACACACTGTGTGTACACTGTGTGTGTACATTGTGTGTACAGTGTGTATAAACTGTGTGTGTACATTGTGTGTGTACACTGTGTGTACAATGTGTGTATACACTGTGTGTGTGTACACTGTGTGTGTACAGTGTGTACATTGTGTGTACACTGTGTGTGTGTACACTGTGTGTGTACACTGTGTGTCCACATTGAACCGAACCCCCGGCAAGGCCATCTACTTAATGACGAGAGAAAATTCACACGAAATGTCCTTTTCAATGAAGTCTTCCAGATGTAAATTGATACAAGCTTTTAATGAAGAAATAAAATCATCTAATTCAAAACACAACACAATTCAAAGATGTTTCATTTTAAAACTTCAAAACGGAGCATGGGGTACTTGCGTGAATGCGTCCTTCGTGTGCAAATGTTGTGACTTTCCTGGCCTGAAGGCCGTCAATGTGTTGGACCCTTATTGGTGCACAGCATCTCAACAACAGCAGTGGGGTTTCCTTCAACCGATAGGTAACGAACATCCAGACATGAATCAGCAAGGACCATTTCTAGTCCCAGTTAGACAAAATCTACGTCAACACGTAAGACAATTCGTGTTGTAGAGAATGTACCTCCTCCTATACGTGTAACTTTCAAGTGGTATGCCTTGTAACTGATGAATGATCCGAGCATGCTACCTATTTCAAAGACGATGAGTTGCTCCACATGCTTCGTGGATCACAAAAACACCGTTTGACCTGTATCACAAGAACAACGGGTCTCACCTGAGTTCTCTGTACAGGTTACTTCCAAACAGACATGCACACTTTGTCCTAACATCACTTATTCAATGTTTGACCCTTACAGATCAAATGTTACAAGTATACACAAAACCAGACAAGTATACATTCTAAATTATTGACAGGCATATTAACAAAATTGGATTACTGCAGTGAAATATACTGCATCACGTTACATCGTATTGACAAGAAGCTTTTAAAAAAAGTTGCACATTCTGCTTCACAGTGTATGTAAAACATACCATTGTGTCATTCAAAACGAGTAGGCCATTGCATGCTGGCGTCTGAGTGAAAATGTAGCAAATTCTAAACATTTCCTACAAACTACACAACTGAGATGACACATCAATCATCACCCCCTATTGACAGGCTCTTGTCCACATGCAGGCCGGTGCAGGGCCACCACCTTGTGCCACATAGGGGCAGCTGCTACTTTGGGATGCTCTTCGAGTGTTTGTGATGAGACACTAAACTCCGAGTTGCTGAGGCGGTTAAGCAAGCACCGTGTAAATGCAATTATTATACCATAGTGAATGCTTGGGGGCTTGTCTCTCGCTCCTGGTTAGAGATCTACCCAACCCACAGGTCCACAAAGACTGGCCGCTCTTACTCTGCAGGTTGAACCTAGGAAATGAGTGTTCAACTTCACATTCTTGTCATTAAAGGCCTATGACAAAGGTGCATCTATTGGAGCGACATCGTCTCTGGCTTACACATCTACCGGGTCTCCACTTGACTTTGGATTGTCTCGGAGGAAGTCCACCCACACCTCCACTTCCACAAACTGCTGGGAGTTGCCTCGCTCTGCCTCAGTCAGAATTCTCCTCCTGCTTCACGTTGCTTTCATCAATGTAAAGGTCCCATTCTGGAGATGAATCTTCATCTTCACATTTTACCTTCACTTCTTCGCTCTTCACCATCACTTCTTCACATTTCACCTTCACCTCTTCATATTTCACCTTGGTACCTTTAAAAGTGTCCAAGCTGGGATTTTCTTCCGGTTCGTGTTTCATGAGGGATGGGCTCATTGCGGCACTTTGACTTTCACAAGTTGATTTCAGACTCCACTCCTTGTGGATCTTCCGATGATTTTGTGTTCTCTGGTGTCTTCGAAAATTTGATGAATGTGCAAATGCCTTCCCACAAACACTGCACTTGAAGGGTTTCTCTCCCGTGTGTGTTCTCTGGTGTTTTACAAGATTACATGACTGTGTAAACGCCATCCTGCACATCGTGCACCTGAAGAGTTTCTCTCCCGTGTGTGTTCTCTGGTGGTTCTGAAAAACTGATGGCCATGCAAATGCCTTGTTACACACAGTACATTTGAAGGGTTTATCTCCTGTGTGACTTCTCTGGTGCTGTGTCAAGTTTCCAGTCCGGTCCGTGCTGTATGCACGCTGGTCGCATTGTTGACTTGTTGTACCGAGCTGCGCTGAGTGCCTTTGCTCCATCAGACCAATTCTGCAGAGGAAGCGTCAGCTGCAGACAGAAAAAAAGAATATCCACACCATCTACACGTCAGGCACAGAGGAATGCACACGTGACTTACACGTCTATACTTATTAATATATTCATGATGTAGTGAAAAAGTTTCCCAAATTCATCAGATTTGATGAACGTGCAAACGCCTTCACGCACACACTGCACCTGAAGGGTTTCTCTCCACGGGCTGTTATGGCACACAATGAGAGGGAAAATGTCATTAATATGCCTGGAAGCCTTCATATCTTCAAGATGAATGTTAACTAAAAACTCTAAGCACACAAATTTGGCTGTCTGACTACAAAATGAATATTTATGAAAGCTAAATTCAGCTGACATAGCAAAGGGTGTTGAAAGCAATACTATTTGTGTTGTGCAGAAATGCATAAATTAACGTTCAATCGCAACTCAGGTGTGAATCCAGGCTATGTCCTTGAATGCTGGGGATGAACAGTTCCGACTTCAGCTGAATGTGTGTGCTGTGTTCACCTCCTGTTTCCATTCGTATAAAGTTCCAGAGGAAAACTAAAATAAACTATTGTTTTGATATAACCGAGTTAATAGACTTTACTGCAAACACAAACTTGACACTGTCACACTGCCATGAGTAAACAGGTGGTGGTGTGACCACAACCATGCCTGGCCACCTTCATCTGCTCAGCATTAATTCTTCCTCACTCCACCAAGTAATGAATCGAGGATCAATCAACATAGCCGAGGCTATCCGTGTCTCTATCTCTTTCTCCCCATGGTGAAAGTGTTCCCCTCCACACATTCAGAGTCAACAGCGGCACGCGCATAGCGTCTTTGACCGATAGACATTGACGCACGTATTGTTGGTTCTTTCAGTAAAGTCACGTAGATAGAAAATAAAAATAACAGATTAAATTTAATAAGATAAAGATCACTTGTGTTGCGATCGAAACGTCGTGGGTTTTTTGCTTCATTTTCATTTTTTTATTTTTATTTTCATTTATTATCTGTTATTTTTATTTAATTTTCTATCTACATGACTTTACCGAAAGAACCAAGAATATTAATTCCTGCAGTCACCAAAGTTTTAAGTCAAAACATTCACACACGTTGACAAAGCCTCACCTTGTGTTGTTGTGGGCAGGTCGCTTCTGATAACAAGAGCGGTATAGCAGCTCAAGCGGGCTTGGCCTGCTAACAAAATAAAATAAAAACTGCGTGAATATTTACAATAAAACAAAGTTACAAAGTGGCGAGCCGGGTGAAGACAAATTAAACTTAAGCGAGATAATTAAAGTGAATGCAATCAGGCGAGGGCAGGAGGCAAGGCCCCGCGTGGCTAGGCCCCGCGTTGTAAAGTTCCAACCTGGACATCGATTCCCATGCTCGCTGCTACTCAACTGACATCCCTACGAGAGAGACGGAGGCTCTACCTTGGTAAACAACAACAACAACCACCACCACCACAACAACCACCCACACGATAATAATTTCTCACCTCAGATTTCAGTGCAAGAGCGAAGCGATCGCTTCCTGTTACCTCGTGACGTCACGCGGCAGCAGAAGGTGGCATGACGTCACGTCCGGGGAACAAGACACTCCCCTCCCACGAGCGGCTCCGTGACTGAATAAAATTATGTTAATGAGTCCGGGCCATATGTCGAGGGATGGGGGCGTGGGCGCTGAACCCGTCCCAATCAACTCGCGACGGCTTTAACGGATACATTATGTTAATGAGCCACCAGTCACTGGGCGTAGCTTTGCCCAAATAAGGATTGTACCGGAACAGATATCGGCAGTGACCAAGCAGAGGTGAGGTCACGCTCAAGGGCGCGGTGGACGGGGGTGGGGTGAATACTTTGGTGACATGACGTCACGAGCGAGGTACAGCTCCCCCTGGCGTTTCACAGCGATGAGCTCATGCTGTGTGGTGACGTCACAGAGCGGGAATGGAGTTTAAGTTGATTTATATTCATTTTCCATTGCTCCATCTCTTCAACAGAGACCCCTTGGGTAGCGTGAGCTCAGCAACTACAACGTGGATATTACTGTGTGTACACACTGTTTCTGTGTGTACACTGTTTCTGTGTGTACACTGTGTGCAGACTGTGTGTGTACACTGTGTATGTGTACAGACTGTGTGTGTGTACACTCTGTATATGCACAGTGTGTGTGTACACACTGTGTGCCTGTATCTGTGTGTGCCTGTGTCTCTGTGTATGTGCCTGTGTGTGACACCTGATGATGATTGCTTGTGTTGCAGTCGAAACGTCGTGATAATTTAATTGTTTTATATTTTTGTTATTTTGTTTCCCTTCTACGTGACTTTACCGAAAGAACCAAGAATAAATATCAGCTCTATGTTTTCAAGTAAATACATTTTGGGTAGTGAATAAATTATAGTCTAAATAAGCTTCACATGACGAATTGTAGGCAATTATAGTTACAATCAAAGACATTTTTAAACAATCACGTGGTCCCTGTAGTCGCCGTTAGAGACAATCTGCTTGAAATCAGTTTATCGACATATATGAATACATTGATTCGAATAAGCAGAGTTAATTTCCTATTTATGGCATGCCGGTTATGTGTCAGTTTTCGATATCAACATCACCTTATAAAAGAATAACATTTAAAATAAAAGCGCACAACTTTATCCGTGATGAACGCTGCCCTTTCCGTCGTTTTCACGCAGGGGGCGCTGTAAACCTACTCCCGCCCCCTGCATGCGAACGACGGACGGGCACACCTGGCTACCCCAGTAACATTCACCACAATATGCGCAGTCTGCTAAACGGCGGATGTAAAACATAACGTTGCGTCATTCACAACGCATGTTGGTGTCACGGTCAAAATTGGGGTAATTCCAAACATTATCCAGCACCCCCTGTACCAACGACGGAGGCGCAGGGACAGACGTTCGATTACGTTGGAATCGATCTGCAGACGGCCAGCAGCTCCGTGTCGCTTTATCTCGATCCCGCAATCCCAACCAGGTGAAAGTCCGCATCGAACCGAACCCCCGGCAAGGCCGTCTACTTAACGACGAGAGAACATTCACTCGAAATGTCCTTCTCAATGAAGCCTTCCGGATGTAAAATGAAATACACTTTTAATGAAGAAATAACAATAATCTAATTCAAAACACAACACGATTCAAAGATGTTTCATTTTAAAACTTCAAAACGGAGCATGGGGTACTTGCGTGAATGCGTCCTTCGTGTGCCGTAAACGTTGTGACTTTCCTGGCCGAAGGCCCTAAAATGCTTGGACCCTTATTGGTGCACAGCGTCTCAACAACAGCAGTGGGGTTTGCTTCAACCGATAGGTACGAACATCCAGACGTCAATCAGCAAGGAGCATTTCTAGTCCCAGTTAGACAAAATCTACGTCAACACGTAAGACAATTCGTGTTGTAGAGAATGTACCTCCTCCTATACGTGTAACTTTTACGTGGTATGCCTTGTAACTGATGAATGATCCGAGCGTGCTCCCTATTTCAAAGACAATGAGTTGCTTCAGAGGCCGACGCTTCGTGAAACACAAAAGTACCCTTTGACCTGTATCACAAGAACGTTTCTCACCTGAGTTATTTGTACAGGTTACTTCCAAACACACACACACTTTGTCCTAACATCACTTATTCAATGTTTGACCCTCAGACAAAATGTTACATGCACACGCACAATCACACAAGTATTCATCCTAAATTATTGACAGGCATTTTAACAAAACTGAATTACTGCAGTGAAATAGACTGCATCAGGTTACATCGTATTAACAAGAAGCTGTTTTTAAAAAAAATATGCACCATCTGCTTAACAGTGTATGTACAACGTACTATTGCATTTGCATGCTGGCATTTCGGTCAAAACTTGATAACATTCTAAACATTACCTACAAATTCACGTAGAAGGGAAATAATAAGATAATAAAAATAAAATAATCAAATAAAATTCTCACGACGTTCGCAAGCAGCCGAAACGTCGTGAGAATTTTATTTTATTGTTTCATTTTTATTATCTTATCGTTTCCCTTCTACGTGACTTTACCGAAAGAACCAAGAAGATGAATCCCTGCAGTCACAAAAGCTTTAAATCGAAACATTACCAACAAACTCCACAACTAAGACGCCACATCAACCAACGCCCCCTACTGACAGGCTCTTGTCCACATGCAGGCCGGTGCAGGGCCACCACCTTGTGCCACACAGGGGCAGCTGCTACTTGGGGATGCTCTTCGAGTGTCTGAAACGAGATACAAAACTCTGAGTTGCTGAGGCAATCTTGATTTGAAGTTTATGACTGCAGGGATCCATTCTCCTTGGTTCTTTCGGTAAAGGCACGTAGAGGTGATTAAGCAAGCACCATATAAATGCAATTGATAAAATAGTGAATGCTTGGGAGTTTATTGGCTCTCGCTCCTGGTTAGAGATTAACCCAACCCACAGGTCCACAAAGACTGGCCGCTCTTACTCTGCAGGTTGAACCTAAGAACTGAGTCTTCAACTTCGCGTTCTTTTGATTAAAGGCCTGTGACAAAGGTGCATCTATTGTAGCGACATCGTCTCTGGCTTACACATCTACCGGGTCTCCACTTGACTTTGTATTGTCTAGGAGCAAGTCCAGCCACACCTCCACTTCCACGAATTGCTGGGAGTTGCCTCGCTCTGCCTCACAGTCAGAATTCTCCTCCTGCTTCACGTTGCCTCCATCGATGTGAAGGTCCCATTTTGGAGTTGAATCTTCATCTTCACATTTCACCTTCACTTCTTCCCTCTTCACCATCACTTCTTCACTCTTCACCATCACTTCTTCACATTTCACCATCACCTCTTCATATTTCACCTCAATAACTTTAAAAGTGTCCAAGCTGGGATTTTTTTCCGGTTCGTGTTTCATGAGGGATGGGCTCATGGTGGCACTTTGACTTTCACAAGCCGATATCAGACTGCACTCCTTGTGGATCTTCTGATGCGTGTGCGTTCTCTGGTGTACTTGAAGATTTGATGAATGTGCAAACGCCTTCCAGCAGAGTGCACCTGAAGGGTTTCTCTCCTGTGTGTGTTCTCTGGTGTATTACAAGATTAGATGAACTTGCAAATGCCTTCCCACACACAGTGCACTTGAAGGGTTTCTCTCCCGTGTGTGTTCTCTGGTGTACTTGAAGATGTGGAGACTGTGCAAACGCCATCCCGCACAGAGTGCACCTGAACGGTTTCTCTCCCGTGTGTGTTCTCTGGTGTTTTTTAACAACAGATGACTGTGAAAACGCCTTCCCACACACAGTGCACTTGAAGGGTTTCTCTCCTGTGCGAGTTCTCTGGTGCCGTGTCAAATTTCCAGTCCGATCCGTGCTGTATGCACGCTGGTCGCATTGTTGACTTGTCATACCGAGCTGCGCTGAGTGCATTTGCTCCATCAGACCAATTCTGCGGAGGAAGCGTCAGAGGAAGCGTCAGCTGCAGACAGAAAAAAATAATATCCACACCATCTACACGTCAGTATCGAGGCACAGATGAATGCATATATAGTCACATGTGACTTACACGTCTATACTTATTCATATATTCATGATGCAGTGAAAAAGTTTCCCAAATTCATCACAGGGCTGTTATGGCACACAATGAGAGGGCAAATGGTCATAAACGTGCCTGGAAGCCCTCGTATCTTCAAAATGAATGTTCACCCAAAACTCCGAGCACACAATTTCGGCTGTCTGGCTACAAAAGGAATATTTATGGGAGCTAAATTCAGCTGACATAGCAAAGGGTGTTGAAAACAATACCATTTGTGTTATGCATAAATTAATGTTCAATCGCAACTTAGAGGTGTGAATCCAGGCTCAGATGTCCTTAAATGCTGGGATGAACAGTTCCGACTTCAGCTGAATGTGTGTGCTGTGTTCACCTCCAGTTTCCATTCTTATAAAGAGTTCCAGAGGAAAACAAAAGTAAACTATTGTTGTGCTATGACGTCCGTGTTCAACAGAGTTAATAGACGTTACTGCAAACACAAACTGTACACTGTCACTGGGTAAACAGGCGGTGGCGTGTCTAGAATCATGCCTGGCCACCTTCATCTGCTTGGCATGAATGCTTCCTCACTCCACCAAGTAATTAATTGAGGATCAACGAACACAGCCGAGGCTAACTGGAGTTTGCGTGTCTCTCTCCGTGGTGAGATGTTAACTACCTCACCTGGTATACAGGAAGTCGTGGGTTCGATCCCGACCCTGACGCCTGCTGTATATTTGGAGTTTGCGCGTCACTCCGTTTAGCGTCTTTGACCGATAGACATTGATACACGTATTCTTGTTCCTTTCGGTAAAGTTACGTAGATAGAAAATAACAATAACAGATAATACAATTACATTAAATAAAGACCACTTGTGTTGCGATCAAAACGTGGGTTTTTTTGTTGCTTTATTTAATATTTTTTATGTTTATTATGTTATTGTTTTTATTTCCTATCTACGTGACTTTACCGAAAGAACCAAGAATATTAATTCCTGCAGTCACCAAAGTTTTAAGTCAAAACATTCACACACGTTGACAAAGCCTCACCTTGTGCTGTTGTGGGCAGGTCGCTTCTGATAACAAGAGCGGTATAGCAGCTCAAGCGGGAATTGGCCTGCTAACAAAAGAAAATAAAACTGCGTGAATATTTACAATAAAACAAAGTTACAAAGTGGCGAGCCGGGTGAAGACAAATTAAACTTAAGCGAGATCATTAAAGTGAACGCAATCAGGCGAGGGCAGAAGGCAAGGCCCCGCGTGGCTTGGCCCCGCGTTGTAAAGTTCCAACCTGGACATCGATTCCCATGCTTGCTGCTACTCAATTGACATCCCTACAAGAGAGAGAGAGGCTCTACCTTGGTAAACAACAACAACAACCACCACCACAACGACCACCACCACCACAACGATGAGAATTTCTCACCTCGGATTTCAGTGCAAGCGCGCACACGGCAGCTTCCTGTTACCTCGCGACAGCAGGAAGTAGTATGACGTCACTTCCCTCCCACGAGCGACTCTCTAACTGAATGAATTATATTCTTAGTTTTTTCGGTAAAGTCACGTTGAAGAGAAACAACAAAATAACAAAATATATATAAAACAATAAAAAATTCTCACGACGTTTCGACCATAACTCAAACGGTCATCATCAGGTGTGTTGGTTTGCATAAATTTATTTTTAAACGGCACATTTATTTATTTATTTAAAAAACGTTGGCGTCACGCGCAGCGATTGGCAGTTTGCCCAGGACTAGTCCATCTATTTTTTTTGAAAAGAGGAGGGGGGAGACGAAATTTTTTATAATGTATGCTGTCTGAAAGCCACTGTAAGCGTGAACAATCAATCAAGAACTGAAATGTACCCTTTGACCTGTATCACAAGAACAACGGGTCTCACCCGAGTTCTCTGTATAGGTTACTTCCAAAACACACACACATGCACTTTGTCCTAACATCACATATTCAATGTTTGACCCTCAGACAAAATGATACATGCACGCGCACAATCAGACAAGTATTCATTCTAAATCATTGACGGGCATATTAACATCGAATTACTGCAGCGAAATTGACTGCATCACGTTACATCGTATTACCAAGAAGTTATTTACAAATACGCACCGTCTGCTTAACAGTGTATGTACACCGTACTATTGTTGCGTCATTCAAAACGAGCAGGCCGTTGCATGCTGGCGTCTGGGTCAAAATGTAGCAAATTCTAAACATTACGCTACGAATAATAGATCACGGCACTTCGATGGCAACACAAGCAATCGTCATCAGGTGGGACAAGCACAGCAGCAATAAGAGGAAACTGCTGGAGTAGGTGCCTACTACTTCAGCAGTTTCTCTTGCTGTGGTTGTCCCACCTGATGACGATTGCTTGTGTTGCGATCTAAACGCCGTGATCTGTTATGTTTCTACCCACGTGGTGACTTTACCAAAATAACTCAAGTGTGTGGATTCCTGCAGTCACGACAGCTTCGAATCAAGATTACCTACAAACAACACAACTGAGATGACGCATCAATCATCGCCCCCTACTGACAGGCTCTTGTCCACATGCAGGCCGGTGCAGGACCACCACCTTGTGCCACACAGGGGCAGCTGCTACTTGGGGATGCTCTTCGAGTGTTTCAGACGAGGTACGACACGAAACTATGAGTTGCTGAGGCGATAAAGCAAGCAACGTGTAAATGCAATTGTTATAACATAGTGAATGCTTGGGAGCTTATTGTCTCTCGCTCCTGGTTACAGATCTACCCAACCCATGGGCCCACAAAGTGTTCAACTTCATGTTCTTGTCATTAAAGGCCTGTGACAAAGGTGCATCTATTGGAGCGACATCATCTCAAGCTTACACATCTATCGAGTCTTCACTTGACTTTGTATTGTCTCGGAGGAAGTCCACCCACACCTCCACTTCCACAAACTGCTGAGAGTTGCATCGCTCTGCCTCACAGTGAGAATTCTCCTCCTGCTTTACGTTGCCTCCATCGATGTGAAGGTCCCATTTTGGAGTTGAATCTTCATCTTCACATTTTACCTTCACTTCTTCCCTCTTCACCATCACTTCTTCACATTTCACCATCACCTCTTCATATTTCATCTCGATACCTTTAAAAGTGTCCAAGTTGGGATTTTCTTCCGGTTCGTGTTTCATGAGGGATGGGCTCATTGCGGCACTTTGACTTTCACAAACTGATTTTAGACTGCACTCCTTGCGGATCTTCTGATGCTTCTGTGTTCTCTGGTGTGTTTTAAGAGCAGATGACTGTGAAAATGCCTTCCCACACACACTGCACCTGAAGGGTTTCTCTCCCGTGTGTGTTCTCTGGTGTATTTTAAGAGCAAATGACTGTACAGATGCCTTCCCACATACAGTGCACTTGAAGGGTTTCTCTCCCGTGTGTGTTCTCTGGTGTTTTAAGAGCAGATGAATCTGAAAATGTCTTCCCACACACAGTGCACTTGAAGGGTTTCTCTCCCGTGTGTGTCCTCTGGTGTTTTTTAAGAGCAGATGACTGTGCAAATGCCTTCCCACACACAGTGCACTTGAAGGGTTTCTCTCCCGTGTGTGTTCTCTGGTGTGTTTTAAGAGCAGATGAATCTGAAAATGCCTTTCCACACACACTGCACTTGAAGGGTTTCTCTCCTGTGTGTGTTCTCTGGTGTGTTTTACGAGCAAATGAATCTGAAAATGTCTTCCCACACACACTGCACTTGAAGGGTTTCTCTCCCTTGTGTGTTCTCTGGTGTCTTTGAAGATGAGATGAATCTGAAAATGCCTTTCCACACACACTGCACTTGAAGGGTTTCTCTCCTGTGTGTGTTCTCTGGTGTGTTTTAAGAGCAAATGAACCTGAAAATGTCTTCCGACACACACTGCACCTGAAGGGTTTCTCTCCCGTGTGTGTTCTCTGGTGCTTTTTAAGAGTAGATGAATGTGAAAATGTCTTCCCACACACTGCACCTGAAGGGTTTCTCTCCCGTGTGTGTTCTCTGGTGTGTTTTAAGAGTAGATGAATCTGAAAATGTCTTCCCACACACAGTGCAATTGAAGGGTTTCTCTCCTCTGTGTGTTCTCTGGTGTGTTACAAGAGTAGATGACTGTGCAAACGCCATCGCGCACATCGTGCACCTGAAGGGTTTTTCTCCTGTGTGTGTTCTCTGGTGTGTTACAAGATCAGATGACTGTGCAAATGCCTTCACGCACACACTGCACTTGAAGGGTTTCTCTCCTGTGTGTGATCTCTGGTCTTTTTTAAGATTAGATAAATCTGAAAATGTCTTCCCACACACACTGCACTTGAAGGGTTTCTCTCCTGTGTGTTCTCTGGTGTTTTTTAAGAGTAGATAAATGTGAAAATGCCTTCCCACACACTGCACTTGAAGGGTTTCTCTCCCGTGTGTGTTCTCTGGTGTGTTTTAAGAGCAAATGAATCTGCAAATGTCTTCCCACACACACTGCACTTGAAGGGTTTCTCTCCCGTGTGTTCTCTGGTGTCTTTGAAGATGAGATGAATATGAAAATGTCTTCCCACACACAGTGCAACTGAAGGGTTTCTCTCCTGTGTGTGTTCTCTGGTGTGTTACAAGATTACATGACTGTGCAAACGCCATCCTGCACCTGAAGGGTTTCTCTCCTGTGTGTTCTCTGGTGTTTTACAAGATCAGATGACTGTGCAAATGCCTTCACGCACACACTGCACTTGAAGGGTTTCTCTCCTGTGTGTGTTCTCTGGTGTTTTTTAAGAGTAGATAAATCTGAAAATGTCTTCCCACACACACTGCACTTGAAGGGTTTCTCTCCTGTGTGTGTTCTCTGGTGTTTTTTAAGAGTAGATAAATGTGAAAATGCCTTCCCACACACACTGCACTGGAAGGGTTTCTCTCCCGTGTGTGTTCTCTGGTGTGTTTTAAGAGCAAATGAATCTGCAAATGTCTTCCCACACACACTGCACTTGAAGGGTTTCTCTCCCGTGTGTGTTCTCTGGTGTCTTTGAAGATGAGATGAATATGAAAATGTCTTCCCACACACAGTGCAATTGAAGGGTTTCTCTCCCGTGTGTGTTCTCTGGTGTGTTACAAGATTACATGACTGTGCAAACGCCATCCCGCACATCGTGCACCTGAAGGGTTTCTCTCCCGTGTGTGTTCTCTGGTGTTTTACAAGATCAGATGACTGTGAAAATGCCTTCCCACACACACTGCACTTGAAGGGTTTCTCTCCCGTGTGTGTTCTCTGGTGTGTTTTAAGAGTAGATAAATCTGAAAATGTCTTCCCACACGCACTGCACTTGAAGGGTTTCTCTCCTGTGTGTGTTCTCTGGTGTTTTTTAAGAATAGATAAATGTGAAAATGCCTTCCCACACACACTGCACTTGAAGGGTTTCTCTCCCGTGTGTGTTCTCTGGTGTTTTACAAGATTACATGACTGTGCAAACGCCATCCCGCACATCGTGCACCTGAAGGGTTTCTCTCCCGTGTGTGTTCTCTGGTGGGTCTGAAGAACTGATGGCCATGCAAATGCCTTGTTACACACAGTACATTTGAAGGGTTTCTCTCCTGTGCGAGTTCTCTGGTGCCGTGTCAAATTTCCAGTCCGTGCTGTATGCACGCTGGTCGCATTGTTCACTTGTCGTACCGAGCTCCACTGAGTGCCTTTGCTCCATCAGACCAATTCTGCAGAGGAAGCGTCAGCTGCAGACAGAAAAAAATAATATCCACACCATCTACACGTCAGGCACAGAGGAATGCACACGTGACTTACACGTCTATACTTATTAATATATTCATGATGTGAAAAAGTTTCCCAAATTCATCAGATTTGATGAACGTGCAAACGCCTTCACGCACAGAGTGCACCTGAAGGGTTTCTCTCCACGGGCTGTTAGGGCACACAATGAGAGGGCAGATGTCATTAATATGCCTGGAAGGCTTCATATCTTCAAGATGAATGTTAACCCAAAACTCTAAGCACACAATTTCGGCTGTCTGACTACAAAAGGAATATTTATGAAAGCAAAATTCAGCTGACATAGCAAAGGGTGTTGAAAACAATACTATTTGTGATATGCAGAAATTAATGTTCAATCGCAACTTAGAGGTGTGAATCCAGGCTCAGATTTCCTTGAATGCTGGGATGAACAGTTCCGACTTCAGCTGTATGTGTGTGCTGTGTTCACCTCCTGTTTCCATTCTTATGAAGAGTTCCAGAGGAAAACAAAAATAAACTATTGTTTTGATATAACCTCCGTGTTCAACAGAGTGAATAGACTTTACTGCAAACACAAACTTCACACTGTCACACACTGCCATGGGTAAACAGGTGGTGGTGTGACCAGCACCATGCCTGGCCACCTTCATCTGCTCAGCATTAATTCTTCCTCACTCCACCAAGTAATGAATCGAGGATCAATCAACATAGCCGAGGCTATCCGTGTCTCTCTCTCCCCGTGGTGAAGGTGTTCCCCTCCACACATTCAGAGTCAACAGCGGCACACGCTTAGCATCTTTGATCGATAGATACATTGACACACGTATTGTTGGTTCTTTCAGTAAAGTCACGTAGATAGAAAATAAAAATAACAGATTAAATTTAATAAGATAAAGACCACTTGTGTTGCGATCGAAACGTCGTGGGTTTTTTGCTTTATTTAAAAAAAAACATTTTTTTAATTTTTTTCTGTTATTTAATTTTCTATCTACGTGACTTTACCGAAAGAACCAAGACTATTAATTCCTGCAGTCACCAAAGTTTTAAGTCGAAACATTCACACACGTTGACAAAGCCTCACCTTGTGTTGTTGTGGGCAGGTCGCTTCTGATAACAAGAGTGATATTGCGGCTCAAGCGGGCTTGGCCTGCTAACAAAAAAAATAAAACTGCGTGAATATTTACAATAAAACAAAGTTACAAAGTGGCGAGCCGGGTGAAGACAAATTAAACTTAAGCGAGATAATTAAAGTGAATGCAATCAGGCGAGGGCAGGAGGCAAGGCCCCGCGTGGCTAGGCCCCGCGTTGTAAAGTTCCAACCTGGACATCGATTCCCATGCTCGCTGCTATTCAACTGACATCCCTACGAGAGAGAGCGAGGATCTACCTTGGTAAACAACAACAACAACCACCACAACCACCACCATGAGAATTTCTCACCTCGGATTTCAGTGCAAGCGCGGATCGGCAGCTTCCTGTTACCTCGCGACGTTACGCGGGTAAGCAGGTAACATGACGTCATTTTCAGGGTAAGAGACACGCCTCTCCCACAACGAGCGGCTCAGTAACTGAATAAATTATGTTAATGAGGCCGGCCCATATGTCGAGGGATGGGAGCGTGGGCGCTGAACCCGTCGCAATAAAATCGCGACGGCTTTAACGAACACATTATGTTAATGAGCCACCAGTCACTGGGTGTAGCTTTGCCCAAATTAGGATTGCCACTGGACAGATATTGGCAGTGACCTGAGCGGAGGGGACGTCATCCTCAAGAGCGCGGTGGACGGGGGTGGGGTGAATACCTTGGTGACATGACGTCACTAGCGAGATACACCTCACCCTGGCGTTTAACGCCGATGAGGTAATGAAGAGTTGTGACGTCACAGAGCGGGGTTGGAGTTTAAGTTGATTTAGATTCATTTTCCATTGCCCCCTCCCTTGGGTGTGTGAGCTCAGCTACAACAACGTGGACATTATTGTGTGTACACTATGTGTGTGTACACTGTGTGTGTGTATACACTGTGTGTGTGTACACTGTGTGTGTGTGTACACTGTGTGTGTGTACACTGTGTGTGTACACTGTGTGTGTGTACACTGTGTGTGTTTACACTGTGTGTGTACACAATGTGTGTGTGTACACTGTGTGTACACTGTGTGTATACACTGTGTGTGTACTGTGTGTGCGTACACTGTGTGTGTGTACACTGTGTGTGTGTACACTGTGTACACAATGTGTGTGTGTACACTGTGTGTGTGTACACTGTGTGTATAGTGGGGGGCACAGGTGGTGCATTCACCAGTCATCTCAGTCGACCCATGGCATCTTTTCATCAATTTATTTTCAATTTATTATTTTAATTTGTTATTATTTTATTATTAAAATGTTTACTTATTCTTTGTATCTTTTATTGTTCTATCTGTGACTTTACCGAAAGAACCAGGAATATGGTAGCGCATTCTCTATTCGTTGCCGAGGTTCAAATCCGACAGGCATATCTGGCTACCCCAGTAACATTCACCACAATATGTGCAGTCTGCTTAACAGCGGATGTCAAACAAACCACTGTGTCACTCACAACGCACATTGCATGTTGGTGTCACGGTCAAAATTGTGGCAATTCCAGTAACACTATCCAGAAACTCCACAAGGGAGATTACGCGTCAATGATCGCCCCCTACCGACAGACTCATGTCCACGTGCAGGCCGGTGCAGGGCCACCTTGTGCCACACAGGGGCAGCTGCCACTAGGGGGCGCCCTTCGATTATTTGAGATGAGGTTCGATACGAAACACTGAGTTGCTGAGTGTAATTAGGCAAGCGACTTATGAGTGCAAATATGTTTATAACGTAGTGAATGCTTGGGAGCTTGTCTCTCGCTCCTGCTCACAGATTTACCCAGCCCACAGCTCCACAGATACCAGCCGCTCCTCCTGGGCAGGTTCGGTTACGTACGGTGCGAAATAAGTTCCAGATACACACAGAGAGACTCACACAGATACACACACAGAGACTCACACAGATACACACACAGATACACACAGATACACACACAGAGACTCACACAGATACACACACACAGAGACTCACACAGATACACACACAGAGACTCACACAGATACACACACACTCACACAGATACAAACACAAGAGACTCGCACAGATACACACACACAGACTCACACAGAGACCCATAGATTAACACGGCTAGGTATGGTGCGAAATAAGTTATATACACACACAGAGTCCCATGGATTAACACGGTTGGCTACGTACGGTGCGAAAGTTACAGATAAACAAGTTTGAGTCGCGGGCCGTGGAAGTTGACCGGGCGCGTGTTGCTACTGACAGTCGTTGAATACGGTTGGATAGACGCTGATAGAGAGACACACACACAGACAAGACAGGCGGACAGACACAGACAAGAGGAACACAGAGACGACAGAGAGACACAGGCAGAAAGAAACACAGAGGCAAACAGATGACACAGACGGACAGAGACAGAGAGATGTTGAATCGAACACACTGAACTCGCTCCATTGAAAGAGATTCCTCGATCTTCGCAATGCCCGGAAGTCGTTCTTATTTTTATTGATCTAATTGCGTGTGGTGTGTACGTGCAAGCAATGTGGGATATCGATGTACACAGATATGAACAAGATCAGCAGACAAGATGTCTTTAATTTAATCGGTATCTCCACTAAACAAAGGAATGTTGAACACGAAATATAAATCCCACGGCCTTCGTGCGAGTCCATAATTACTGCAGCATTGCTTCAGTGCAAGCCAACTGTGGACCGGTTTTGGTGGACAATGTCTCAACAGCAGTGGGGCTTGCTTCAAGCCATGGTCGTGAACATCCAGACGTTAATCAGCAAGGAGCATTTATAGTCCAAGTTCGACAAAATCTACGTCAACACGTAAGACAAAATTATAATTCGTGTTGTAGAGAATGTATCTCCTCTACGTGTAACTTTAAGGTGGTATGCCTTGTAACTGATGAATGATCCGAGTGTGCTTCCTATTTCAAAGACAATGAGTTGCTCCAGATGCTTCCTGAAACACAAAAGTACCCTTTGACCTGTATCACAAGAACAACGGGTCTCACCTGAGTTAACTGTACAGGTTACTTCCAAAAACACACGCACTTTGTCCTAACATCACTTATTCAATGTTTGACCCTTATAAAAAATAAAGTGATGCATGTACACACAAAATCAGACAAGTGTTCATTCTAAATTTCGATTTAAAGCTTTCGTGACTGCAAGGATTCATCTTAAGTCACGTAGAATGAGAATAAAATAATAAATTAATAAAATAACACAATAAAGCAATTTCTATGACCAGTCTATTTCTATGACCAGTCACAAGCTAATCACTCAGCTATTTCAATGCTAAATTCTCCTGTTTTATATGTAAACCCCTTTGTCAAGGTGCCTCACTTCTCTAAACCAGCTTAAAAGACGCTACGAATCTTAACAACGTTCATTGAAGCTCTGTCGTCCCGACAGGTTTGTTCCTTTCACCTGAAGGCCACTTGTGTTGTGGCCGAAACGTCGTGAGAATTTTATTGTTATTTTATTATTTTATTCTCATTCTATGTGACTTTACCGAAAGAACCAAAGAAGATGTTCATTCTAAATTATTGACAGGAATTTTAACAAAATTTAATTACTGCAGAGAAATCTACTGCATCAGATAACATCTGATTAAAAAGCTATTTAAAAAAATATGCATCAACTGCTTAACAGTGGATGTAAAACATACTATTGTGTCATTCAAAACGAGTAGGCCATTGCATGCTGGCGAATTCTAAACATTAGAGACAAATGACACAACTGAGATGAAACATCAATCATCGCCCCCTACTGACAGCCTCTTCTTCACATACTCTTTGATTCTTTCAGTAAAGTCACGTAGGTAGAAAAAATAATAATATATCACGACGTTTCGATCGTAACACAAGCGGTCATCCTCAGGCGGAAAACAAAATACATGCAGGCCGGTGCAGGGCCATCACCCTGTGCCACACAGGGGCAGCTGCTACTTGGGGATGCTCTTCGAGTGTTTCAGACAAGATACAAAACTCCGAGTTGCCGAGGCAATTAAACAAGCACCGAGTAAATGCAATTATTATAACATAGTGAATGCTTGGAGGCTTCTTGGCTCTCACTCCTGGGCAGAGATCTCCCAAATCCACAGGTCCACAAAGACTGGCCGCTCGCTCTTACTCTGCAGGTTGAACCTAGGAATTGAGTGTTCAACTTCACATTCTTGTCATTAAAGGCCTGTGACAAAGATGCATCTATTGGAGCGACATCGTCTCAAGCTTACACATCTACCGGGTCTCCACTTGACTTTGTATTGTCTCGGAGGAAGTCCACCCACACCTCCACTTCCACAAACTGCTGGGAGTTGCCTCGCTCTGCCTCACAGTCAGAATTCTCCTCCTGCTTCACGTTGTGAAGGTCCCATTTTGGAGTTGAATCTTCACCTTTACATTTTACCTTCACCTCTTCGCATTTCACCATCACTTCTTCATATTTCACCATCACCTCTTCAAATTTCACCTCGATACCTTTAAAAGTGTCCAAGCTGGGATTTTCTTCCGGTTCGTGTTTCATGAGGGATGGGCTCATTGCGGCACTTTGACTTTCACAAGCTGATTTCAGACTCCACTCCTTGTGGATTTTCTGATGCTTCTGTGTTTTCTGGTGTACTTGAAGATTTGATGAATCTGCAAACGGCTTCCCACACAGAGTACACTTGAAGGGTTTCTCTCCTGTGTGTGTTCTCTGGTGTTTTACAAGAGCATATGACTGTGCAAACGCCTTCACGCACACACTGCACTTGAAGGGTTTCTCTCCCGTGTGTGTTCTCTGGTGTTCTACAAGAGTAGATGAATGTGGAAACGCCTTCCCACACACACTGCACATGAAGGGTTTTTCTCCCGTGTGTGTTCTCTGGTGTATTACAAGAGTAGATGAACGTGCAAACGCCTTCCCACACACAGTGCACTTGAAGGGTTTCTCTCCCGTGTGTGTTCTCTGGTGTATTTTAAGAGCAAATGACCGTGCAAATGCCTTGTTACACACACTGCACTTGAAGGGTTTCTCTCCTGTGTGTGTTCTCTGGTGCTGTGTCAAATTTCCAGTCCGATCCGTGCTGTATGCACGCTGGTCACATTGTTGACTTGTCATACCGAGCTGCGCTGAGTGCATATGCTCCATCAGACCAATTCTGCAGAGGAAGCGTCAGAGGAAACGTCAGCTGCAGACAGAAAAAAATAATATCCACACCATCTACACGACAGTATCGAGGCACAGAGGAATGCATATATAGTCACATGTGACTTACACGTCTATACTTATTCATATATTCATGATGTAGTAAAAACGTTTCCCAAATTCATCACACGGGCTGTTATGGCACACAATAAGAGGGCAAATGGTTAAAAACATGCCTGGAAGCCCTCGTATCTTCAAAATGAATGTTCACCAAAAACTCCGAGCACACAATTTCGGCTGTCTGGCTACAAAAGGAATATTTATGAGAGCTAAATTCAGCTGACATAGCAAAGGGTGTTGAAAACAATACTGTTTGTGTTATGCATAAATTAACGTTCAATCGCAACTTAGAGGTGTGAATCCAGGCTCAATGTCCTTAAATGCTGGGATGAACAGTTCCGACTTCAGCTGCACGTGTGTGCTGTGTTAACTTCCTGTTTCCATTCTTATAAAGAGTTCCAGAGGAAAACAAAAGTAAACTATTGTTTTGATATAACCTCCGTGTTCAACAGAGTTAATAGACGTTACTGCAAACACAAACTGTACACTGTCACTGGGTAAACAGGCGGTGGCGTGTCTAGAATCATGCCTGGCCACCTTCATCTGCTTGGCATGAATGCTTCCTCACTCCACCAAGTAATTAATTGAGGATCAACGAACATATCCGAGGCTAACTGGAGTTTGCGTGTCTCTCTCCGTGGTGAGATGTTAACTACCTCACCTGGTATACAGGAAATCGTGGGTTCGATCCCGACCCTGACGCCTGCTGCATATTTGGAGTTTGCGCATCTCTCCGCTGAGTGTCTTTGACCGATAGACATTGCCACACGTATTCTTGTTTCTTTCGGTAAAGTTACGTAGATAGAAAATAACAATAACAGATAATACAATTACATTAAATAAAGACTACTTGTGTTGCGATCAAAACGACGTGAGTTTTTTTGCTTTATTTACAATATTTTATTTATTTGTATTGTTATTTTTTTAACTTTCTATCTACGTGACTTTACCGCAAGAACCAAGAATATTAATTCCTGCAGTCACCAAAGTTTTAAGTCAAAACATTCACACACGTTGACAAAGCCTCACCTTGTGTTGTTGTGGGCAGGTCGCTTCTGATAACAAGAGCGGTATAGCAGCTCAAGCGGGCTTGGCCTGCTAACAAAAGAAAATAAAAACTGCGTGAATATTTACAATAAAACAAAGTTACAAAGTGGCGAGCCGGGTGAAGACAAATTAAACTTAAGCGAGATCATTAAAGTAAACGCAATCAGGCGAGGGCAGGAGGCAAGGCCCCGCGTGGCTAGGCCCCGCGTTGTAAAGTTCCAACCTGGACATCGATTCCAATGCTCGCTGCTACTCAACTGACATCCCTACGAGAGAGAGGCTCTACCTTGGTAAACAACAACAACAACCACCACCACAACCACCACCACCACAACGATGAGAATTTCTCACCTCGGATTTCAGTGCAAGCGCGCACACGGCAGCATCCTGTTGCCTCGCGACAGCAGGGAGTAGTATGACGTCACTTCCCTCCCACGAGCGGCTCTCTACCTGAATAAATTATGTTAATGAAGCCAGCCTATATGTTGAGGGATGGGGGCGTGGGCGCTGAACCCGTCGCAATAAACTCGCGACGGCTTTAACGAACACATTATGTTAATGAGCTACCAGTCACCGGGCGTAGCTTTGCCCAAATAAGGATTGCCACTGGAGATGACGATCTCCAATGATCTCCAAACGGAGATGACGTCACACTCAAGAGCGCGGTGGACAGGGGAGGGATGAATACCTTAGTGACATGACGTCACTAGCTAGGTACACCTCACCCTGGCGTTTCACGCCGATGAGGTAATTAAGAGTGGTGACGTCACAGAGTTGGAGTTTAAGTTGATTTAGATTAATTTTCCATTGCTCCCTCCCTTGGGTGTGTGAGCTCAGCAACAACAACGTGGACATTATTGTGTATACACTGTGTGTGTGTGTACACTGTGTGTGTACACTGTGTCGCTGTGTGTATACACTGTGTGTGTGTGTACAGTGTGTGTGTCTACCTGTGTGTGCGTCTACCTGTGTGTATACACTGTGTGTGTACACTGTGTGTACACTGTGTACACTGTGTGTGTGTACACTGTGTGTACACTGTGTGTGTGTACACTGTGTATGTACACTGTGTGTGTACACTGTGTGTGTGTACACTGTGTATACAGTGTGTGTGTACACTGTGTGTGTACAGTGTGTACACTGTGTGTACACTGTTTGTGTACACTCTGTGTGTGTACACTGTGTGTATAGACTGTGTGTACACTGTATGTACAGTGTGTGTACACTGTGTGTACACTGTGTGTATACACTGTGTGTGTACACTGTGTGTGTGTACACTGTGTGTGTGTACACTGTGTGTGTGTACACTGTGTGTGTACACTGTTTGTGTCCGCATCGAACCGAACCCCCGGCAAGACCGTCTACTTAATGACGAGAGAAATTCACACGAAATGTCCTTTTCAATGAAGTCTTCCAGATGTAAATTGATACAAGCTTTTAATGAAGAAATAAAATCATCTAATTCAAAACACAACACAATTCAAAGATGTTTCATTTTAAAACTTCAAAAACGGAGCATGGGGCACTTGCGTGAATGCGTCCTTCGTGTGCAAATGTTGTGACTTTCCTGGCCTGAAGGCCGTCAATGTGTTGGACCCTTATTGGTGCCCAGCGTCTCAACAACAGCAGTGGGGTTTGCTTCAACCGATAGGTACGAACATCCAGACGTGAATCAGCAAGGAGCATTTCTAGTCCCAGTTAGACAAAATCTACGTCAACACGTAAGACAAAAGTACAATTCGTGTTGTAGAGAATGTACCTCCTCCTATACGTGTAACTTTCAAGCGGTATGCCTTGTAACTGATGAATGATCCGAGCGTGCTCCCTATTTCAAAGACAATGAGTTTCTCCAGAGGCAGACGCTTCGTGAAACACAAAAATACCCTTTGACCTGTATCACAAGAACGGGTCTCACCCGAGTGATCTGTACAGGTTACTTCCAAACACACACACACACTTTGTCCTAACATCACTTATTCAATGTTTGACCCTCAGACAAAATGTGACACGCACGCGCACAATCAGACACGTATTCATTCTAAATCATTGACGGGCATATTAACAACATTGAATTACTGCAGCGAAATTGACTGCATCACGTTACATCGTATTAACAAGAAGTTATTTTACAAATACGCACCGTCTGCTTAACCGTGTATGTACAACGTACTATTGTTGCGTCATTCAAAACGAGTAGGCCGTTGCATGCTGGCGTCTGGGTCAAAATGTAGCAAATTCAAAACATTACGCTACAAATAATAAGTCACGGCGTTTCGATGGCAACACAAGCAATCGTCATCAGGTGGGACAAGCACAGCAGCAAGAAGAAGAAACTGGAGTAGGCGCCTACTACTTCAGCAGTTTCTCTTGCTGTGGTTGTCCCACCTGATGACGATTGTTCGTGTTGCGATCTAAACGCCGTGATCTGTTATGTTTCTACCCACGTGGTGACTTTACCGAAATAACTCAAGAGTGTGGATTCCTGCAGTCACGAAAGCTTCGAATCAAGATTGCCTACAAACTACACAACTGAGATGACGCATCAATCATCGCCCCCTACTGACAGGCTCTTGTCCACATGCAGGCCGGTGCAGGGCCACCACCTTGTGCCACACAGGGGCAGCTGCTACTTGGGGATGCTCTTCGAGTGCTTCAGACGAGATACAAAACTCTGAGTTGCTGAGGCGATTAAGCAAGCAACGCATAAAAGCAATTATTATAACATAGTGAATGCTTGGGAGCTTATTGTCTCTCGCTCCTGGTGAGAGATTGACCCAACCCACAGGTCCACAAAGACTGGCCGTTCTTACTCTGCAGGTTGAACCTAGGAGCTGAGTGTTCAACTTCACATTCTTGTCATTAAAGGATTGTGACAAAGGTGCATCTATTGGAGCGACATTGTCTCTGGCTTACACATCTACCGGGTCTCCATTTGACTTTGTATTGTCTAGAAGCAAGTCCACCCACACCTCCACTTCCACAAACCGCCGGGAGTTGCCTCGCTCTGCCTCACAGTCAGAATTCTCCTCCTGCTTCACGTTGCCTCCATTTATGTGAAGGTCCCATTTTGGAGTTGAATCTTCATCTTCACATTTCACCTTCACTTCTTCGCTCTTCACCTTCACTTCTTCACATTTCACCTTCACTTTTTCGCTCTTCACCATCACCTCTTCCCTCTTCACCATCACCTCTTCATATGTCACCTCGATACCTTTAAAAGTGTCCAAGCTGGGATTTTCTTTCGGTTCTTGTTTCATGAGGGATGGGCTTATTGCGGCACTTTTGACTTTCACAAGCTGATTTCAGACTCCACTCCTTGTGGATCTTCAGATGCTTCCGTGTTCTCTGGTGTACTTGAAGATTTTATGAATGTGCAAACGCCTTCCTGCAGAGTGCACCTGAAGGGTTTCTCTCCTGTGTGTTCTCTGGTGTACTTTAAGATGTGATGACTGTGAAAACATCATCCCACACAGAGCGCACCTCAAGGGTTTCTCTCCCGTGTGTGTTCTCTGGTGTACTTTAAGATGTGACTGTGAAAACGCCTTGCCGCACAGAGTGCACTTGAAGGGTTTCTCTCCCGTGTGTTCTCTCGTGTACTTGAAGATTTGATGACCGTGCAAACATCATCCCGCACAAAATGCACCTGAAGGGTTTCTCTCCTGTGTGTGTTCTCTGGTGTTTTTTAAGAATAGATGACAGTGAAAATGCCTTCCCACACACAGTGCACTTGAATGGTTTCTCTCCTGTGTGTTCTCTGGTGTATTTCTAAGAACAGTTGACTGTGAAAATGCCTTCCCACACACAGTGCACTTGAAGGGTTTCTCTCCCGTGTGTGTACTCTGGTGTCTTTGCAGACTTGATGACTGTGCAAACGCCTTCCCACACACACTGCACCTGAAGGGTTTCACTCCCGTGTGTGTTCTCTGGTGTCTTTGCAGATTTGATGAATGTGCAAATGCCTTCCCACACACAGTGCACTTGAAGGGTTTCTCTCCTGTGTGAGTTATCTGGTGGGTCTGAAAAACTGATAGCCATGCAAATGCCTTCCCACACACAGTGCACTTGAAGGGTTTCTCTCCTGTGTGTGTTCTCTGGTGTTTTTTAACAACAGATGACCGTGAAAATGCCTTCCCACACACACTGCACTTGAAGGGTTTCTCTCCTGTGTGAGTTCTCTGGTGCCGTGTCAAATTTCCAGTCCGATCCGTGCTGTATGCACGCTGGTCGCATTGTTGACTTGTCATACCGAGCTGCGCTGAGTGCATTTGCTCCATCAGACCAATTCTGCAGAGGAAGCGTCAGCTGCAGACAGAAAAAAATAATATCCACACCATCTACACGTCAGTATCGAGGCACAGAGGAATGCATATATAGTCACATGTGACTTACACGTCTATATTCATATATTCATGATGTAGTAAAAACGTTTTCCAAATTTATCACACGGGCTGTTATGGCACACAATGAGAGGGCAAATGGTCATAAACATGCCTGGAAGCCCTCGTATCTTCAAAATGAATGTTCACCAAAAACTCCGAGCACACAATTTCAGCTGTCTGGCTACAAAAGGAATATTTATGAGAGCTAAATTCAGCTGACATAGCAAAGGGTGTTGAAAACAATACTATTTGTGTTATGCAGAAATTCATAAATTAATGTTCAATCGCAACTTAGAGGTGCAAATCTAGGCTAAGATGTCCTTAAATGCTGGGATGAACAGTTCCGACTTCAGCTGAATGTGTGTGCTGTGTTAACTTCCTGTTTCCATTCTTATGAAGAGTTCCAGAGGAAAACAAAAGTAAACTATTGTTACGCTATAACCTCCGTGTTCAACAGAGTTAATAGACGTTACTGCAAACACAAACTGTACGCTGTCACTGGGTAAACAGGCGGTGGCGTGTCTAGAATCATGCCTGGCCACCTTCATCTGCTTGGCATGAATGCTTTCTCACTCCACCAAGTAATTAATTGAGGATCAACGAACATAACCGAGGCTAACTGGAGTTTGCGTGTGTCTCTCCGTGGTGAGATGTTAACTACCTCACCTGGTCTACAGGAAGTCGTGGGTTCGATCCCGACCCTGACGCCTGCTGTATATTTGGAGTTTGCACGTCACTCCGTTTAGCGTCTTTGACCGATAGACATTGACACACGTATTCTTGTTGATTTCGGTAAAGTTACGTAGATAGAAAATAACAATAACAGATAATACAATTACATTAAATAAAGACCACTTGTGTTGCGATCAAAACGTGAGTTTTTTTGCTTTATTTACAATTTATTTTTATTTATTTTAATTTTATTTTCTATCTACGTGACTTTACCGAAAGAACCAAGAATATTAATTCCTGCAGTCACCAAAGTTTTAAGTCAAAACATTCACACACGTTGACAAAGCCTCACCTTGTGTTGTTGTGGGCAGGTCGCTTCTGATAACAAGAGCGGTATAGCAGCTCAAGCGGGCTTGGCCTGGTAACAAAAGAAAATAAAAACTGCGTGAATATTTACAATAAAACAAAGTTACAAAGTAGCGAGCCGGGTGAAGACAAATTAAACTTAAGCGAGATAATTAAAGTAAATGCAATCAGGCGAGGGCAGGAGGCAAGGCCCCGCGTGGCTAGGCCCCGCGTTGTAAAGTTCCAACCTGGACATCGATTCCCCGGCTCGCTGCTACTCAACTGACATCCCTACGAGAGAGAGCGAGGCTCTACCTTGGTAAACAACAACAACCACCACAACCACCACCACAACAACCACAACCACAATGAGAATTTCTCACCTCGGATTTCAGTGCAGGAAGCGATAGCTTCCTGTTATCTCGTGACGTCACGCGGCAGCAGGTGACAAGACGTCACTTCCGGGGAACGGGACACGCTCCTCCCACAATGAGCTTCTCCGTAAATAAATAAATTAGAGTATGAACAAATTATGTTAATGTACCTTTCGATATTAGTTCATTTTAGTTCATTTGTTCATTTATTTGGTATAGCCCTGTGAGCCATTCGGCTCTTGAATCGGGTGCAACCGCAACAAACAAAAAACATGAACAAGAAAACATCTTAAAATGATTATGTGACTGTGCAAACAGAAAATACAGGAAAAAAATATCAAAATATTCCTGAAATAGCACCGTACACCAACTCTGTGTGCAAAAATCCCAGTGGGATGCAAGTCAAATAACAACAACAACAACCACAATAGAATCAGAATCAGAAAGGGTTTTATTCGCTATGAAAGTTCACACCGACACGGAATTTACTTTGGCAGGATGGTGCATACATTCAACATATAGGAATCTAAAATCTTAAATAAGTTTTAAACAAGTCTTACTATAATAATAAGGGTTAAAAGTCTAACACCAAGGGGCTGAAGTATATAAAATTGAATAAATATCGAATATAAAATAGCTTTAAGATATAATAAAAAAATAAAAAATACAAATAGGTTAACATAGTTAATATCGGCAAGGTGTCATTATGTAGATAACTCAGATTAAGGCCATCAGTCTAACTCCGTACTACAATAAACATTAACATGGCCTAAACCAAAAAAACTTTTCGAAATCACCAAAATAAAAGCCATAAATGCAATGTAACAGTGATCATAGGGAGTGTGACCGAATTTTTTACAATAAACTACATAAATAAATTATAACACCAAAATCTAGAGCCATATTTCAGGCCACTAAATAGCAGTGGCAGCTAGGGGTGTACAACTCCTCTAGAGCAGTTTTGAGTGAAGATCTCATAGGTGGTGATTCAAGTTGCAGTTTATTGGCAATAGCATTCCAGACCCTGGGGTCATGAATAGCAAAGGCCCTTCCTCCAGTTTTTGTACGGCAATAGGGAATGTGAAGCTGGTAAATGAGCGAAGACCTGAGGTCAAATTTGTTCTTTGAAACAGAGAGGAGATCCAGTAGGTAGTCTGCGGAATTTTTTGTAAGTACATCGTGAATAAATAAGATCTGGTGCACAAGCCGTCGAACATTAAGAGATGTTAAGTTTGACCCAATGTAGAGATCACAGTGGTGAGTCTATGGGGCAGTGTTGAGTCTATGGGCAGTGTTGAGTCTATGGGCAGTGTTGAGTCTACGGGCAGTGTTGAGTCTATGGTGCAGTGTTGAGTATATGGTGCAGTGTTGAGTCTATGGGCAATGTTGAGTCTACGGGCAGTGTTGAGTCTACGGGCAGTGCTGAGTCTATTATGGTGCAGTGTTGAGTCTATGGTGCAGTGTTGAGTCTATGGGCAGTGTTGAGTCTATGGACAGTGTTGAGTCTATGGGCAGTGCTGAGTCTATGGGCAGTGTTGAGTCTATGGGCAGTGCTTAGTCTATGGGCAGTGTTTATCAATTCTACAGAATCTGAGCCTCGCTCGCACTGCGTATTCGCCTATCCGCACTACGGTTTATAAAAGCGCCCTGCTAAGGCCTCACGTGATAACAGCCCCGCCGAGTCGCCTGCCCGTGATTCGAGGCACGGAACGTCGAATCTCCTCCTCCACCACGACCACACGAGGACATTGTTTTGTTTGTAACCTCACCACGAAGGAGGATATAGCTCAAGACCCCCTCCCCAGACACCTACGCAGCGTTGCGCTGGTGAGTGCCGTGTTGAGGCCTATTCCGGGAGTGTCACCGGTCTCGGCTAGATTGCCCAGCCGACCGAGGCGGCACTTTGGCCGGCTACAGATGCCGCTGTCATGCGATGGCCTCCATAGAGACCTGGAAGATGGTCTCTAGGTTATGTTGTGGGCTAGCAAGCTTCCAAAGGATGCGTGAAGGCTGCCGCTCGGCTTTTGTAACGAATCTTTGCTGCGTGTTTTAAACTTGAATTATTTGCAATGCACGCGTGTCAATGTGCTCTAGAGGAGTTGTACAACCCTAGCTGCCACTGCTATTCAGTGGCCTAAATTATGGCTCTAGATTTTGGTGTTATAATTTTTTTATGTAGTTTATTGTTAAAAATTCGGTCACAGTCCCTATGATCACTGTTACATTGGATTTATGGCTTTTATTTTGGTGATTTAGAAAAGTTTTTTTTGTTTTGGCCATGTTTTTGTTTATTGTAGTACGGAGTTAGACTGATGGCTTTAATCTTAGTTGTCTTGTGGTTGTTATTTGACTTGCATCCCACTGGGATTTTTGCACACAGCGTTGGTGTACGGTGCTATTTCAGGAATATTTTGATATTTTTTCCTGTATTTTCTGTTTGCACAGTCACATAATCACTTTAAGATGTTTTCTTGTTCATGTGTTTTTTGTTTGTTGCGGTTGCACCCGATTCAAGAGCCGAATGGCTCACAGGGCTATACCAAATAAATGAACTATGAACTATGCGTCGCTCAAAGACTTCACTCGAGCGCGTCGTGTTCAAGCTCGATTTGTCTACCTTATGAGCTTACAAAGTGCCACCCAATAATTTACCGTGCGTCTGCCTCTTAGACCCGAGTGAATCGCTTGAACAAGTGCACATTCAGAAGCGTAAACTCTGCGAGTATCTCGTTTTGAATCTTGATGTGAAGCTTTCGTGACTGCAGTAATTCATATTCTTAGCTCTTTCGGTAAAGTCACGTTGAAGGGAAACAATAAAATAAAAAATATATAAAACAATTGAAAATTCTCACGACGTTTCGACCTGATGACGACCGTTTGTGTTATGGTCGAAACGTCGTGAGAATTTTTATTGTTTTATATATATTTTATTATTTTATTGTTTCCCTTCAACGTGACTTTACCGAAAGAGTTAAGAATATCTCGTTTTATTCATAGTCCGTGTTTCCAAGGACAAAAAAATTGCACATTCTCATTACCAACACATCGACCTGGCTGGCGGTCACAGTTGCCAGGAGCCCCTTTCCCTGTCGGCTTGACATTTTTTTCAACTCAATTGTTTTTTTACACAGCTCTTGGACAGACGTGCGGCAGTGTTGGTTTATACCCTGGGAGGTGCTCTCACTTCAGGGGCTGTTTCATTGATGGGAAAAAAACCTGAGCTGGGGCTGTAATCAATGTTGTTTTATTGATCTAGTTTAAAACAATCAGCACGAACATCGGTGCCAAACTAACACGATGTGAGGCGCTAGATTTGAAGCTTTCGCGATGTGCAAGGATTCATACTCTTTGGATTTTTTTCGGTAAAGCCGCGGAGGTAAAAAAAATAAAGTTAAACCCAAGTTAAACTTTAGCAGCCTTATAGTTTACAGCAGTATGCTCTGCAAGACAACCAGTTTGTCAGCTTAACTACTGCCTCCTGCCTCCGGTTCACGTGTGTAACGCTCTTCAACCTGCACACGGCCATCTCTCCGTCCCCCCCAACCCCCTGCAGCATAACAGAAGGCGGCTTAACTTAGCCCCCCCCCCCCACGGCCCTTCTTATCCCCCCCCCCTTAACCTGTATACAATCTCGGGTGTCTTAGAGTTCTCTTCACCTGATGCAGTAATTTTGCCGTGACGGTTTCCACCTCAAGACGGAAGCTTGTGCTGCTGCCTCCGAAACGTCGTGATTTTAATTGAGTTGTTTTTTTCATTTATTTATTGTATAGATTTTTTTTTACCTACGTGACTTTAGCAAAAAAAACAAAGAGTCCGATGCGAGGAGGCGTTTCCCCCAACGTTCGTTTTCTGCGGTGGCAAAAAATGCAGCCTCTGCGAAACGATGAGAACCTAAACATTTTGCTCAACACAGGAGGAACGTGTCCATCAGTGAGGGAGCCTTAGGCATGCATCCAATTGTCCCGTTGTGAAGGAGGAGGTCTTTAACCCGGCATGGTTGTCACCTGGTGTACAGGAGGTCGTGGGGTTTGATACCGACCCTGACACTCCCTGCTCTATCTTTGGAGTTGACGTTTCTCGCTCCCCGCGGCCGTGTGGATTTCTCTCCCAGAGTCCTCCGGTTTTTTCCCCTCCACATTCAGAAACGCCACGCGTTTAGAGTATTTTGCCCTGAATGTCCACTTGATATCAGCCCACCGTTTATGGGCCAATGTCTCTTCTTAAAAAGAGCTATGTAGCACGGTGGTGTGCTTCGCGTGGCAAGATTAAACATTGGTTAGTTTTATTAGTATATATATATTTTTAAAGTGATTTGTTTTACTCTTCCTGTAACTCTGCACTCACGCCGTGTTTTTGTTTTGTGTTTGTCGTCATGTTTCTGACCCAGTGCCACAGTTGGACATCTGTGAAAAAAAGAGCTTCATAGCGCTTTGGATTCCTCCTCTTGCAGTCTAAATAAATATCATTCCCACTGCTCCTCCTACTCCCTCCCCTTCACCCCTCCTAGCCAAGTGAAGGAAGCCGCCAGGCCGACCATCTGCCACCTCCCCCCAATGGAGGCTTTCCCCACCACCACCCGTTTAGTGGCCTTGCTGGTCGTTGTGCTGAGCGACCGTCACAACCCCTTCGCCCTGCCCCTTGACCGTGAGTAGCAAACAGCGCCGCTACCCCACTTGAGACGATGCCCCCTCTCAACGCTACTCCCACTAAAGGCCATCGACTAAACTCGACTCTTTTGACTTCACCAGGCAATGCCCACTGAGCTTCGTGGCTCTTTTTTTTTTCAGAAGCGCCCCGGCTCCTGCAAATGATGGCTTCAACGAAGCACTTCGACGTTCAAGCGGGGCCGAGTACTCGAAACACTTGTGGGTATCTGTGTGAGTAGTGTGTGGGTCTCTGTGTGAGTAGTGTGTGGGTATCTGTGTGAGTAGTGTGTGGGTATCTGTGTGAGTAGTGTGTGGGTCTCTCTGTGAGTAGTGTGTGGGTATCTGTGGGTCTCACACAGAGACACACAGACTACTCACACAGAGACCCACAGACTACTCACAGAGAGACCCATACACTACTCACAGAGAGACCCACCCACTACTCACAGAGATACCCACACACTACTCACACAGAGACACACACACTACTCACAGAGAGACCCACACACTACTCACTCAGAGACCCACACACTACTCACACAGAGACCCTCACACTACTCACATAGAGACCCAGACACTACTCACTCAGAGACCCACACACTACTCACACAGAGACCCACAGACTACTCACTCAGAGACCCACAGACTACTCACTCACAGAGAGACCCACACACTACTCACAGAGAGACCCACACACTACTCACAGAGATACCCACACACTACTCACACAGAGACACACACACTACTCACAGAGAGACCCACACACTACTCACAGAGAGACCCACACACTACTCACAGAGATACCCACACACTACTCACACAGAGACACACACACTACTCACAGAGAGACCCACACACTACTCACAGAGAGACCCACACACTACTCAGAGAGAGACTCACACACTACTCACACAGAGACACACAGACTACTCACACAGAGACCCACACACTACTCACACAGAGACACACAGACTACTCACACAGAGACTCACACACTACTCACTCAGAGACCCACACACTACTCACACACAGAGACCCTCACACTACTCACACAGAGACCCACACACTACTCACACAGAGACCCACACACTACTCACACAGAGAGACCCACACACTACTCACACAGAGAGACCCACACACTACTCACACAGAGACCCACACACTACTCACATAGAGACCCAGACACTACTCACATAGAGACCCACAGACTACTCACAGAGAGACCCACACACTACTCACAGAGAGACCCACAGTCTACTCACACAGAGAGACACACACACTACTCACACAGAGACCCACACACTACTCACACAGAGACCCTACTAACACTCTGCTGTATTTTCGCCCGCAGCTGCGGTTATCATCTCTGGCCACGTACGGTACCAAAGAAGCTCACATCAGGTGTATGCAGCAAAGCAGCAACCTCCGGACACACGACGGAAAGGTGCACGGTTGCGACATCACACACACACACACGTACAGGGCCCAGTTGAGTACGCAGTTTGTTAAGGTGCAGCACTGCAAGTACTTGCTCGGCCCGGAGCGACCCCCCCCCCACCCTCGGGAGCGACCTCTGCCCGCTTGCTGTCTCTGCCCCCCCCCCACCACCGCCTCACACAGCCAACCCCCCGTCGATGCTGTCGGAGCAAGACAGGATGTACAGGGCGAGAGAGGGAGAGGCGGTGTACATGGAGTGCTCGGTGTGGCCACCCGCCACCATCCTGTGGTGAGACCGAACGCCGCGCCTGAGCGTCCGTCCCTCTCCGCCTCTCCTCTCGCTCTCCACTCGCTGGAGACTCTTTTTGTTTATTTCACCGCCTGATGCCCACCGAGCCGTGCAGCTGTTTTTCAGAAGCTACCCAGCCATGTCGCAAACGACAGCCCTGACAACGAAGAGGCTCCTCGTTCATTCGGCACGCCGTCATCGCGCTTCGACGCTCCCTGTCGCGAGGACTGTACGTGCCCTGAACTTCTTTCGCACCCTACGTGGCCAACCGTGCTAATCAGAGGTACGGGAGCTGAGTCTGTTTTGTGAATGCCGCCAGCGGGTTTGCATGGCTGGCCACGTACGGAGCGAAAGAAGTTCAACATAGAACACTCCCATAGACTTCAATGTTAAAGGCTCCCATAGACTTCAATGTTAAAGGCTCCCATAGACTTCAATATTAAAGGCTCCCATAGACTTCAATGTTAAAGGCTCCCATAGGCTTCAATGTTAAAGGCTCCCATAGGCTAACATTTATAATTTCGCGCACGCGGGGGCGGGGTAGGGCGACTGTCGATGGCCACCACGCGGACGTGGCTCAGAGCGAGAGAGGGGCACTCAACGCGGCGGAGGGCCGCGTGAACCTCGCCGCTCCAACGTCCCCCGGGACGTTCGCTTCCGCGTCTCCCGAAGCCGCCGACCCCGGATCTCAAAACCCCCGACGGCATCGCCGTCAAACCTCAACGGTTCACGCCCCCCGCCTGCCAGGTTCAGGAACTACCGGAGGTTGAAAGTTAAGGGCGAGCGCTTCCAGATCTTCGAGAACGGCACCCTTCACATCGTGGACTTGCGGCGCGAGGACTCGGACACTTACACCTGCTTCGCCACCAACAACCTGAACACAGACCAGCTGCGGGCGCACCTCTCCGTCGAAGGTGAGCAAAGTCGCCGCCGACAACAAACCCGCCGGCCGGAATCCCTCTCCGATCCGGCGCCGAGCCGTTAACCGCCACCGTCGAAGACGAAGATCCCCCGCCGTGTAGCCTCAACAGGCCGCGGGGGCGAGGGCCGTTAGCGAGCGGCGCCTGTGAAGGCCGGCACGGCGCACGAGGGGGTGGGTGGCCGGCGCCACGCCCGACCGCCTTTGTCTCCCCGGTGCTGGCGATGTTCGCCACACACCGCGCCGGGTGCTCGTTTGAGGCCGAGTCGACCTAGGGGAGGCCCAAGACCGGTTCAGATAATCGTCACCGCGTGTTGGTGGCCGTGAGCGGGAATCGAACTCGGGTTCGCCGGGTTCGTAGCGCGGCGTAGCGCGGCGTAGACCGCTACACCCGCCGCCGCCACCACCGCCACCATTAACTACCACCACTATCACCCCCACAACCACCCCCACAGTGGCGCCGGGCGGTGAGGAGGAGGACGAGGAGGAGGACGAGGACGAGGCGGACGAGGAGGAGGACGAAGAGGAGGACGAGGAGGACGAGGAGGAGGACGAGGAGGACGAGGAGGAGGGCCAGGACGATGGCAAGGAGGCCTCTACGTCCTCGCCATCGGCCCCCAACGCCGGTAGCGGCCGTGACGGCGGTGCTGACGAGGGCGAGGATGACGACGACGAGCTGTTAGCTACCTCGCCAGGTACGCGGGAGGGCGGCGGCTTGGATCGTCTCACCACCCTGACGATGCAAATGGCCGTGGTCAGCCCAATGAGGTCGGCGGCGCGGAAAGTCCTGGGTTTTAAAAAAACTGGGTTTCTGGCCACTCCGTGAATCTCCATTGGCTGCTCGGGTTCCCAAATGCTTGCCCCATTCATGCTTGGATTCAATGTTAAAGGCTCCCATTGACTTCAATGTTAAAGGCTCCCATAGACTTCAATGTTAAAGGCTCCCATAGACTTCAATGTTAAAGATTCCCATAGACTTCAATGTTACAGGCTTCCATAGACTTCAATGTTAAAGGCTTTCATAGACTTCAATGTGAAAGGCTCCCATAGACTTCAATGTTAAAGGCTCCCATAGACTTCAATGTTAAAGGCTCCCATAGACTTCAATGTTAAAGGCTCCCATAGACTTCAATGTTAAAGGCTCCCATAGACTTCAATGTTAACGGCTCCCATAGACTTCAATGTTAAAGGCTCCCATAGACTTCAATGGTAAAGACTCCCATAGACTTCAATGTTAAAGGCTCCCATAGACTTCAATGTTAAAGGCTCCCATAGACTTCAATGTTAAAGGCTCCCATAGACTTCAATGTTAAAGGCTCCCATAGACTTCAATGTTAAAGGCTCCCATAGACTTCAATGTTAAAGGCTCACATAGACTTCAATGTTAAAGGCTCCCATAGACTTTAATGTTAAAGGCTCCCATAGACTTCAATGTTAAAGGCTCCCATAGACTTCAATGTTAAAGGCTCCCATAGACTTCAATGTTAAAGGCTCCCATAGACTTCAATGTTACAGGCTCCCATAGACTTCACTGTTAAAGGCTCCCATAGACTTCAATGTTAAAGGCTCCCATATACTTCAATGTTACAGGCTCCCATAGACTTCACTGTTAAAGGCTCCCATAGACTTCAATGTTACAGGCTCCCATAGACTTCAATGTTACAGGCTCCCATAGACTTCAATGTGAAAGGCTTCCATAGACTTCAATGTTACAGGCTCCCATAGACTTCAATGTTAAAGCCTCCCATAGACTTCACTGTTAAAGGCTCCCATAGACTTCAATGTTAAAGGCTCCCATAGACTCACGGAGGTGCACACATCGAGGGCAGTCAACCAATTTGCGGTCAAACGGAGATAACAGAACGCTTTGACAATAAAAAGATTCTCAGCATCGCAACTCTGGGCAGGGGTTTGCTGTTTTGGCAAAGAGCGTTGTTGACACGTGGGGGGTGGTGGCGGTGGTGGTGGTCGCTCACCGCAGAGCGGTGAGCGGTGGACCACCCGACGTCGATGATGTGACTGTCGGCGTTTTAATTTACCAAATAGTTTTAACCGTAATGTGATGGATTGTCTCTCTGAATGAGTGATTGGGTGGGTGGGTGAGTGGCTGAGTGAACAAGTGAGGAAGAGGTTTCAGTCTCAACTACCAACAACTTCCAACAAATCTTCCATCCCCTAGGAGGTGGTGGCGGTGGTGGTGTTAGTGGTGTTGGTGGTGTTGGTGTTGGTGGTGTTGGTGGTGTTGGTGGTGGTGTTGGTGGTGGTGTTGGTGGTGTTGGTGGTGGTGTTGGTGGTGATGTTGGTGGTGTTGGTGGTGTTGGTGGTGATGTTGGTGGTGTTGGTGATGATGTTGGTGGTGTTGGTGGTGGTGTTTGTGGTGATGTTGGTGGTGGTGTTGGTGGTGTTGGTGTTGTTGGTGGTGGTGGAAATGGAGGAGGAGGCGGAGGGTTGTAGGAGGCCCCCCCGGTACTCGTACATCGCTCTCATCGTAGCGATGGCGACTGACGTCTCGTTTCTCCGCTTGCCCCTTTGCAGCGGCGACGACGTCATCAGCAGCGGCGACGACGTCAGCGGTGACGACGTCAGCGGGGCGGGCGTCCGCCACCAGCAAGGCGTCTTGCTGCCCCGGTGCCGCTTGGCCCACGGCGCTTCTGCTCACGCTGGTGCCCTCGTTGGCGCGCGGCGGCGACGTCTAGAAGGAAGCTTTTCTTTCTCGCTCTCGCAAAATCTTTACGATTTGCGATGCCCCGTTGCGTTCCGACATCGTTTCTCGTTTCCACGCATTCACGTTGTCCCGAGTTTTATTCGGGGAAAAAAGTAACGCGCCGTGTGCCCGCGACGTCTCGCGGAGAGCCGTCTTGCGTGACGATTTTAAACGCGAGTTGCGACTGAGTCATGCCCTGAAGTTGTTCCGTGCTGCTGCTGCCGTGCTGAAGACGTAATCATAAAGGCGCAAAGTTAGCTGTTGCTGCTGTTGTTGACAAAAATGTTGCCGTTGTTGTTGGTCCAGCTGAGGCAGGGAGAAGGTGCCAGAGTCTTGCGGGGCGAACGCTGTTGTGGATCTGGGGGGGAGCGCTGTGGTGCTCTTTGAGTGATGTACAGCAAAGGGAGACTAGAGTCTTGTGCGTCCGTCTCGTCTCACACGCTTAGGTGAGGACATCACTCACGAAGAATAATATTTTGTTACCAGGTTAAGAAGGGCCCACAACTGGGGCCTATCGTTTGGCTTCGATTTCACCGATTTTCCTCGAGTCGAAATAAAAAACATCTGATTATGAATATAACAGCACGAGCTTTAACTACCCGGCTTCGCCCGGGACTTGGATTCACCACGCCCGGCCGCCTTTGTCTCCCGATGTTCACACCACAACATTTACTCGTTTGAGGCTGAGTCGACCTAGGGGAGGCCCAGGACCGGTTGAAATAATCGTCACCGGTGGTGGCCGTGAGCGGGAATCGAACTCAGGTCGCCAGGTTCGTAGCGCAGCGTAGCGCTAACCGCTACACTACAATGCGTTACGCTTCCACACACACACAGACACACACAGACACACACACAGACACACAGACACAAACACACAGACACAAACACAGGCACACAGACACACACAGACAACGCTAACCGCTGCACTACCGCTCCCCCCCCCCCCCCACACACACACACACAGACAGACACACACACAGACACACACACAGAGACACACACACAGACACACACACAGACACACACCCACAGACACACAGACACACACACAGACAACGCTAACCGCTACACTACAATGCGTTACGCTTCCACATGCGAGGGTCACGTGACAGATTTGACGTCACAGCTCACTTGCCATGCAAAAAATCTATACATTACTGAGCTCCCCCCCCCCCACCGTAAAAAAACACAAAAGTGTTTTTGTATAATGTTTGCACGGTGTACAGTCTGGAAAGTACCCACATGGCAAATTTCAAGTGTATTGCATGTCGGGAAGTACGCTAAACATTTTGAACAGACACACACATTCACAACTTTGCCTTTTATATACAGTATATGGAGATAAGGGAAACTACCGTTCGCAAACTATCACGGTTTGAAAGAGACGCATAACGACGCCTCGGTGGTGTTTAAAGAAGTTGTTACCACGTTAAATCTCCACATTCTATGGGGAACAAAATAAACACATCATGCTCCAGTTTAAATGCCCCGACCACCTCCACAGCCTGAGAAGCCATTCAAACACCGCCCGTGAGATCACCACGGAGCTTAGGCCAAGTTCGCTGACAGGTCACGGGACAGACCCAGATGCCATGGGTTGACTGAGACAATTGGCAGATGCATCACAGTACACATCCACACCCACCCTCCCACTCACCCGCCGACCGATTCACCCACCCTTTCACTCAATTACCCACCCACTCATCTACCCATCCAGTCGTTTGCCCACTCGCCTACCCACCCACTCATCTACACATCCAGTCATTCGCCCACTCACCTGCCCACCCACCTACCCACTCACCTACCTACCCACTCACCTACCCACTCACTCACCTACCCACCCACTCACCTACCCACCCACTCACCTACCCACCCACTCACCTACCCATCCACTCACCTACCCACCCACTCATCTACCCATCCAGTCATTCGCCCACTCACTCACCTACCCATCCACTCACCTACCCACTCACCTACCTACTCACTCACCTACCCACTTACTCACCTACCCACTCACCTACCCACCCACTCACCTACCCACTCACTCACCTACCCACCCACTCATCTACCCATCCAGTCATTCGCCCACTCACCTACCCATCCACTCACCTACCCACCCACTCACCTACCCACTCACTCACCTACCCACTCACTCACCCATCCACTCATCTACCTACCCACTCACTCACCTACCCACTCACTCACCTACCCACCCACTCACCTACCCACCCACTCATCTACCCATCCAGTCATTCGCCCACTCACCTACCCACCCACTCACCTACCCACCCACTCACCTACCCACTCACTCACCTACCCACCCACCCATCTACCCATCCAGTCATTCGCCCACTCACCCTCCCCACACCACACCGTACCGTTTGAACCTCTTCCTCCTGCGCTGATACGAGACATCATCAAAGATGTTCGCAGCCGCCGGGTCCACGACCCAGTGATTGCTTCTGCCCGGCCGGCCCGGCCTTCTGGGCACTTTAACGAAGCAGTCTCCAAACGTGAGGCAGCGACGGACAGAGTTTCCCCGCTTCTTGTCATTGTTCTGGTAGAAGGGGAAGTTCTCGGTAATTAAGCAACGGATGTCCCTCGCTGTCAGGCGCCCCTCGGCCGGGATGACAATTGCCATTGTGGTGCCACAACAGAGAAGCCGCTCCGTCGAAACCGGGGCCGTCGCTGTGCTGCTGCGACCGAGAAGCCACCCGGCTCCCATCACAGCACTTCCCCTGCCCCCCCCCCCCCACCTAAACACACACTCAAGTAGGGCCTCATGGGGAGGGGGGAGCACCTGCCCTGAGTTTTTACCCGAGAGGCCCCCTCGTGGGGGTGCTCCACGGTTTCTCAGGGTCAGGGGATTGGCAGGCACCCCCCCCCTCCACCCCCCCCAGGCCAAATGGCACTGCGGCGCCGTGGTTTAACTTAGAATTAAATGACCACGGAGAACTCGCTGAGAACCGCAGTGAGGAGATGCCCAAGACACACGCGGACCAGCAGCCAGGTGGGGAGCGGGGCAGCGCGGGTTAAGCGTCTCTGCCCATGGTGCACCGCGGGCTAGCGTCTCTACCCATGATGCACCGCGGATTACCGGCTGGACCCGTGATGGACCGCGGATGGGCGGTGCGAGGGCTTTGAAAGGAGGATAAAAAGGGATGCTTTGGGGAAGCACGGGGCCATTTTTTTATTTGGAGATCAACAGGAGGGAGGGATCGCGGAGCCGTCACCTGACTGTTACTCGCACGTCCGTGAGACGGGGCAGAGAACAGCCAGATGCTGGTTACAGCATCATCTATCCGCGACCTCCATCGCTGCGAGGTCGGACCGTAAGTACGAGGGAGAGAGGTAAGACAAAGGGACGAAATTCGGAGAGAAAATAGAGGGCAGACAGGTCCATTAAGTATCTGGCAGTAGCGAGATAGGTTAGACCTGTCCTGCTGGTCCGTACTGACACACACAGTCTAGTTCGATACTCGCGGGGAATAAAACCACTAATAGGATAAAGCTGTGTCGTGGTCACTGTGAGTGCGAGGAGGGAGACGGAGTGTTTGGTGTTCGCATACCGGTATGAGTGTGTACAGAGTGTTTTGTGTTCGCGCGCATACGCGGCTGTTTGCAGCGAATAAGGGAGTAGAATGTGCCTAGTGTCCGTACCTGTACGATCGTTTACAGTATTGTTCAGCGTGCGCGTACCTACACGAATATTTTCGGTGGTGCCCAGTGCTCGCGTACCTGCGCAATAGCCTACAGTAGCGCTTTGTGCTCGCGCGCCTGTCTGACGGGGTGGCGGGGTGGCGGGGTGGCGGGCGTGCACTCGCACGATTGTCTAATAGCGAATCAAGCGCCTGGTGTGCGCGAATACGCAGCTGTGTAAACAGCCCGTTAAATCGGAGCAAAGTAATCGCGGCGTGTTTGTTTTTGCTTAAGTGCGTGGAGCGTGGGTGGGAGGGAATCCCACGGGGGCGCGCCGCGCTTGTTTATTCCCGTGCAGGACAGGGTTTTACTTTGCGAGCGCGCTTACCGCGACACGCCGCCGTTGAACAGGGTAGCGCATCGCGAGCGTAAAGCGTACGAGCCGCTAATTAAGCTACGCAAACGCGGTCGACATCCCAGACAGAGGTACAGGGGGGCGAGGCATTAGGGGTCGGTAGTCTGGACCTGACAGAGCAGCCGGGGGGTAGCGGTATGAGTGGAATGGGGGAGTCGGTGGGCAACGGCCCCGACAATTCAGTGATGGCGGGGGACGGTAGCCCCCACATTTTCCCTCCCCCAGGACCTCACAGAAATGCTCAGAAAATCTACAAACCTGTTCCTGGGGGTCGAAGATTGGATCACCGTTTTTCCCCTAATGATGGTAATAGGTGTGGCCCTGCAGGTTACTTTTTTGATGGAGTTAAATAGAGATTTGTGATCGCGGGCCACTAAGGCAGACTTCATCTCCTCAGCAACCCGCGACCACCACCCATCCTTGCAGCGCCTCACGGCTCTCCGAACCTCCGAGGGAAGGCTGCGGTAAGCCTCCTCATTCTCTGACGTGGAATTCTGTTGCCAATAACAGTGGGCTTGTCGCTGTTTCTCAACCATCCTGAACACCTCTTCTGTCAGCCAGGGTCTCTTGGGAGGTCTGGAACGCGTACCCAAAGCAGCCATTGCAGCTGCATGAGTCACAGTCCTAAACGTCGCCCATTTACCCTCGACATCAGGAAGACTCGGGGACAATGCCAATCCCAGCCACACGCGATGATGAAATTCTCGCTTGCAACTTTCATCAGATAACTGAGACCATACCACTTTAGGTTGGAATGGGGTCCTGGGTGTACACCCACCACCGGAGTGGAAGAATGGTAGGCGCATCTGACAGATGACTAGTCGATGGTCAGAGGGCAGATCAGCTCCACGGTCGGTCCTGGTGTCAAGGACATGGGCTCGCATCCGCTGGTCCATCACTATGTAGTCCAGCAGATGTTCTTGCTTGGACCCGGCATGCATCCATGACATTGTGTGGATGCGCCGATGCCGGAACAGCGTGTTGGTAATTACAAGCCCATGGGCTGCACAAAAATCTAGCAGCCTCCTACCATTGTTATTGAGCTTATCTGGCCCATGCCCTCCAATCACTCCAGCCCAGGTGCCAGCATCATGGCCAACTCGGGCATTGAAGTCACCCAACATAATGACACTATCCCGAGGTGCCGCTTTAGCCAGCACCTGTGACAGGAGGTCATAGAAGGCATCTGACTCATCGGCTTTGCCTGCATCCCTCCACGGATGTTCGTCTTCGGTGGGGGCATAAATAACCACGACCACCACTCCTCACCTCCGGTTGATGGGAAGGCGAGCCCAAAGTAGCCTTGGGCTTACAGCTTCCCACACCTCACCGCCACGCTCCCACGCCCCCGATGCCGGAACAGCGTGTTGGTAATTACAAGCCCATGGGCTGCACAAAAATCTAGCAGCCTCCTACCATTGTTATTGAGCTTATCTGGCCCATGCCCTCCAATCACTCCAGCCCAGGTGCCAGCATCATGGCCAACTCGGGCATTGAAGTCACCCAACATAATGACACTATCCCGAGGTGCCGCTTTAGCCAGCACCTGTGACAGGAGGTCATAGAAGGCATCTGACTCATCGGCTTTGCCTGCATCCCTCCACGGATGTTCGTCTTTGGTGGGGGCATAAATAACCACGACCACCACTCCTCACCTCCGGTTGATGGGAAGGCGAGCCCAAAGTAGCCTTGGGCTTACAGCTTCCCACACCTCACCGCCACGCTCCCACGCCCCCTATCTCCTCGCGGTGCCGGACGGGCAACTCTGTCGTGGACAGTGCTGTGGGGGGAGGGCCAATTCCGATTGGCTCCTCCCCTCAAGGCGTCTGTGTCCAGCACAGTGGCTAAATGGGGGCTCTGGACGGGTGCGAGGGGCTGGTAACCCCTCCACCTTCAATTAATTACCACTAAACCACGAGTTAAACTGAAATATGTAACTAATAAGCTTGTGCCGGAGGCCCTGGGGGGACAGGCGTCTATGACATCTCCTGGCCAAACCCCAATTGGCGGAGCCAGGAGATTGAATCTCTATCCTCGGGGCTCCTCCAGAAACAAGGAAAAGCCACTACGGATGGCCACGTGGAATGTTCGAACACTCACTGCGGAGAAGAGCTGCCATTCCTCTGTCGGGAGCTGAACCGGTACCGCCTGGATCTCTGTTGCATTCAGGAGGTCCGGTGGACCGGTTCTGGCTCCTGCCACCATGAGGGGTGGACAGTTCTCTACTCAGGGCAGCAGACTGCCAAACAACAGGGTGTGGCTCTTCTAAGGCCCCCCACACACACACACAGACAAAGACAAAGATCCCCCATATAGCCTGTAACAGACTGTAGGGGCAAGTGCTGTTAGCGAGCACCTATGAAGGCCGGAACGGTACACGAGGGGGTGGGTGGCCAGCACCACGCCCGACCGTCTTTGTCTCCCTAGTGGCGATGTTTACACACCACACCAGGTACTCATTTGAGGCTGAGTCGACCTAGGGGAGGCCCAGGACCGGTTCAGATAATCGTCACTGGTGTTGGCCGTGAGCGGGAATTGAACCCGGGTCGCCAGGTTCATAGCGCAGCGCGCTAACCGCTACACTATCGCTCCCCACACACAGACACACACGCACACACACACACAGGGCACACACAGACACCCACACACACAGACACACACACAGATACACGCACAGACACCCACACACGCGTGTGCTCTTCTTCAAAGACTCTGTGAAGAATAATAGGAGCATTAAAAGCGGAGCCAAATGTTCAAACCGGCAAACGTTACAGAGTGGTGGTGTGTGTGTGCGTGTGAAACAAAGGCTGTCCACCTACCCCCCCCCCCTCCTCGTGTGCTGTTCCGACCTTCATAGGTGCTTCTCACTAACAGCACTTGCCTCTACAGTATGTTACAGGCTACACGGGGGATCTTTGTCTCCTTCATAGACATTGCTGCTGCTACTCGCTAACAGCATTTGCCCCTACAGTCTGTTACATATTCTTAGTTTTTTCGGTAAAGTCACGTTGAAGAGAAACAACAAAATTATAAAATATATATAAAACAATATGCAAACCAACACACAACACACCTGAAGATGACCGTTTGAGTTATGGTCGAAACGTCGTGAGAATTTTTTATTGTTTTATATATATTTTATTATTTTGTTGTTTCTCTTCAACGTGACTTTACCGAAAAAACTAAGAATATGAATTACTGCAGTCACGAAAGCTTTAAATCAAAAGTCTGTTACATGTTACACGGGGGACCTCTGTCTATTTACATGTGGGGGAGTGATGGCGCAGTGGTTAGCGCACTTAGCCACGATCCCAGGCAACCGGAGTTCGATTCCGCCAACATCAGTGACGAATTATCTGCACCGATCCTGGGTCCTCCCTTAGATAGACTCAGCCTCAAATGAGTACCTGGTGCGGTGTGTCGTAAACATCACCACTGGGGAGACAAAGGCGGCCGGGCGTGGTGTTGGCCACCCAACCGGCTCGTGTGCCGTACTGACCTTCATAGGTGCTCTCTAACAGCACTTGCCCCGGCAGTCTGTTGCAGGCTACACGGGGGATCTTGGTATTTTGTCTTGAAAGCACAAAGAATGTGTGTATGTCTGTGAGCAGAGTGGAGGATCGAGGTTTAGCAACTGGGGGGTTGGTAGGAAGAGGTAGTGATGGGTGGGACACGTAAAAAGAACTCGATTGGACGTGCAAGATGACATCATGTCACCCGGGGATTAACAGGCTTTGAGAAGATAAGAGGGGAGGGAGAGAGCAAATTGAATTCAGAGTTCACCTGGAGCCGCGCTGAATCCCAGCCGCCCTCAGCGTCCGCCTGACGCCCGTTGAGTGCAGCTGCGAACCATTGCCCAGGCAGAGTCTTCGCTGCCCAGCGTCCTCCCCAACTTCCACCGTGCGAGGTGAGTGATCGTTCAGTTGGTCAATTTCATTTGGCGTGACCCCGGGGTCCCGAAAAAATCAGGTCAATAATTATTATTTTTCAGTCCGCCCTCCGGTCAGCCATCGATCCTCAGCTTCTATGCCAAGGCGAGCCCGCGCCCGCAGTGAATTTAACGTGTTTATGTAATTTTTCAACTTTTTACGAAACTTAGTTCCCCGAGTAGCTCTCAACGAGGCCAATCGATTGACCACTAGTTTTGCTGTCGGTAAGGCAAGACTCGTGTCGCTACGCGTTTTTTCCCACCCCGGGGCAGTGATGAGACCCCCGGGGTCCTGCCAATTGCTTCAATTCAGCCCTGTTAGCCGTTAGCCCTAGCCTGAGAACAGTCGCACATCGCGAAGGGTGGGAAATAAGAGGCTAGGCGAGATCCGTGGAGTGTTCGCTGGGGGGGGGGGGGGCATAAACAGGGGTTCACTATTCACGCCGGGAATAAAACCTTGGTACAAGATTGATGGTCGACGCGTTGTGCATGTGTGTGTGAAGAGTGGTGGAACAGCGATTGGCACACTGCCGTGTGTGGGTGATATAAATTAGTGGGTTTGGTTTGGCCATGTTTGTTGTAGTACGGAGTTAGACTGATGGGATTTTTGCACACAGCGTTGGTGTACGGTGCTTTTTCAGGATTTTTTCCTGGATTTTCTGTTTCCACAAAGTCACAAAGTCACTTTAAGATGTTTTCTTGTTCGCGTTTTTGTTTGTTGCGGTTGCACCCGATTCAAGAGCCGAATGGCTCACAGGGCTATACACCAAATAAATGAAACTGAAACTGGGTGGTTATCCCGAGAGCGCAAACTAATGAGTATCCGTACAGCTGCGGAGTTTCTGCAGCTGCCAGCGAGTTAATAAATAACCACTCGAGGGCGGTCGCCGTGTTGACACAAGGGCTTAGCAGCTGGGGGGGGGGGCATCCCGCCCTCTCACGGGGAGCGGGGCGTCAGCCCCCACGAGAGCATAAACGTTGTGACGTTTACTAAGCGTTCCTGCTACATGTTTTTTTTCAGCTGTGGATTAACTTTCGAAAATCTGTGAAATCTGGATGCAAAAGTAACTGGCAATTCTTGAGAATATTTTTTTGTTTGTTAATCGAGAAATCTGGAGATAGTACGGCAAAGAGAAATCTGCAGAAAATCGGAGAGCTTTGTAAAAAAATATATTGGTAAATCTAGAGACTATATCTGAAATGTCTTGGATACAGTCTGCGAAACTCCTGAGAAATCTGGAGAGTCAAACAAAATCCCGAGATATCCGAAGAAAAAAATCGCTTCGAAAAATGCAGAGACATCTGTAGAAGGATCACACTCGTCCAAGACGTCCTTCCCACTTCCCGTGACTGCAGCCTCAAGGTGCACATGGCCTGGCACAAGCGTCGTGGTGACGTCACCGCCACTTAGTGGCGAATGGCGGTTGTTGTGTGTCTATGTTGTTGTGTGTCTACGTGTGTGCGTGTACACGTGTGTGTGTACACGCGTGTGTGTGTGTACACGCACGTGTATGTTTACACGTGTGTGTACACCTGTGTGTGTACACGTGTGTGTACACGCGTGTGTGTACACGTGTGTGTGTGTACATGCGTGCGTGTGTGTACACGTGTGTGTGTACACACGTGTGTGTGTACACGCGTGTGTGTGTACACGCGTGTGTGTGTATACGTGTGTGTACACGCGTGTGTGTACACGTGTGTGTATACGTAGGAGTTAGTTTCGGGTACTTTGTTGTTAAACAGTTGCTGAGCATAGGCACAAAAGTCAAACGAGCGGTCAGCAACTAACGGCAAATGTCAAAATGTAGTTAGAATGTAGTTAGGGTTCGATGTGTCTTGAATTGAGCCGAGGTCGTTGTCATCAAGAACTTGTGGGGATGAGGAGAAGAGGGGACGGGAGGGAATTCCAGAGCTGATAGCGGCAAGTGGGAATTTTCGTGTTGCTTCGGGAGCGTTTGGGGGAGGGGTGAGAGGTGTGCTTCGTCTATGCAGAGGATGATGCTCTGGGCAATAAAAAATAATTAATCGGGCGAGTGCGATTAGCGAGTGCGCGGCGTTTGTGGAGCCTTTTGGTAAGAGCACGGTTATCAGTTTGCTGAAGTTTGTAGTCGCTTACTGACCCCTGTGACCCCCCTACTGGACGTGTGTGGAAAAGAGCTTCATAGCTCCTCGGATTCCTCCTCCTGCAGTCTACATACAGATCGTGAGACTCTGCATCGCGAGGACTCGGGTGGTCAGCCTCTCTGAGTGCGCGGTGTTTCGGGGCTGCGTGGTGTACAAAGCAGCACGGTGTTGTAGCTTTGTACAGCCTCTTAAGTAGCAGTGCGCGTTGTTTAGCGACAGCGTGGTGAAGCAGTTTGTAACAGCGAAGACTATGGGGGGGTCAGCCTGGTGGGGGTGGGTAGGTGGTGGGGGTGGGTAGGTGGTGGGGGTGGGTAGGTGGGTGGGTGGTGGGGGTGGGTAGGTGGGTGGGTAGGTGGTGGGGGTGGGTAGGTGGGTGGGTGGTGGGGTGGGTAGGTGGTGGGTGTGTGGTGGGGGTGGGTAGGTGGGTAGGTGGGTGGGTGGTGGGGGTGAGTAGGTGGTGGGGTGGGTAGGTGGTGGGGGTGGGTAGATGGGTGGGTAGGTGGGTGGGTGGTGGGGGTGGTAGGTGGGTAGGTGGGTGGGTAGGTAGGTGGGTAGGTGGGTGGGTAGGTGGGTCGGTGGTGGGGGTGGGTCGGTGGTGGGTCGGTGGTGGGGGTGGGTAGGTGGTGTGGGTGGGTTAGGTGGGTGGTTAGGTGGTGGGGGGTGGGTAGGTGGGTCGGTAGTGGGGTGGGTAGGTGGGTGGGTGGTGGGGGTGGGTAGGTGGGTCGGTTGTGGGGGTGGGTGGGTAGGTGGTGGGGGTGCGTCGGTGGTGGGGGTGGGTAGGTGGGTGGGTGCTGTGTAGTGGGTGGGTGGTGGGGGTGGGTGGGTAGGTGGTGAGGGTGCGTCGGTGGTGGGGGTAGGTGGGTGGGTGCTGTGTAGTGGGTCGGTGGTGAGGGTGGGTGGGTAGGTGGTGGGGGTGGGTAGGTGGGTGGGTGGTGGGGGTGGGTAGATGGGTAGGTGGTGGGTAGGTGGGTTGGTTGTGGTTAGGTGGTCGTGGTGGTGGGTGGGGGTGGGTGGGTTGGTCAGCGTGTGTGAGTGCGCGGCGTCTATGAAGTACGCGGTAGGCGGAGTGGCCCCCCCACCCACCCCCACCACCCACCCACCTACCCAACCCCACCACCGACCCACCTACCCACCCCCACTACCGACCCACGTGTGTGTGTGCGTGCTTGTATACCATCAATAGGTAAACTCCCCCCCCCCCCCGCGCCAAACGGCAAGTCCACCGGCACGTACACCACCTCTTTCCTAAAATCCGCCAATCAAATGCTAATTTTTATGCTAATTTCTTCGTCAGAACACCTTGTTTGCTCGCACACAGTTTAAAGGTCCGCTGTCTGAGCGTGGTTGTGTTTCGCTAAATTCTCCTGTTTGATGAGTACTAGGTGCCTCGGTGAATGTATATGCTCTGACTTTAACATAGCTATTTCTGTGACCAGTTACAAGCTAATCACTCAGTTATTTCAATGCTAAATTCTATGCTAATTCCTTTGTCAAGGGGTACCTCTGCCGATGTGTATACTTTAACTTAGCTATTTCAATGAGCCATTTCAATGCTAAATTATATGCTAATTCCTTTGTCAAGGCGCTTTGTGTTTTTCTTCTCACACAGCTTAAAGGTCGTGATCTAAGTGTGGCTTCTCTCACTCCAGCGCTGTCCTCCAGACAGTCTCGTCCCTTCACCTGATGAAGGCTGCTTGTGTTGTGGCCGAAACGTCGTGATTTTTTGTTATTTTATTTTCACCTACGTGACTTTACCCAATAGAACCAAAGAGTATGCACTCACACACTCACACAAAGACCCACGGACTCACACAGAGACGCACAGAGACTCACACAGAGACCCGGAGACTCACACAGAGGCCCACACACTCACACAGAGACCCATGGACTCACACAGAGACCCACAGACTCACTCACACAGAGACCCACAGACTCACACATAGACCCACAGACTCACACAGAGACGCACAGAGACCCACAGACTCACACAGAGGCCCGGAGACTCACACAGAGACCCACATACTCACACAGAGACCCATGGACTCACACAAAGACCCACAGACTCACTCACACAGAGACCCATAGACTCACACATAGACCCACAGACTCACACAGAGACGCACAGAGACCCACAGACTCACACAGAGACCCGGAGACTCACACGAACCCACAGACTCATACAGAGACCCACAGACTCACACAGAGACCCGGAGACTCACACAGAGACCCACAGACTCACACAGACACCCACTGACTCACACATGGATCCACAGACTCACACAGAGACTCTCACAGAGACCCACAGACTCACAAATAGACCCACACACTCACACAGAGACCCACCGACTCACACAGAGACCCACAGACTTCCACAGAGACCCACAGCCTCAAACATGAATCTACAGACTCACACAGAGACCCACAGACGCACACAGAGAACCACACACTCACATAGAGACTCACACGAACCCACAGACTCACACAGAGACCCACAGACTCACACAGAGACCCACACACTCACAGAGACTCACACGAACCCACAGACTCACACAGAGACCCACAGACTCACAAGAACCCGCAGACTCACACAGAGACCCACAGACTCACACAGAGACCCACAGCCTCACACAGAGACCCACAGACTCACACAAAGACCCACAGACTCACACAGAGACCCACACTCACACAGACTCATACAGACACCCACAGACTCAAACATGGATTCACAGACTCACACAGACACCCACAGACTCAAACATGGATTCACAGACTCACACAGATACTCACACAGAGACCCACAGACTCACACATAGACCCACATACTCACACAGACACCCACAGACTCATACATGGATCTACAGACTCACACAGAGACCCACAGACTCACAGAGACCCGCAGACTCACACAGAGACCCACAGACTCACAATAACCCAAAGACTCACACAGACACCCACAGACTCACACAGAGACCCACAGCCTCACACAGAGACCCACAGACTCACACAGAAACCTACAGACTCACACAGAGACCCACAGACTCACACAGACACCCAAAGACTCACACAGAGACCCGGAGACTCACACAAAAACACCACGCACTCACACAGAGACCTACAGACTCGTACAGAGACCCACACACAGAGAGACCCACACATTCACACAGATACCCACAGACTCACACAGATACCCACAGACTCACACATGGATCCACAGACTCAAACAGAGACCCGCACACTCACATAGAGACTTACACGAACCCACAGACTCACACAGAGACCCAAAGACTCACACAGAGACCCACAGGCTCACACAGAGACCCACAGACTCACACAGAGACTTGCACACTCACACAGAGACTCACACGAACCCACAAACTCACACAGAGACCCACAGACTCACATAGAGATCCACAGACTCACACAGAGTACCCACAGACTCACACAGAGACCCACAGACTCACACAGAGACTCACACAGAGACCCGGAGACTCACACAAAAACACCACACACTCACACAGAGACCAACACACTCGTACAGAGACCCACACACACAGAGTCCCACACATTCACACAGAGACCCACAGACTCACACAGAGACCCACAGACGCACACATGGATCCACAGACTCACACAAAGACTCACACAGAGACCCGCACACTCACACAGAGACTTACACGAACCCACAGACTCACACAGAGACCCACAGACTCACACAGAGACCCACAGACTCACACAGAGACTCACACAGAGACCCGGAGACTCACACAAAAACATCACACACTCACACAGAGACCTACAGACTCGTACAGAGACCCACACACAAAGAGACCCACACATTCACACAGAGACCCACAGACTCACACAGAGACCCACCGACTCACACAAGGATCCACAGGTTCACACAAAGACTCACAGAGCCCCACAGACTCACACATAGACCAACACACTCACACAGAGACCCACAGACTCACACGGCCTTGGTACACGTGTATATATATAGGCTGTAGTGTATACTGTAGTGTACACAGTATGTATATATACTATTATTCTGTAGTGTATACTGTAGTGTAAACACTGTATACTGTATAGGCTGTAGTGGGTCACAATAACACCGTGGACCTTAAAAACGGACAAAACATCTAACAGGCGATGTTTCAGGCAACAGTCGTCTATCACAGCACAATATAGCCGCCTCATAAATTACCTTGTAACTTGACTACACGGCAAAAAACAATACTCAATTCGCCTTTTTTTAATATAAATCGGTCCATTTAAAAACATTTGGTTCGGGACAAGAGTGTAACGTTTCTCTTAACTTTAATGAATCTTCGCTTTGCAGGTGGGTGTCGGCGTGGGAAACAAAACGCGAGAACGAGATGGACGGCAGCTGCCACCACAATGAGACGATCACCTTCTTCTACAACAACATCAAAAGGCCACTGTACGACGAGTGGTCTGTCACCAGCGTGCTGGTCATGGTGCTCGGCATCACCATGTGCCTCTTCATCATGCTGGCCAACGTCCTCGTCATGCTCGCCGTATACATCAACAAGAAACGCCACCACCCCATCTACTTCCTCATGGCCAACCTGGCCGTGGCGGATTTCTTTGCGGGAGCGGCGTACGTCTACCTGATGTTCAACACGGGACCCAACACTCACAAGCTGTCGCTGCCGACCTGGATGCTACGCCAGGGGCTGATCAACACGAGCCTCACGGCCTCCGTTGCCAGCCTCCTGGCCATAGCCATAGAGCGGCACATCACGGTGTTCCGGATGCAGATGCATTCGCGGATGAGCGAGCGGCGCGTCGCGGTCGTCATTGCGATCATCTGGCTCGTGTCCATCATCACCGGTGCCATTCCCAGCATGGGCTGGAACTGCATCTGCAACATCAGCACGTGCTCCACCATGGCGCCCCTGTACAGCACCAGCTACGTCATCTTCTGGGCCGGCTCCAATCTCTCCACATTCCTGATCATGGTGGGACTCTACAGTCACATCTTCGTGCACGTGTGGAGGAACACGATACCCGTGCCGCAGAATACCTCCAGGTCCACCCAGAGGAAAAAGGCCACCATGAGCTTGCTCATAACGGTCACCATCATGTTGGGTAAGTGTTGTGGGTCTGGGCAGCAGGTGCTCATATTCGACAACACGATTCACATTCGTCTTCGAGCGTGTGTGCATGTGTACAGCCCCTTGTGTCGATCCGGTGCATGTGTAGGGAGTCATTTTGTAGTGTGGGTTGTGTAAAGGTGGGGTAAATAGACGTGGGAGCATAGAAAGTGTAGCACAACAATGGAGATTGTTGCACTGGCCACCATGTAGCCTCCGGGGCAGGCTACATCAATCTGACGTGCGTGACAGTCGCCTAACCAAGCACCGTCTTGGCTCAACACTCTGCTCAGCTTCTGATCGGATTTGGTGAATGTTCTCTGGGTGATTTTGGTTGTGGGCAACATTCATGGCTCATATCGCATGCCGAACAGCTTTAGGGGAAACAGTGGCCCAGTGGTTAGCGTACTGGCGCTATGAACCCAGCGACTGCTGTTCGATTTCGAACCACGGCTAACGGTGGCGAGTCGTTATCGGCACCAGGTGCGGCACCTCCCCAGTCGTTTCACCAAACTGCACCGGCTAGGTTGAAGTACGCAGAGGATTGACGAAGGCCTGTGAATTATCATTCGTACGACGACTATTCTAGCACAGCGGTTGAAACAACGGGGCAAAGTTTTTTTTTTATCTCCCCCCCCCACCGCCTCTGTCCACCCGGCAGTACGTAGGGGTCTAGCCACAGTTTGTCGATCGGCAGGTCTGGGTGTAGCGAGGTAAAGTGTGGTTCCTTGTCTGGCCAACGGTGGAAAAGCAGGTGGGAAAAGAAGCCTCTAAAGGGCCTCTCCACAGTTCTCCTCTAGTGGAGGGGCCCTCCTTGCAGCAGTCATGGAGCAAGCCATTGCAGGGTTGTGCCTTGACCTTCCACGGGTTTCAGGGAACAACGCTGATCTTGTTCCACACGTTGCTATCAAAATGCCTGACTCGTGTGTCTCGTGCCGTCGCCTCTCAGGAGCCTTCATCGTGTGCTGGACGCCAGGCCTGGTGATTCTGCTGCTGGATTCGTTCTGCTCGGACTGCAATGTCCTGGCCTTTGATAAGTACTTCTTGCTCATAGCGGAGCTCAACTCCGCCATGAACCCCATCATCTACTCGATTCGGGACAAAGAGATTGTCGCCACTTTGCAGCGAATCCTGTACTGCCAAAAGGCAGAAGCCATCATCACCAATGGCTCCGATAACGTCTCCAATAAATCAACGTCCACGGCGAATCACAACCTGGTCACGCCTATCAGTCACGTGACCACCACAAGTGCGATGAAGATGAATCAGTTTAAATTTTGATTTAAAGCTTTCGTGACTGCAGTAATTCATATTCTTAGTTTTTTCGGTAAAGTCACGTTGAAGAGAAACAACAAAATAACAAAATATATATAAAACAATAAAAAATTCTCACGACGTTTCGACCATAACTCAAACGGTCATCATCAGGTGTGTCGGTTTGCATAAATTATTTTTTATAAATAAATAAATGTGCCGTTGAGGGGGTCAGCCTGGTGGGGGTGGGTAGGTGGTGGGGGTGGGTAGGTGGTGGGGGTGGGTAGGTGGGTGGGTGGTGGGGGTGGGTAGGTGGGTGGGTAGGTGGTGGGGGTGGGTAGGTGGGTGGGTGGTGGGGTGGGTAGGTGGTGGGTGTGTGGTGGGGGTGGGTAGGTGGGTAGGTGGGTGGGTGGTGGGGGTGAGTAGGTGGTGGGGTGGGTAGGTGGTGGGGGTGGGTAGATGGGTGGGTAGGTGGGTGGGTGGTGGGGGTGGTAGGTGGGTAGGTGGGTGGGTAGGTAGGTGGGTAGGTGGGTGGGTAGGTGGGTCGGTGGTGGGGGTGGTTCGGTGGTGGGTCGGTGGTGGGGGTGGGTAGGTGGTGTGGGTGGGTTAGGTGGGTGGTTAGGTGGTGGGGGGTGGGTAGGTGGGTCGGTAGTGGGGTGGGTAGGTGGGTGGGTGGTGGGGGTGGGTAGGTGGGTCGGTTGTGGGGGTGGGTGGGTAGGTGGTGGGGGTGCGTCGGTGGTGGGGGTGGGTAGGTGGGTGGGTGCTGTGTAGTGGGTGGGTGGTGGGGGTGGGTGGGTAGGTGGTGAGGGTGCGTCGGTGGTGGGGGTAGGTGGGTGGGTGCTGTGTAGTGGGTCGGTGGTGAGGGTGGGTGGGTAGGTGGTGGGGGTGGGTAGGTGGGTGGGTGGTGGGGGTGGGTAGATGGGTAGGTGGTGGGTAGGTGGGTTGGTTGTGGTTAGGTGGTCGTGGTGGTGGGTGGGGGTGGGTGGGTTGGTCAGCGTGTGTGAGTGCGCGGCGTCTATGAAGTACGCGGTAGGCGGAGTGGCCCCCCCACCCACCCCCACCACCCACCCACCTACCCAACCCCACCACCGACCCACCTACCCACCCCCACTACCGACCCACGTGTGTGTGTGCGTGCTTGTATACCATCAATAGGTAAACTCCCCCCCCCCCCGCGCCAAACGGCAAGTCCACCGGCACGTACACCACCTCTTTCCTAAAATCCGCCAATCAAATGCTAATTTTTATGCTAATTTCTTCGTCAGAACACCTTGTTTGCTCGCACACAGTTTAAAGGTCCGCTGTCTGAGCGTGGTTGTGTTTCGCTAAATTCTCCTGTTTGATGAGTACTAGGTGCCTCGGTGAATGTATATGCTCTGACTTTAACATAGCTATTTCTGTGACCAGTTACAAGCTAATCACTCAGTTATTTCAATGCTAAATTCTATGCTAATTCCTTTGTCAAGGGGTACCTCTGCCGATGTGTATACTTTAACTTAGCTATTTCAATGAGCCATTTCAATGCTAAATTATATGCTAATTCCTTTGTCAAGGCGCTTTGTGTTTTTCTTCTCACACAGCTTAAAGGTCGTGATCTAAGTGTGGCTTCTCTCACTCCAGCGCTGTCCTCCAGACAGTCTCGTCCCTTCACCTGATGAAGGCTGCTTGTGTTGTGGCCGAAACGTCGTGATTTTTTGTTATTTTATTTTCACCTACGTGACTTTACCCAATAGAACCAAAGAGTATGCACTCACACACTCACACAAAGACCCACGGACTCACACAGAGACGCACAGAGACTCACACAGAGACCCGGAGACTCACACAGAGGCCCACACACTCACACAGAGACCCATGGACTCACACAGAGACCCACAGACTCACTCACACAGAGACCCACAGACTCACACATAGACCCACAGACTCACACAGAGACGCACAGAGACCCACAGACTCACACAGAGGCCCGGAGACTCACACAGAGACCCACATACTCACACAGAGACCCATGGACTCACACAAAGACCCACAGACTCACTCACACAGAGACCCATAGACTCACACATAGACCCACAGACTCACACAGAGACGCACAGAGACCCACAGACTCACACAGAGACCCGGAGACTCACACGAACCCACAGACTCATACAGAGACCCACAGACTCACACAGAGACCCGGAGACTCACACAGAGACCCACAGACTCACACAGACACCCACTGACTCACACATGGATCCACAGACTCACACAGAGACTCTCACAGAGACCCACAGACTCACAAATAGACCCACACACTCACACAGAGACCCACCGACTCACACAGAGACCCACAGACTTCCACAGAGACCCACAGCCTCAAACATGAATCTACAGACTCACACAGAGACCCACAGACGCACACAGAGAACCACACACTCACATAGAGACTCACACGAACCCACAGACTCACACAGAGACCCACAGACTCACACAGAGACCCACACACTCACAGAGACTCACACGAACCCACAGACTCACACAGAGACCCACAGACTCACAAGAACCCGCAGACTCACACAGAGACCCACAGACTCACACAGAGACCCACAGCCTCACACAGAGACCCACAGACTCACACAAAGACCCACAGACTCACACAGAGACCCACACTCACACAGACTCATACAGACACCCACAGACTCAAACATGGATTCACAGACTCACACAGACACCCACAGACTCAAACATGGATTCACAGACTCACACAGATACTCACACAGAGACCCACAGACTCACACATAGACCCACATACTCACACAGACACCCACAGACTCATACATGGATCTACAGACTCACACAGAGACCCACAGACTCACAGAGACCCGCAGACTCACACAGAGACCCACAGACTCACAATAACCCAAAGACTCACACAGACACCCACAGACTCACACAGAGACCCACAGCCTCACACAGAGACCCACAGACTCACACAGAAACCTACAGACTCACACAGAGACCCACAGACTCACACAGACACCCAAAGACTCACACAGAGACCCGGAGACTCACACAAAAACACCACGCACTCACACAGAGACCTACAGACTCGTACAGAGACCCACACACAGAGAGACCCACACATTCACACAGATACCCACAGACTCACACAGATACCCACAGACTCACACATGGATCCACAGACTCAAACAGAGACCCGCACACTCACATAGAGACTTACACGAACCCACAGACTCACACAGAGACCCAAAGACTCACACAGAGACCCACAGGCTCACACAGAGACCCACAGACTCACACAGAGACTTGCACACTCACACAGAGACTCACACGAACCCACAAACTCACACAGAGACCCACAGACTCACATAGAGATCCACAGACTCACACAGAGTACCCACAGACTCACACAGAGACCCACAGACTCACACAGAGACTCACACAGAGACCCGGAGACTCACACAAAAACACCACACACTCACACAGAGACCAACACACTCGTACAGAGACCCACACACACAGAGTCCCACACATTCACACAGAGACCCACAGACTCACACAGAGACCCACAGACGCACACATGGATCCACAGACTCACACAAAGACTCACACAGAGACCCGCACACTCACACAGAGACTTACACGAACCCACAGACTCACACAGAGACCCACAGACTCACACAGAGACCCACAGACTCACACAGAGACTCACACAGAGACCCGGAGACTCACACAAAAACATCACACACTCACACAGAGACCTACAGACTCGTACAGAGACCCACACACAAAGAGACCCACACATTCACACAGAGACCCACAGACTCACACAGAGACCCACCGACTCACACAAGGATCCACAGGTTCACACAAAGACTCACAGAGCCCCACAGACTCACACATAGACCAACACACTCACACAGAGACCCACAGACTCACACGGCCTTGGTACACGTGTATATATATAGGCTGTAGTGTATACTGTAGTGTACACAGTATGTATATATACTATTATTCTGTAGTGTATACTGTAGTGTAAACACTGTATACTGTATAGGCTGTAGTGGGTCACAATAACACCGTGGACCTTAAAAACGGACAAAACATCTAACAGGCGATGTTTCAGGCAACAGTCGTCTATCACAGCACAATATAGCCGCCTCATAAATTACCTTGTAACTTGACTACACGGCAAAAAACAATACTCAATTCGCCTTTTTTTAATATAAATCGGTCCATTTAAAAACATTTGGTTCGGGACAAGAGTGTAACGTTTCTCTTAACTTTAATGAATCTTCGCTTTGCAGGTGGGTGTCGGCGTGGGAAACAAAACGCGAGAACGAGATGGACGGCAGCTGCCACCACAATGAGACGATCACCTTCTTCTACAACAACATCAAAAGGCCACTGTACGACGAGTGGTCTGTCACCAGCGTGCTGGTCATGGTGCTCGGCATCACCATGTGCCTCTTCATCATGCTGGCCAACGTCCTCGTCATGCTCGCCGTATACATCAACAAGAAACGCCACCACCCCATCTACTTCCTCATGGCCAACCTGGCCGTGGCGGATTTCTTTGCGGGAGCGGCGTACGTCTACCTGATGTTCAACACGGGACCCAACACTCACAAGCTGTCGCTGCCGACCTGGATGCTACGCCAGGGGCTGATCAACACGAGCCTCACGGCCTCCGTTGCCAGCCTCCTGGCCATAGCCATAGAGCGGCACATCACGGTGTTCCGGATGCAGATGCATTCGCGGATGAGCGAGCGGCGCGTCGCGGTCGTCATTGCGATCATCTGGCTCGTGTCCATCATCACCGGTGCCATTCCCAGCATGGGCTGGAACTGCATCTGCAACATCAGCACGTGCTCCACCATGGCGCCCCTGTACAGCACCAGCTACGTCATCTTCTGGGCCGGCTCCAATCTCTCCACATTCCTGATCATGGTGGGACTCTACAGTCACATCTTCGTGCACGTGTGGAGGAACACGATACCCGTGCCGCAGAATACCTCCAGGTCCACCCAGAGGAAAAAGGCCACCATGAGCTTGCTCATAACGGTCACCATCATGTTGGGTAAGTGTTGTGGGTCTGGGCAGCAGGTGCTCATATTCGACAACACGATTCACATTCGTCTTCGAGCGTGTGTGCATGTGTACAGCCCCTTGTGTCGATCCGGTGCATGTGTAGGGAGTCATTTTGTAGTGTGGGTTGTGTAAAGGTGGGGTAAATAGACGTGGGAGCATAGAAAGTGTAGCACAACAATGGAGATTGTTGCACTGGCCACCATGTAGCCTCCGGGGCAGGCTACATCAATCTGACGTGCGTGACAGTCGCCTAACCAAGCACCGTCTTGGCTCAACACTCTGCTCAGCTTCTGATCGGATTTGGTGAATGTTCTCTGGGTGATTTTGGTTGTGGGCAACATTCATGGCTCATATCGCATGCCGAACAGCTTTAGGGGAAACAGTGGCCCAGTGGTTAGCGTACTGGCGCTATGAACCCAGCGACTGCTGTTCGATTTCGAACCACGGCTAACGGTGGCGAGTCGTTATCGGCACCAGGTGCGGCACCTCCCCAGTCGTTTCACCAAACTGCACCGGCTAGGTTGAAGTACGCAGAGGATTGACGAAGGCCTGTGAATTATCATTCGTACGACGACTATTCTAGCACAGCGGTTGAAACAACGGGGCAAAGTTTTTTTTTTATCTCCCCCCCCCACCGCCTCTGTCCACCCGGCAGTACGTAGGGGTCTAGCCACAGTTTGTCGATCGGCAGGTCTGGGTGTAGCGAGGTAAAGTGTGGTTCCTTGTCTGGCCAACGGTGGAAAAGCAGGTGGGAAAAGAAGCCTCTAAAGGGCCTCTCCACAGTTCTCCTCTAGTGGAGGGGCCCTCCTTGCAGCAGTCATGGAGCAAGCCATTGCAGGGTTGTGCCTTGACCTTCCACGGGTTTCAGGGAACAACGCTGATCTTGTTCCACACGTTGCTATCAAAATGCCTGACTCGTGTGTCTCGTGCCGTCGCCTCTCAGGAGCCTTCATCGTGTGCTGGACGCCAGGCCTGGTGATTCTGCTGCTGGATTCGTTCTGCTCGGACTGCAATGTCCTGGCCTTTGATAAGTACTTCTTGCTCATAGCGGAGCTCAACTCCGCCATGAACCCCATCATCTACTCGATTCGGGTCAAAGAGATTGTCGCCACTTTGCAGCGAATCCTGTACTGCCAAAAGGCAGAAGCCATCATCACCAATGGCTCCGATAACGTCTCCAATAAATCAACGTCCACGGCGAATCACAACCTGGTCACGCCTATCAGTCACGTGACCACCACAAGTGCGATGAAGATGAATCAGTTTAAATTTTGATTTAAAGCTTTCGTGACTGCAGTAATTCATATTCTTAGTTTTTTCGGTAAAGTCACGTTGAAGAGAAACAACAAAATAACAAAATATATATAAAACAATAAAAAATTCTCACGACGTTTCGACCATAACTCAAACGGTCATCATCAGGTGTGTCGGTTTGCATAAATTATTTTTTATAAATAAATAAATGTGCCGTTTTAAAAAATAATTTATGCAAACCGACACACCTGATGATGACCGTTTGAGTTATGGTCGAAACGTCGTGAGAATTTTTTATTGTTTTATATATATTTTGTTATTTTGTTGTTTCTCTTCAACGTGACTTTACCGAAAAAACTAAGAATATGAATCAGTTTGTCGTCTAATAACTAATTGGGCTAACGATGCATGGTTTTCCTACCTGATGATGATGATTGCTTGTGTTGCAATCGAAACGTCGTGATTTATTTTATTGTATTACCTACGTGACTTTACAAAAAGAACCAAAGAGTATGTTTCTCTTTGCGATAAGATTTCATTGAACCTGGGTACAATGTATGTGTGTGTGCACCCTTGTGGAGATAATGCATACTAGAATTTAAATACAAACCTAGTGGCATTTGGTACGCTTCGTACCAAGACAGTTATATATCCATACGGTTTTATTTTCTGGGTGAGATCACTTCAATATAAGTGTCGTTAAACCCGCCAACCAATTGGTATGGTGTCATGTAAATAGAACGTGGCCAATTCCTTACTAGTACAGCACACCGGTATGTTTGAGGGTAAATAGAACGTGGCCAATTCCTTACTAGTACAGCACACCGGTGCGTTTGAGGGTAAATAGAACGTGGCCAATTCTTTATTAGTACAGCACACCGATGTGTTTGAGAGTAAATAGACGTGGCCAATTCTTTACTAGTACAGCACACCGATTTGTTTGAGGGTAAATAGACGTTGCCAATTCTTTCCTAGTGTAGAGGAGTAGTGGAGGACGTCATGTCACTCAGGGGGGTGAAAAGGGATGATGTCAGAAGTTACGGGGGATATATAAGGGGGAACCCGTGATGTAGAGGGGGTTGTCGCGAAGGGCCAGGAACGGAGAGAGTTGTGGAGTTGGGATCCAGGTTAGGGGGAATCAGCGCCAGGCGAGTGTGCTACTTCACCCGGCCGACCGAGTTGGGTGATCCCTCGGTTGGTGCTGGGGGGGGGGAGATCACGTATAGCCTGGGTGGAGCTAGGGGCCTCCCGGTACCCTTTCCCCTGGGGAGAAATTAGGGTTGTCACCTGTTGGGCGTAAGCCTTTAATAAGTTACTGGCAGTAGCCCTTAATAAAACTTGGTATCAGCCACTACTAAAGAACCGTGTCCGTGTCGTCAATTGCACCTCAACAACTGGTGCCAGAAGTGGTTTCGTTCCGCGCCGCAATGCCTAGATCCGGCGCGAAACGAAAGACTACGCCTAGGGTGCACCAGGGCGACAAGGACGTCGGCGAGCTGGCGATGATCCCGGAGACCGGGGGCCCGGTGATGTTCCCCGTGGAGATGGTCCAGTCGGGGCCAGAAGAGGCGGCGGTCGGGGGAGCTGCCGCGCCGCCGTCGGACGAGTGGTGCGCCATCGCGGCCAGGCTGGAGACGCTGCAGCTCACGATGGCGCAGCTCGCCGTCGCTTTGGCAGAGGTGGGGGACCGCGTACACTCGGCGGGCGGTGATTTTTGCCAAAACCGCGGGATCGCCGACATCGCGAATCCTGCCAAAACCATAATTCCCGCCAACGCGCTGCCGGGTGTGCCGCGGCAATCGGGCGCCATTTTTTATGCGCCGCCGGATCCAGCCGCCATTGTCGCTGCGATGCAGGAACCGGCCGCCATTGTTGGCGCGACGCCGGAACCGGCTTCGCATCATACTATCGTCGGTTTCGTTCGCGATTTTGCGACTATTGCGAAGCCACTGCACGCCCTCTCGGCCAAAGGTACAACATTTCGCTGGGGGATGGAGGAGGAAAACGCCTTTGTGGCGCTTCGCACGGCCCTGGCGGATGCGCCGCCCTTGGGGTATCCCGATTTCTCTAAACCCTTCTCGACACCGACGCCAGTGACACGGGCATTGGAGCCGTCTTGGCCCAGGTGATCGATGGGGTGGAACAGGTGGTGGCCTATTGTCTCCCACTGAGCAGCGGTACTGCGTCACCAGGAGGGAGCTGCTGGCTTTTGTTTTTTTTGTCCAGCTGTACCGGCCGTATTTGTATGGTCGCCGGTTCACCGTCCGGACTGACCATGCAGCCCTGCAGTATTCCCTGTGAATTGACCAGCCCTCGGGTCAGCTGTCCCGCTGGCTCGAGGCGCTCCAGGAGTACCCCTTCGATGTCATCCACAGGAAGGGGACTCGGCATGGGAATGCGGACGGCCTTTCCAGGCTGCCCCCGGACAGCGGGTGCGCTTGTGCCCTGGGTTCCAGCCGCTGTAAGGCCCCAGTGAACACTGCGGCCCAGTTGGTCGCATCGGCCCGAAGCGGCACCCCCTCCGGGTGTGGCATTGCATTGCCTGTTGATTTTGGCCTGGGACTCCCCCGGGAGGTATGGTCCAAGTTGCAGATGGAGGATTCCTCTCTGCTGAGGCTGCGACGCCGGGTTGGGTCAAAGGCCCGTAGCTCGGTTCCGTCGGCGGCCCCGGTGATCGTAGTACATGACGGCCTCCTCATGTGTTGGGATGCCCAGTTGGAATGCTATTGTGTGGTGGTGCCCATTGGCTTACGAGGAAAATTGACCCGGGTTATTCATGAAAAACTTATGCACTTCGGCTACCATACGACCTTGTTGACCCTTAAACGGAATTACTATTGGCCGGGTGTGGAGGATGATGTGGCTCTGATTTTGAAAGGTTGCCACGACTGTGCGCGGAGGAAGGCCCCTGTTGGTCAGGATCGGGCGCCGCTGCAGTCCATCCGGGTTTCTCGTGTCAATGAGCTCGTGGCACTCGACATTCTGGGGCCATTCCCTGCATCCCATCGGGGCCATAGGTACCTCTTGGTGGGCGTGGAGTATCTCACACGTTGGCCTATGGCGTGGCCTCTGGTGGACCAATCGGCCTCGTCCATCACTGAGGCGTTGTTCAGGGGTACGTCCTTGACAAAGGGGCGCCAGAACAGCTCTTGGCGGATCAGGGGCGGAATTTTTCTTCCCGTTTGCTCAAGAAGGTCTGTGACCTCCTTGGGACGAAGAAGGTCCACACCTCGCCCTACCACCCCCAGTCCGACGGGATGGTAGAGCGATTAAACCGCACGCTCACGTCCATGCTGTGTCATCATGTGAGCACGTCCAAATTGGACTGGGACCTGTTCATCCTGGGGGTGCTGGCCACGTACAGGTTAGCTCCTCATGCCTCGACGGGGTTCTCACCATTTTACCTCATGTATGGAAGAGAACCCGAACCCCTGATGCACATCCAACTGGACCTCGGGCCTGCCAAAAAGGGTTCGCCTGTTCCCATCCAGATGAGGATTGCGCTCGATCGGCTGCGCGAGGCGCGGTTGGCGGCGTTAGATAATTCGGCCAGCCGATAGGCGGCCTCCGAGCGTCTGCCCAAACACCAGGCTGTCGGCCGCCCGTGGGAAAAGGGCCAGTTGGCGTGGCTGCACTGCCCCCAAGTGCCGGTGGGTACGTCTCCTAAATTACATCGCCCATGGCAGGGCCCTGTCGAGGTCGTGGAGGTCCGCTGTCCGCAATGTGTCCGCATCCGGTGGGGCCGTCGTCACTGGACCGTGCACCCGTCGCAGCTCAAGCGGGTGGTGCCGCCGGGGCTCCCTGATTCATCCCCATTTTTGGAGCGGTCGGCGATTGCTGCGTCCGACGAGCCGGGCCGCAGGGGTCATGGAAATGCGAGCGATGCCCTGCCCTTGTGTATGCCCGCAGAGCCACCGACAGTGACGCCGCCAACAGCGGGCCGTCCGGGGGGTGTCCCGGCGGCGACCCTGCCTCCCTCCAGGCCACCGCCCGGTCCGGACACCGACGCCACAGGGAGCAGTGGGCCGCCGTTAGAGGCGCCAGCTGAGCCCCTGCCAGTGGTGCCGCCGGCGACGCCTCAGCTCGGCTACGTGCCGGCTGGCTCGGCTTTGGCCGGCGCACCGTTGCCTCAGGCGGCCGACAACACATGGGGGAGCGGGCAGGCGGCGGGCACGCACTCAAGGGGCGTGCGCATACACTGACGGCCCGCGAAGTCGTCTACTTCGATCCCCTGCCATGTCGCCACTTACGTTGCCGGGTGGTGACTGTCCAGACTTTTCTGATCCCGTGCTGCCCTAGTGTTGTGTTCTACTAGCAGCCGGGGTTGTCTCTATACGCATGCGTCCTTGGGGTTCGCATAATTGTTGCAGATGGGTCGGCTGGGTTTTTTTCACGGGGGGGGGGGGGTAATGTAGAGGAGTAGTGGAGGACGTCATGTCACGCAGGGGGGTGAAAAGGGATGACGTCAGAAGTTATGGGGGGTATATAAGGGGGAACCCGTGACGTAGAGGGGGTCGTCGTGAAGGGCCAGGAACGGAGAGAGTTGGGGGGTCGGGATCCAGGGTAGGGGGAATCAGCGCCAGGCGAGTGTGATACTTCACTCGGCCGACCGAGTTGGGTGATCCCTCAGTCGGTGCTGGGGGGGGGAGATCACGTATAGCCTGTGGGGAGCTGGGGACCTCCCAGTACCCTTTCCCCTGGGGAGATATTAGGGTTGTCACCTGTTGGGCGTAAGCCTTTAATAAGTTACCGGCAGTAGCCCTTAATAAACCTTGGCATCAGCCCCTACTAAAGAACCGTGTCCGTGTCGTCAGTTGCACCTCAAAACTAGTACAGCACACCGGTGTGTTTGAGGGTAAATAGAACGTGGCCAATTCTTTACTAGTACAGCACACCGGTGCGTTTGAGGGTAAATAGAACGTGGCCAATTCTTTACTAGTACAGCACACCAGTGTGTTTGAGGGTAATTAGAACGTGGCTAATTCTTTAATAGTACAGCACACCGGTGAGTTTGAGGGTAAATCCACAACATTTACTATTTGAGGACGCTGTTTCACCAGTAATTACAGCCGGCATCATCAGGCGACAGCCAGATTTGGCTCCCCAACACACAACCGGTGTCATGCTGCACTCGTAACGAAATGGCACGTCTTGTTCACGTGACAAACCTTCCTCATTGGCTGTCGGGTAGTGGCGGGTTTCACGACATTTAAGTGATCTAACCCCCCCCAAAAAACCCCCTCATGGATAAAATTGGTCGCAAAAGCTTCCTACTACTACCACGTGTTCAAGTGTTTATACATTTCGCATATTTTGATGGTAAAGTTTTTTTGACGTCTGTTGCAGTCGTACAAAACCGAACATTAAAACGTTAATAACGGATATCAATACCGAGTCTGTGGTTATCGCGACAATCGTCGTACCTAAAAGCGAGAACTGGTATCGTACCATGCACAATGACACCATGACAACACTCATCACAACCCAGCTGGTATAGCAGGTTATTGTTGCAGCTTGTTATGCTAAGTGCCTCTTGTAAAGCTGCCCTCTTGCCTTCCTTGAAGCAATGTCGGTTGAAAAGAAATCACTGGAAGCCTTAGAGCAAGGGTGAGGAACCTTTTTTCTGCCAAGGGCCATTTGGATATTTATATAACATTTTTCGCGTGCCATACAAAATCATCCACTTAAAAATTTGCCCGTCATATTTGGTCATACATTTTATTAACTTGCCCATAATGCGATGGCTGGGACTGCTTCTCTTTGGTGGGGCGTGTGATGATGTTAGCTGGTATTGATGTTGCTGCTACTCGCAACTGCTTTTCCAGGTTTGCTCCTAGATGTATTTAATTTTGAGTCCAGCCTGCGGTTGCCTTGGCAGGGCCAGACCCAAATGATTTTGCGGGCCTCATGCGGCCCACGGGCCGAACGTTCCCCACCCCTGCCTTAGAGACTCAAACATAAACCCGGGTCCCACACACACACACATAACGGAGATCAATCTTGCAATTGAAATGCTCTCGAAAATCACGCGACTTCGTCATAGTCACCACCTGCGACTGCTTTGTCCACATCCGAGCGATTAGTTGGCCCAGTAAGGAAACTCAACCTCGTGCTGTGTTCGGGAATGTGACGATACATTGCCGAGCAGATCGAGGCCTTAAGATGAAAGTTCATCCCGAACTGTAAGCAACCAATAAGCATATAGGCCTCAATTGTGGCAGCCAAACATACCGACGATAAATGTCGACTTAAAACTTTGGTGACGACGGCATCAACGACATTGTTGGGTCTCTCGTTAAAATCACGTGGATAGGTAAAGTCACGAGCAGCTGACGTCACTCCACATGGGGGGGGGGGGGGGGGGGGGAGACGCCTCATCCCTCCTCAGCGTCAACTTACAACCCTCACTACAAAGGCAGAACCCTCATCACATCACGCGATCTCCGTAACGTTGTTGTTGAGACATCAAAGTAAAAAGGTGGTCACGATAAACAAGGGATTATAACCTTGACGTGAAACAGGTCTGTGTCACTGCGGCCTCACAAATTGCACACGAATTGATGCAATTAATAAGACGCCGCGATATGCCTTTCGCTTGTATGTTTCAGATTTACTGCAATACACCTGTCCTTGGACGGGCAAAAGGTGAGTTTAACAATATTAACACTGCAAACTGCCAATAACTATTTATTATTAAACCATTAACAAATAAGTGTACACACAAATATCAAACCTCTAACATCAACGTGCTAGCGTCACGATTGTCCCCCCCCCCAACTCCCCATATAAATATCTCTCCGTCTTAAAAATCCTTAGGGAATACGTCTCATACCATGAATGTTACCTGTGTAGTGACTGAGAATATCGCTGTGTGGTGCCGAGCCTGCGAGGCCACGGCAGATGTTACATTGTTGTTGTGGACACCACAGATACGGGGTGTAGTACCAGCCCTAGTGGGGGCTTGGGCGAGCGCTGGTTAAGCATGGGGACACCACGCACGGCGTGCGGTGCGGGCTCCCGTTGAGGGAGCGAGAGTCAGCCAAGGTTACGATCGGTGGTGATACTCTGGCTGACTTGGGGACACGTGACCGGATGATACTGGAGGGGGGCCACCAGTGGAGGGGGCCAGTAGGTGGTCACATGGTCCGGGAAGAGCTTTCGAGAGCCTTCGGGTAAGGGCGAGAGAGAGGCGGAGGCAGCCCCAGCCCTGCCCAATATAAGGGGGTTCCCCTGAGAGGAGCGCGGGGTTCTTACTGTTGGAGAGGCAGGAGATCCACGTCAAGCTAAAGAAGCCTCCAGCCAAGTGGTACGGGACCCAGCTCGTGGTACGGAACGCGATCGCAAACCTATATGGGTGGTTCGCCGTAGCGTTGTTAGTCGGGTGGTCACCACCCTAGGGTATGTTGTGTTAATAGTTTAATGAAAGTGTTGCTCCTAAAGACAACATCTGCCACTCAGTTGGACTCACTATTCATGTTTTAATTGATGTTAAAATATTTACAAAAATTCAAGAGTTAACTACTGTTACAAGTTCACGAACATCAAATACATTTTATAAAACATAAACGCATCAATGATTATTTTAATAACAAGGATGGCTAAAGATTATATTTTATAGCTAAAATTTTCAAGCAAACTCTCCTCGTCCAATGAAGGGCATGGCCTAAAGTACCGCCTATTTATCCTCAGCCGAGAGCCAACATTCACCGTGACGTCATCTTACTCAGGTTAATAAAGACGCCATCTTACTCAGGTTAACAAAAACGCCATCTTACTCAGGTTAACAAAAACGCCATCTTACTCAGGTTGACAAAAACGCCATCTTACTCTGGGGGTGCCCCCTTAGGCTAGACCAGCAGAATGATTATGATGTCGTGTTGATGATGTTGGTGAAGTTGATGATGTTGATGATGTTGATGACATTGATGACGTTGATGATGACGATGATGATGTTGATGACGATGATATTGATGTTCATGATGTTGATGACGATGATGATATTGATGATGTTGATGATATTCTTGGTTCTTTCGGTAAAGTCATGTAGAAGGGAAACAATAAAATAATAAAAATATAAAACAATAAAATTCTCACGACGTTTTGACTGCAACACAAGCAATCATCATCAGGTGTGAAAATGTCTCCGCTAGGGGCCAGCTCGTCGTACACGGGGCTCGTCTGCTCGTGAGGCCACCCGTGGCGCCGCTCCCCGGCAACTTGGCGCACTGTCTCTCCTCGGGGGACAGCATCCCCCGCCGCTCCTCTTCTCCCTCCTCCTTGTCGTCGACGTTGTCAACGTCGTGGTCGTTGTCGCAAACCTACGGAGCATCATCACAACACGCACGAGCAGCGAGTGCTCCAATCCCACTTTCTCCGATCCCGCGTACTCCGATCCCACGTGCTCCGATCCCGCGTGCTCCGATCCCGCTTGCTCCGATCCCGCGTGCTCCGATCCCGCGTGCTCCGATCCCGCTTGCTCCGATCTCGCGTGCTCCGATCCCGCGCGCCCCCCTCCCCCCACTCACGTGGCCACGGTCGTCCTCCTTGCCACTTGGTGGTGGCTTGCGGGAGGCACGGGCCTCTTCCCTACACACGCGCCGGGGGGGGGGGGGGGGGTGGGCGGGATGCACAGCAGTGATTCGTCGCACGAGGAAGCCCGCGGGGGGCGCCGCTGACGTTCGAGCGACATTCCACTGACATCGGGACGAGCGGGGAAGCGGGCAGCGGAAGGGGGTGGTGCACTTGCCGCGGTGGTTAAAGGTGAGAGGCTCAGCGAGGAGGTGAGGTGGCGGGGAAGGTGACGATGTGGGCGACTCACGCGGCCACTTGGAGCCGGCGGCGGTAGAGCAGCGCTGCCGCGAGGGCGAGGCCCACGGTGACGACTGGCCCAGCAGGACCTGCCGGCCTGACCGGGCCGGGGGGCCCGGCAGACCAGGCCGGCCGTAAACGCCGCTGACGCCGATGCCACCGTCGGCTTCTCTGTGTGGCACAACGACCACAACAACAACGACCGCAACAACAATTTTGCCACAACTTTATTCGTCCGACGAAAAAAGTTGTGGCAAAGTTGTGGCCACAGTGCCGGCGAAGAGAGACAATGGAGAGCGCCGATTCTCACCGACGACGGAGAGGTTGACGCTTCCCTCGAAGTTGCCGGCGGGGAAGGTGGCCACGTGGCAGAGGAAGAGGCCCCCGTCGCCGTGCCGCACGTCCAGCAGCTCCAGCGAGAAGTCGCCACGGCCCATGAGGGGAGAGTTTGGCTACGCCATGCTGTGTCGTGGATTGAGCACCGCCAAGCTGGCCCTCTTCCGTCGTCATCACCGCCGGCGACCTTCAGCCAATTCACCTGCGTCAACGTCACCGCGGCCGCACCCCGCAGGTGGCAGTGCAGCAGCGCCACGTTCTGGCCGATAGCCGCCGAGGCCTGACCCTCCGTCATGACACCCACGGGAGGGCCTGGGCGGGGAGACCACACAGAAACCCATACACCACTCATAGAGACCCATAGACTACTCATAGAGACCCACAGATTACTCACACAGAGAACCACACACGACTCACACAGAGACCCACACACTATTCACACAGAGACCCATAGACTACTCACACAGAGACCCATAGACTACTCACACAGAGACCCATAGACTACTTACAGAGAGACCCACAGACTACTCACACGGAGACCCATAGACTACTCACACAGAGACCCATAGACTACTGACATATACCCACAGACTACTCACACAGAGACCTACAGACTACCCACACAAAGACCCATAGACTACTCACACACAGACCCATAGACTACTCACAGAGAGACCCACAGAGTACTCACACGGAGACCCATAGACTACTCACACAGAGACCAATAGACCAATAGACTACTCACACAAAGCTACTCACACAAAGCTACCCATACGGATGCTTATCTGAAACCGGATTCCCACCACCATCCATCACAGAAGAATTCTCTCATCAAGACTCTGCACCATAGAGCCCAATGCATATCCGATCAGGAACACATAGGCAGTGAACTCAAGCACGTACACCAAGCTCTTAAGGCTAATGGTTACTCCGACTATGCGATCCGCAAAGCTATCACTCAAACCATGAAGAAGGACCCTCTTGAGAAGCCTTTCAAAACCATTACTTTACCCTACATTGCGAGGATCACAAAAAAAGATCTCCAAAATCTTGAATAAACACAAGATCCAGGTCTGTTTCAACACATAACATAAAATCCATGATCTGGTTCTGTCTGTAAAAGATGTGATTCCGGACATACAGTACCCTGGTGTCTACAAACTAAGTTGCCTCTGTGGTAGTAGTTACATTGGAGAAACCAATCGACATGTCTCAGACCGCATTCGTGAACACAAAGCAGACCTTAAACACGGTAGAACCAACACCTCGGCCGTGGCAGATCACTGTTATAATTCAGTAGGCTCACATGACATTGACTTCTCCAAGACAGAGGTTCTTTGCAAGCCATCGGGCTACCACCCGAATCGGCGGGTTCGTAGTGCATCGTACTAACTGCGACACTACCGCTCCCTGCATGCATACATACACACTGACATACACTCCCACGCAAATGTGCTTCCACACATACACACACACGTACACAAACATACACGTACACACATACACGTACACACATGAACCCATTTGGCTCAGCTGTGAGAGCTGCATTTAAAATATACATCCACCCTCTCTTTCGTATCTCTCACGTGTTCCCATGGTCCAAACAAAATAGAAATTATAACTTAGTGCGTTACAATTCCATAAACCTATTGGTTAATAAACCTATTGGTTTATAGAATCAGTCATTTTTTATTATTATTATGGCTCATTAGTGAATTATATTAGAGATATGCACAGTGCAATTTCAATTACCACAAACTAATTCCAGAGCAATTACTTGTACCACAGCTACAGTATCCCATCCTCTGTCATTACCCACAAACAACAAACATTCACAGTTCAAGCCAATATGAAATGATTTTTTTAAAAACGCACATCTCGTGCAACGCCCTGATTCTAAACCACATTGAAAATTCAACTCGAGAAACTCACCGTAGTGAGACGTACAACCAAATTCACAGCTTGGCGGAAATGATAAAAAGAACATAACTAATATAACCAGGGCTTTTGATTTAAAGCTTTCGTGACTGCAGGGATTCATATTCTTGGTTCTTTCGGTAAAGTCACGTAGAAGGGAGAATTTTATTGTTTTATATTTGTATTATTTTATTGTTTCCCTTCTACGTGACTTTACCGAAAGAACCAAAAATATATAACCAGGGCTCTCGCTATTTTAAATGCTAGGGAAACGTTTCATAAAAAAATGAAAAACCCCGACATTTCATTTTAATTGGCAATTTCAAAAAATAATGTTGGCGTAGCCGGCAGTTTAACAAAAGAATAAAAAAAACAAGCGTAAAGGTTATGGGTGAGCACATGGGGAATTATGTTGTTCGGTTACAGCTCCTTTCGACTCCAGCAAAGGAACACGTTCTGTTTATCCACGTTAAATTAGCGAGCATAATGCAGATCCTTAACCGTGCTGTGGGGATACGAGCATTAATAGCAAACGATCGCCTGCTACAGCCGCGAGAGGTCTTATGTGCTGGGTTTTTTTTTACTGGGTATCTCAAGGTGTCTCAGCTAATGGCCTTTGCATCGCTGTGCATCTCTGTGTGGGAGAACGTTTGTTGATTCTGCCATAACGCAAAAGCTCTCTTCATCCTTGAGGTGGTCAAGGTTCTCATAATAATAATGGCCCGAGCCGCCAGAGCACTGAGATTCGGAAATTACAATCCAGATTGAAGCCTTTTATGATTGAACCAAATTCTCAAGTAATCTGTGGCTCTTTTTAAACAACACTCGCAAGTGATTTCTTGGTTGTAGCATGCTCACTGATGACCAAAACTAGAGTACATAACTACATATATAAAATAGGCTTTAGCACTCATATTAAGCCCGTTAGATGTTTAAGGCAGCCATCAACACACTCCATAAATCCCCGCAAATAACACTTGATTACATTTCTGTGCTCTCCGAATGCTTCAATTCCCACTACATCTGGGACACGTGATCTCCATGACATTCCGGAATTCCTCAGTGGAATCTGTTTTCAAGACAACATTCATAAAAAGAAGCCATGTAACCCCCACAACACTTGTTTTAAAGTAAATAACTTATACATATCATGTATAGAACAGATCTTGACTTAAAGCTTTCGTGACTGCAGGAATTAATATTCTTTGGGTCTCTCGGTAAAGCCACGTAGATAGAAAAAATAATTTAAAAAAATCACAATATCACGACGTTTCGATCGCAACACAAGCAATCGTCATCAGCAGCTCTCACCTGCTAAGGCAGGGAGTTATGACGGTTTGAGATGGGTGTGGCCTAAGGGTCAGTGGGCGGGGCTAGAGATGAAATTTGCATGTAAATGTAAGCTCGGAGAAATCTTGATAGACGAAGCAGTGAGGGTGGCCATTGTATCGTGAGAGATTAGCATGTCGATGTAAGACTCAAACATGGATTCACAGACTCACACAGATACTCACACAGAGACCCACAGACTCACACATAGACCCACATACTCACACAGACACCCACAGACTCATACATGGATCTACAGACTCACACAGAGACCCACAGACTCACAGAGACCCGCAGACTCACACAGAGACCCACAGACTCACAATAACCCAAAGACTCACACAGAGACCCACAGACTCACACAGAGATCCACAGCCTCACACAGAGACCCACAGACTCACACAGAAACCCACAGACTCACACAGAGACCCACAGACTCACACAGACACCCAAAGACTCACACAGAGACCCGGAGACTCACACAAAAACACCACGCACTCACACAGAGACCTACAGACTCGTACAGAGACCCACACACAGAGAGACCCACACATTCACACAGATACCCACAGACTCACACAGATACCCACAGACTCACACATGGATCCACAGACTCAAACAGAGACCCGCACACTCACATAGAGACTTACACGAACCCACAGACTCACACAGAGACCCAAAGACTCACACAGAGACCCACAGGCTCACACAGAGACCCACAGACTCACACAGAGACTTGCACACTCACACAGAGACTCACACGAACCCACAAACTCACACAGAGACCCACAGACTCACATAGAGATCCACAGACTCACACAGAGTACCTACAGACTCACACAGAGACCCACAGACTCACACAGAGACTCACACAGAGACCCGGAGACTCACACAAAAACACCACACACTCACACAGAGACCAACACACTCGTACAGAGACCCACACACACAGAGTCCCACACATTGACACAGAGACCCACAGACTCACACAGAGACCCACAGACGCACACATGGATCCACAGACTCACACAAAGACTCACACAGAGACCCGCACACTCACACAGAGACTTACACGAACCCACAGACTCACACAGAGACCCACAGACTCACACAGAGACCCACAGACTCACACAGAGACTCACACAGAGACCCGGAGACTCACACAAAAACATCACACACTCACACAGAGACCTAGAGACTCGTACAGAGACCCACACACAAAGAGACCCACACATTCACACAGAGACCCACAGACTCACACAGAGACCCACCGACTCATACAAGGATCCACAGGCTCACACAAAGACTCACAGAGCCCCACAGACTCACACATAGACCCACACACTCACACAGAGACCCACAGACTCACACGGCCTTGGTACACGTGTATATATATAGGCTGTAGTGTATACTGTAGTGTACACAGTATGTATATATACTATTATTCTGTAGTGTATACTGTGTGTAAACACTGTATACTGTATAGGCTGTAGTGGGTCACAATAACACCGTGGACCTTAAAAACGGAAAAAACATCTAACAGGCGATGTTTCAGGCAACAGTCGTCTATCATAGCACAATATAGCCGCCTCATAAATTACCTTGTAACTTGACTACACGGCAAAAAACAATACTCAATTCGCCTTTTTTTAATATAAATCGGTCCATTTAAAAACATTTGGTTCGGGACAAGAGTGTAACGTTTCTCTTAACTTTAATGAATCTTCGCTTTGCAGGTGGGTGTCGGCGTGGGAAACAAAACGCGAGAACGAGATGGACGGCAGCTGCCACCACAATGAGACGATCACCTTCTTCTACAACAACATCAAAAGGCCACTGTACGACGAGTGGTCTGTCACCAGCGTGCTGGTCATGGTGCTCGGCATCACCATGTGCCTCTTCATCATGCTGGCCAACGTCCTCGTCATGCTCGCCGTATACATCAACAAGAAACGCCACCACCCCATCTACTTCCTCATGGCCAACTGGCCGTGGCGGATTTCTTTGCGGGAGCGGCGTACGTCTACCTGATGTTCAACACGGGACCCAACACTCACAAGCTGTCGCTGCCGACCTGGATGCTACGCCAGGGGCTGATCAACACGAGCCTCACGGCCTCCGTTGCCAGCCTTCTGGCCATAGCCATAGAGCGGCACATCACGGTGTTCCGGATGCAGATGCATTCGCGGATGAGCGAGCGGCGCGTCGCGGTCGTCATTGCGATCATCTGGCTCATGTCCATCATCACCGGTGCCATTCCCAGCATGGGCTGGAACTGCATCTGCAACATCAGCACGTGCTCCACCATGGCGCCCCTGTACAGCACCAGCTACGTCATCTTCTGGGCCGGCTCCAATCTCTCCACATTCCTGATCATGGTGGGACTCTACAGTCACATCTTCGTGCACGTGTGGAGAAACACGATACCCGTGCCGCAGAATACCTCCAGGTCCACCCAGAGGAAAAAGGCCACCATGAGCTTGCTCATAACGGTCACCATCATGTTGGGTAAGTGTTGTAGGTCTGGGCAGCAGGTGCTCATATTCGACAACACGATTCACATTCGTCTTCGAGCGTGTGTGTGTGTGTACAGCCCCTTGTGTCGATCCGGTGCATGTGTAGGGAGTCATTTTGTAGTGTGGGTTGTGTAAAGGTGGGGTAAATAGACGTGGGAGCATAGAAAGTGTAGTACAACAATGGAGATTGTTGCACTGGCCACCATGTAGCCTCTGGGGCAGGCTACATCAATCTGACGTGCGTGACAGTCGCCTAACCAAGCACCGTCTTGGCTCAACACTCTGCTCAGCTTCTGATCGGATTTGGTGAATGTTCTCTGGGTGATTTTGGTTGTGGGCAACATTCATGGCTCATATCGCATGCCGAACAGCTTCAGGGGAAACAGTGGCCCAGTGGTTAGCGTACTGGCGCTATGAACCCAGCGACTGCTGTTCGATTTCGAACCACGGCTAACGGTGGCGAGTCGTTATCGGCACCAGGTGCGGCACCTCCCCAGTCGTTTCACCAAACTGCACCGGCTAGGTTGAAGTACGCAGAGGATTGACGAAGGCCTGCGAATTATCATTCGTACGACGACTATTCTAGCACAGCGGTTGAAACAACGGGGCAAAGTTTTTTTTTATCTCCCCCCCCCACCGCCTCTGTCCACCCGGCAGTACGTAGGGGTCTAGCCACAGTTTGTCGATCGGCAGGTCTGGGTGTAGCGAGGTAAAGTGTGGTTCCTCGTCTGGCCAACGGTGGAAAAGCAGGTGGGAAAAGAACCCTCTAAAGGGCCTCTCCACAGTTCTCCTCTAGTGGAGGGGCCCTCCTTGCAGCAGTCGTGGAGCAAGCCATTGCAGGGTTGTGCCTTGACCTTCCACGGGTTTCAGGGAACAACGCTGATCTTGTTCCACACGTTGCTATCAAAATGCCTGACTCGTGTGTCTCGTGCCGTCGCCTCTCAGGAGCCTTCATCGTGTGCTGGACGCCAGGCCTGGTGATTCTGCTGCTGGATTCGTTCTGCTCGGACTGCAATGTCCTGGCCTTTGATAAGTACTTCTTGCTCATAGCGGAGCTCAACTCCGCCATGAACCCCATCATCTACTCGATTCGGGACAAAGAGATGGTCGCCACTTTGCAGCGAATCCTGTACTGCCAAAAGGCAGAAGCCATCATCACCAATGGCTCCGATAACGTCTCCAATAAATCAACGTCCACGGCGAATCACAACCTGGTCACGCCTATCAGTCACTTGACCACCACAAGTGCGATGAAGATGAATCAGTTTGTCGTCTAATATCTAATTGGGCTAACGATGCATGGTTTTCCAACCTGATGATGATGATTGCTTGTGTTGCAATCGAAACGTCGTGATTTATTTTATTTTATTACCTACGTGACTTTACAAAAAGAACCAAAGAGTATGTTTCTCTTTGCGATAAGATTTCATTGAACCTGGGTACAATGTATGTGTGTGTGTGCACCCTTGTGGAGATAATGCATACTAGAATTTAAATACAAACCTAGTGGCATTTGGTACGCTTCGTACCAAGACAGTTATATATCCATACGGTTTTATTTTCTGGGTGAGATCACTTCAATATAAGTGTCGTTAAACCCGCCAACCAATTGGTATGGTGTCATGTAAATAGAACGTGGCCAATTCCTTACTAGTACAGCACACCGGTATGTTTGAGGGTAAATAGAACGTGGCCAATTCCTTACTAGTACAGCACACCGGTGCGTTTGAGGGTAAATAGAACGTGGCCAATTCTTTATTAGTACAGCACACCAATGTGTTTGAGAGTAAATAGACGTGGCCAATTCTTTACTAGTACAGCACACCGATTTGTTTGAGGGTAAATAGACGTGGCCAATTCTTTCCTAGTGTAGAGGAGTAGTGGAGGACGTCATGTCACTCAGGGGGGTGAAAAGGGATGATGCCAGAAGTTACGGGGGATATATAAGGGGGAACCCGTGACGTAGAGGGGGTTGTCGCGAAGGGCCAGGAACGGAGAGAGTTGGGGAGTCGGGATCCAGGTTAGGGGGAATCAGCGCCAGGCGAGTGTGATACTTCACCCGGCCGACCGAGTTGGGTGATCCCTCGGTTGGTGCTGCGGGGGGGAGATCACGTATAGCCTGGATGGAGCTAGGGGCCTCCCAGTACCCTTTCCCCTGGGGAGATATTAGGGTTGTCACCTGTTGGGCGTAAGCCTTTAATAAGTTACCGGCAGTAGCCCTTAATAAACCTTGGTATCAGCCACTACTAAAGAACCGTGTCCGTGTCGTCAGTTGCACCTCAACAACTGGTGCCAGAAGTGGTTTCGTTCCGCGCCACAATGCCTAGATCCAGCGCGAAACGAAAGACTACGCCTAGGGTGCACCAGGGCGACAAGGACGTCGGCGAGCTGGCGACGATCCCGGAGACCGGGGGCCCGGTGATGTTCCCCGTGGAGATGGTCCAGTCGGGGCCAGAAGAGGCGGCGGTCGGGGGAGCTGCCGCGCCGCCGTCGGACGAGTGGTGCGCCATCGCGGCCAGGCTGGAGACGCTGCAGCTCACGATGGCGCAGCTCGCCGTCGCTTTGGCAGAGGTGGGGGACCGCGTACACTCGGCGGGCGGTGATTTTCGCCAAAACCGCGGGATCGCCGACATCGCGAATCCCGCCAAAACCATAATTCCCGCCAACGCGCCGCCAGGTGCGCCGCAGCAATCGGGCGCCATTTTTTATGCGCCGCCGGATCCAGCCGCCAGTGTCGCTGCAATGCAGGAACCGGCCGCCATTGTTGGCGCGACGCCGGAACCGGCTTAGCATCATACTATCGTCGGTTTCGTTCGCGATTTTGCGACTTGCGAAGCCACTGCACACACTTTCGGCCAAAGGTACAAAATTTCGCTGGGGGATGGAGGAGGAAAACGCCTTTATGGCGCTTCGCACGGCCCTGGCGGATGCGCCGCCCTTGGGGTATCCCGATTTCTCTAAACCTTTCTTGACACCGACGCCAGTAACACGGGCATTGGAGCCGTCTTGGCCCAGGTGATCGATGGGGTGGAACAGGTGGTGGCCTATTGTCTCCCAGTGAGCAGCGGTACTGCGTCACCAGGAGGGAGCTGCTGGCTTTTGTTTTTTTTGTCCAGCTGTACCGGCCGTATTTGTATGATCGCCGGTTCACCGTCCGGACTGACCATGCAGCCCTGCAGTATTCCCTGTGAATTGACCAGCCCTCGGGTCAGCTGTCCCACTGGCTCGAGGCGCTCCAGGAGTACCCCTTCGATGTCATCCATAGGAAGGGGACTCGGCATGGGAATGCAGACGGCCTTTCCAGGCTGCCCCCGGACAGCGGGTGCGCTTGTGCCCTGGGTTCCAGCCGCTGTAAGGCCCCAGTGAACACTGCGGCCCAGTTGGTCGCATCGGCCGAAGCGGCACCCCCTCCGGGTGTGGCATTGCATTGCCTGTTGATTTTGGCCTGGGACTCCCCCGGGAGGTATGCTCCAAGTTGCAGATGGAGGATTCCTCTCTGCTGAGGCTGCGACGCCGGGTTGGGTCAAAGGCCCGTAGCTCGGCTCCGTCGGTGGCCCCGGTGATCGTCGTACATGACGGCCTCTTCATGCGTTGGGATGCCCAGTTGGAACGCTATTGTGTGGTGGTGCCCATTGGCTTACGAGGAAAATTGACCCTGGTCATTCATGAGAAACTTATGCACTTCGGCTACCATAAGACCTTGTTGACCCTTAAACGGGATTACTATTGGCTGGGTGTGGAGGATAATGTGGCTCTGATTTTGAAAGGTTGCCACGACTGTGCGCGGCGGAAGGCCCCTGTTGGTCAGGATCGGGCGCCGCTGCAGTCCATCCGGGTTTCTCATGTCAATGAGCTCGTGGCACTCGACATTCTGGGGCCATTCCCTGCATCCCAACGGGGCCATAGGTACCTCTTGGTGGGCGTGGAATATCTCACACGTTGGCCTATGGCGTGGCCTCTGGTGGACCAATCGGCCTCGTCCATCACTGAGGCGTTTGTTCAGGGGTACGTCCTTGACAAAGGGCGCCAGAACAGCTCTTGACGGATCAGGGGCAGAATTTTTCTTCCCGTTTGCTCAAGGAGGTCTGTAACCTCCTTGGGACGAAGGTCCGCACCTCGCCCTACCACCCCCAGTCCGACGGGATGGTAGAGCGATTAAACCGCACACTCACGTCCATGCTGTGTCATCATGTGAGCACGTCCCAATCGGACTGGGACCTGTTCATCCCGGGGGTGCTGGCTGCGTACAGGTTAGCTCCTCATGCCTCGACGGGGTTCTCACCATTTTGCCTCATGTATGGGAGAGAACCCGAACCCCTGATGCACGTCCAACTGGACCTCGGGCCTGCCAAAAAGGGTTTGCCTGTTCCCATCCAGATGAGGATCGCGCTCGATCAGCTGCGCGAGGCGCAGTAGGCGGCGTTAGATAATTCGGCCAGCCGACAGGCGGCCTCCGAGCGTCTGCCCAAACACCAGGCTGTCGGCCGCCCGTGGGAAAAGGGCCAGTTGGCGTGGCTGCACTGCCCCCAAGTGCCGGTGGGTACGTCTCCTAAATTACATCGCCCATGGCAGGGCCCTGTCGAGGTCGCGGAGGTCCGCCGTTCGCAATGTGTCCGTATCCGGTGGGGCCGTCGTCACTGGACTGTGCACCCGTCGCGGCTCAAGCGGGTGATGCCACCGGGGCTCCCTGATTCATCCCCATTTTTGGAGCGGTCGGCGATTGCTGTGTCCGACGAGCCGGGCCGCGGGGGTTGTGGAAATGCGAGCGATGTCCTGCCCTTGTGTATGCCCGCAGAGCCACCGACAGTGACGCCGCCAACAGCGGGCCGTCTGGGGGGTGTCCCGGCGGCGACCCGGCCTCCAGGCCACCGCCCGGTTCAGACACCGACGCCACAGGGATCAGTGGGCCGCCGTTAGAGGCGCCAGCTGAGCCCCTGCCAGTGGTGCCGCCGGCGACGCCTCAGCTCGGCTACGTGCCGGCTGGCTCGGCTTTGGCCGGCGCACCGTTGCCTCAGGCGGCCGACAACACATGGGGGAGCGGGCAGGCGGCGGGCACGCACTCAAGGGGCGTGCGCATACACTGACGGCCCGCGAAGTCGTCTACTTCGATCCCCTGCCATGTCGCCACTTACGTTGCCGGGTGGTGACTGTCCAGACTTTTCTGATCCCGTGCTGCCCTAGTGTTGTGTTCTACTAGCAGCCGGGGTTGTCTCTATACGCATGCGTCCTTGGGGTTCGCATAATTGTTGCAGATGGGTCGGCTGGGTTTTTTTCACGGGGGGGGGGGGGTAATGTAGAGGAGTAGTGGAGGACGTCATGTCACGCAGGGGGGTGAAAAGGGATGACGTCAGAAGTTATGGGGGGTATATAAGGGGGAACCCGTGACGTAGAGGGGGTCGTCGTGAAGGGCCAGGAACGGAGAGAGTTGGGGGGTCGGGATCCAGGGTAGGGGGAATCAGCGCCAGGCGAGTGTGATACTTCACTCGGCCGACCGAGTTGGGTGATCCCTCAGTCGGTGCTGGGGGGGGGAGATCACGTATAGCCTGTGGGGAGCTGGGGACCTCCCAGTACCCTTTCCCCTGGGGAGATATTAGGGTTGTCACCTGTTGGGCGTAAGCCTTTAATAAGTTACCGGCAGTAGCCCTTAATAAACCTTGGCATCAGCCCCTACTAAAGAACCGTGTCCGTGTCGTCAGTTGCACCTCAAAACTAGTACAGCACACCGGTGTGTTTGAGGGTAAATAGAACGTGGCCAATTCTTTACTAGTACAGCACACCGGTGCGTTTGAGGGTAAATAGAACGTGGCCAATTCTTTACTAGTACAGCACACCAGTGTGTTTGAGGGTAATTAGAACGTGGCTAATTCTTTAATAGTACAGCACACCGGTGAGTTTGAGGGTAAATCCACAACATTTACTATTTGAGGACGCTGTTTCACCAGTAATTACAGCCGGCATCATCAGGCGACAGCCAGATTTGGCTCCCCAACACACAACCGGTGTCATGCTGCACTCGTAACGAAATGGCACGTCTTGTTCACGTGACAAACCTTCCTCATTGGCTGTCGGGTAGTGGCGGGTTTCACGACATTTAAGTGATCTAACCCCCCCCAAAAAACCCCCTCATGGATAAAATTGGTCGCAAAAGCTTCCTACTACTACCACGTGTTCAAGTGTTTATACATTTCGCATATTTTGATGGTAAAGTTTTTTTGACGTCTGTTGCAGTCGTACAAAACCGAACATTAAAACGTTAATAACGGATATCAATACCGAGTCTGTGGTTTCTGATAGTCTCCCTTGACGGAACGTTCATATATCGCGACAATCGTCGTACCTAAAAGCGAGAACTGGTATCGTACCATGCACAATGACACCATGACAACACTCATCACAACCCAGCTGGTATAGCAGGTTATTGTTGCAGCTTGTTATGCTAAGTGCCTCTTGTAAAGCTGCCCTCTTGCCTTCCTTGAAGCAATGTCGGTTGAAAAGAAATCACTGGAAGCCTTAGAGCAAGGGTGAGGAACCTTTTTTCTGCCAAGGGCCATTTGGATATTTATATAACATTTTTCGCGTGCCATACAAAATCATCCACTTAAAAATTTGCCCGTCATATTTGGTCATACATTTTATTAACTTGCCCATAATGCGATGGCTGGGACTGCTTCTCTTTGGTGAGGCGTGTGATGATGTTAGCTGGTATTGATGTTGCTGCTACTCGCAACTGCTTTTCCAGGTTTGCTCCTAGATGTATTTAATTTTGAGTCCAGCCTGCGGTTGCCTTGGCAGGGCCAGACCCAAATGATTTTGCGGGCCTCATGCGGCCCACGGGCCGAACGTTCCCCACCCCTGCCTTAGAGACTCAAACATAAACCCGGGTCCCACACACACACACATAACGGAGATCAATCTTGCAATTGAAATGCTCTCGAAAATCACGCGACTTCGTCATAGTCACCACCTGCGACTGCTTTGTCCACATCCGAGCGATTAGTTGGCCCAGTAAGGAAACTCAACCTCGTGCTGTGTTCGGGAATGTGACGATACATTGCCGAGCAGATCGAGGCCTTAAGATGAAAGTTCATCCCGAACTGTAAGCAACCAATAAGCATATAGGCCTCAATTGTGGCAGCCAAACATACCGACGATAAATGTCGACTTAAAACTTTGGTGACGACGGCATCAACGACATTGTTGGGTCTCTCGTTAAAATCACGTGGATAGGTAAAGTCACGAGCAGCTGACGTCACTCCACATGGGGGGGGGGGGGGGGGGGAGACGCCTCATCCCTCCTCAGCGTCAACTTACAACCCTCACTACAAAGGCAGAACCCTCATCACATCACGCGATCTCCGTAACGTTGTTGTTGAGACATCAAAGTAAAAAGGTGGTCACGATAAACAAGGGATTATAACCTTGACGTGAAACAGGTCTGTGTCACTGCGGCCTCACAAATTGCACACGAATTGATGCAATTAATAAGACGCCGCGATATGCCTTTCGCTTGTATGTTTCAGATTTACTGCAATACACCTGTCCTTGGACGGGCAAAAGGTGAGTTTAACAATATTAACACTGCAAACTGCCAATAACTATTTATTATTAAACCATTAACAAATAAGTGTACACACAAATATCAAACCTCTAACATCAACGTGCTAGCGTCACGATTGTCCCCCCCCCCCAACTCCCCATATAAATATCTCTCCGTCTTAAAAATCCTTAGGGAATACGTCTCATACCATGAATGTTACCTGTGTAGTGACTGAGAATATCGCTGTGTGGTGCCGAGCCTGCGAGGCCACGGCAGATGTTACATTGTTGTTGTGGACACCACAGATACGGGGTGTAGTACCAGCCCTAGTGGGGGCTTGGGCGAGCGCTGGTTAAGCATGGGGACACCACGCACGGCGTGCGGTGCGGGCTCCCGTTGAGGGAGCGAGAGTCAGCCAAGGTTACGATCGGTGGTGATACTCTGGCTGACTTGGGGACACGTGACCGGATGATACTGGAGGGGGGCCACCAGTGGAGGGGGCCAGTAGGTGGTCACATGGTCCGGGAAGAGCTTTCGAGAGCCTTCGGGTAAGGGCGAGAGAGAGGCGGAGGCAGCCCCAGCCCTGCCCAATATAAGGGGGTTCCCCTGAGAGGAGCGCGGGGTTCTTACTGTTGGAGAGGCAGGAGATCCACGTCAAGCTAAAGAAGCCTCCAGCCAAGTGGTACGGGACCCAGCTCGTGGTACGGAACGCGATCGCAAACCTATATGGGTGGTTCGCCGTAGCGTTGTTAGTCGGGTGGTCACCACCCTAGGGTATGTTGTGTTAATAGTTTAATGAAAGTGTTGCTCCTAAAGACAACATCTGCCACTCAGTTGGACTCACTATTCATGTTTTAATTGATGTTAAAATATTTACAAAAATTCAAGAGTTAACTACTGTTACAAGTTCACGAACATCAAATACATTTTATAAAACATAAACGCATCAATGATTATTTTAATAACAAGGATGGCTAAAGATTATATTTTATAGCTAAAATTTTCAAGCAAACTCTCCTCGTCCAATGAAGGGCATGGCCTAAAGTACCGCCTATTTATCCTCAGCCGAGAGCCAACATTCACCGTGACGTCATCTTACTCAGGTTAATAAAGACGCCATCTTACTCAGGTTAACAAAAACGCCATCTTACTCAGGTTAACAAAAACGCCATCTTACTCAGGTTGACAAAAACGCCATCTTACTCTGGGGGTGCCCCCTTAGGCTAGACCAGCAGAATGATTATGATGTCGTGTTGATGATGTTGGTGAAGTTGATGATGTTGATGATGTTGATGACATTGATGACGTTGATGATGACGATGATGATGTTGATGACGATGATATTGATGTTCATGATGTTGATGACGATGATGATATTGATGATGTTGATGATATTCTTGGTTCTTTCGGTAAAGTCATGTAGAAGGGAAACAATAAAATAATAAAAATATAAAACAATAAAATTCTCACGACGTTTTGACTGCAACACAAGCAATCATCATCAGGTGTGAAAATGTCTCCGCTAGGGGCCAGCTCGTCGTACACGGGGCTCGTCTGCTCGTGAGGCCACCCGTGGCGCCGCTCCCCGGCAACTTGGCGCACTGTCTCTCCTCGGGGGACAGCATCCCCCGCCGCTCCTCTTCTCCCTCCTCCTTGTCGTCGACGTTGTCAACGTCGTGGTCGTTGTCGCAAACCTACGGAGCATCATCACAACACGCACGAGCAGCGAGTGCTCCAATCCCACTTTCTCCGATCCCGCGTACTCCGATCCCACGTGCTCCGATCCCGCGTGCTCCGATCCCGCTTGCTCCGATCCCGCGTGCTCCGATCCCGCGTGCTCCGATCCCGCTTGCTCCGATCTCGCGTGCTCCGATCCCGCGCGCCCCCCTCCCCCCACTCACGTGGCCACGGTCGTCCTCCTTGCCACTTGGTGGTGGCTTGCGGGAGGCACGGGCCTCTTCCCTACACACGCGCCGGGGGGGGGGGGGGGGGTGGGCGGGATGCACAGCAGTGATTCGTCGCACGAGGAAGCCCGCGGGGGGCGCCGCTGACGTTCGAGCGACATTCCAGTGACATCGGGACGAGCGGGGAAGCGGGCAGCGGAAGGGGGTGGTGCACTTGCCGCGGTGGTTAAAGGTGAGAGGCTCAGCGAGGAGGTGAGGTGGCGGGGAAGGTGACGATGTGGGCGACTCACGCGGCCACTTGGAGCCGGCGGCGGTAGAGCAGCGCTGCCGCGAGGGCGAGGCCCACGGTGACGACTGGCCCAGCAGGACCTGCCGGCCTGACCGGGCCGGGGGGCCCGGCAGACCAGGCCGGCCGTAAACGCCGCTGACGCCGATGCCACCGTCGGCTTCTCTGTGTGGCACAACGACCACAACAACAACGACCGCAACAACAATTTTGCCACAACTTTATTCGTCCGACGAAAAAAGTTGTGGCAAAGTTGTGGCCACAGTGCCGGCGAAGAGAGACAATGGAGAGCGCCGATTCTCACCGACGACGGAGAGGTTGACGCTTCCCTCGAAGTTGCCGGCGGGGAAGGTGGCCACGTGGCAGAGGAAGAGGCCCCCGTCGCCGTGCCGCACGTCCAGCAGCTCCAGCGAGAAGTCGCCACGGCCCATGAGGGGAGAGTTTGGCTACGCCATGCTGTGTCGTGGATTGAGCACCGCCAAGCTGGCCCTCTTCCGTCGTCATCACCGCCGGCGACCTTCAGCCAATTCACCTGCGTCAACGTCACCGCGGCCGCACCCCGCAGGTGGCAGTGCAGCAGCGCCACGTTCTGGCCGATAGCCGCCGAGGCCTGACCCTCCGTCATGACACCCACGGGAGGGCCTGGGCGGGGAGACCACACAGAAACCCATACACCACTCATAGAGACCCATAGACTACTCATAGAGACCCACAGATTACTCACACAGAGAACCACACACGACTCACACAGAGACCCACACACTATTCACACAGAGACCCATAGACTACTCACACAGAGACCCATAGACTACTCACACAGAGACCCATAGACTACTTACAGAGAGACCCACAGACTACTCACACGGAGACCCATAGACTACTCACACAGAGACCCATAGACTACTGACATATACCCACAGACTACTCACACAGAGACCTACAGACTACCCACACAAAGACCCATAGACTACTCACACACAGACCCATAGACTACTCACAGAGAGACCCACAGAGTACTCACACGGAGACCCATAGACTACTCACACAGAGACCAATAGACCAATAGACTACTCACACAAAGCTACTCACACAAAGCTACCCATACGGATGCTTATCTGAAACCGGATTCCCACCACCATCCATCACAGAAGAATTCTCTCATCAAGACTCTGCACCATAGAGCCCAATGCATATCCGATCAGGAACACATAGGCAGTGAACTCAAGCACGTACACCAAGCTCTTAAGGCTAATGGTTACTCCGACTATGCGATCCGCAAAGCTATCACTCAAACCATGAAGAAGGACCCTCTTGAGAAGCCTTTCAAAACCATTACTTTACCCTACATTGCGAGGATCACAAAAAAAGATCTCCAAAATCTTGAATAAACACAAGATCCAGGTCTGTTTCAACACATAACATAAAATCCATGATCTGGTTCTGTCTGTAAAAGATGTGATTCCGGACATACAGTACCCTGGTGTCTACAAACTAAGTTGCCTCTGTGGTAGTAGTTACATTGGAGAAACCAATCGACATGTCTCAGACCGCATTCGTGAACACAAAGCAGACCTTAAACACGGTAGAACCAACACCTCGGCCGTGGCAGATCACTGTTATAATTCAGTAGGCTCACATGACATTGACTTCTCCAAGACAGAGGTTCTTTGCAAGCCATCGGGCTACCACCCGAATCGGCGGGTTCGTAGTGCATCGTACTAACTGCGACACTACCGCTCCCTGCATGCATACATACACACTGACATACACTCCCACGCAAATGTGCTTCCACACATACACACACACGTACACAAACATACACGTACACACATACACGTACACACATGAACCCATTTGGCTCAGCTGTGAGAGCTGCATTTAAAATATACATCCACCCTCTCTTTCGTATCTCTCACGTGTTCCCATGGTCCAAACAAAATAGAAATTATAACTTAGTGCGTTACAATTCCATAAACCTATTGGTTAATAAACCTATTGGTTTATAGAATCAGTCATTTTTTATTATTATTATGGCTCATTAGTGAATTATATTAGAGATATGCACAGTGCAATTTCAATTACCACAAACTAATTCCAGAGCAATTACTTGTACCACAGCTACAGTATCCCATCCTCTGTCATTACCCACAAACAACAAACATTCACAGTTCAAGCCAATATGAAATGATTTTTTTAAAAACGCACATCTCGTGCAACGCCCTGATTCTAAACCACATTGAAAATTCAACTCGAGAAACTCACCGTAGTGAGACGTACAACCAAATTCACAGCTTGGCGGAAATGATAAAAAGAACATAACTAATATAACCAGGGCTTTTGATTTAAAGCTTTCGTGACTGCAGGGATTCATATTCTTGGTTCTTTCGGTAAAGTCACGTAGAAGGGAGAATTTTATTGTTTTATATTTGTATTATTTTATTGTTTCCCTTCTACGTGACTTTACCGAAAGAACCAAAAATATATAACCAGGGCTCTCGCTATTTTAAATGCTAGGGAAACGTTTCATAAAAAAATGAAAAACCCCGACATTTCATTTTAATTGGCAATTTCAAAAAATAATGTTGGCGTAGCCGGCAGTTTAACAAAAGAATAAAAAAAACAAGCGTAAAGGTTATGGGTGAGCACATGGGGAATTATGTTGTTCAGTTACAGCTCCTTTCGACTCCAGCAAAGGAACACGTTCTGTTTATCCACGTTAAATTAGCGAGCATAATGCAGATCCTTAACCGTGCTGTGGGGATACGAGCATTAATAGCAAACGATCGCCTGCTACAGCCGCGAGAGGTCTTATGTGCTGGGTTTTTTTTTACTGGGTATCTCAAGGTGTCTCAGCTAATGGCCTTTGCATCGCTGTGCATCTCTGTGTGGGAGAACGTTTGTTGATTCTGCCATAACGCAAAAGCTCTCTTCATCCTTGAGGTGGTCAAGGTTCTCATAATAATAATGGCCCGAGCCGCCAGAGCACTGAGATTCGGAAATTACAATCCAGATTGAAGCCTTTTATGATTGAACCAAATTCTCAAGTAATCTGTGGCTCTTTTTAAACAACACTCGCAAGTGATTTCTTGGTTGTAGCATGCTCACTGATGACCAAAACTAGAGTACATAACTACATATATAAAATAGGCTTTAGCACTCATATTAAGCCCGTTAGATGTTTAAGGCAGCCATCAACACACTCCATAAATCCCCGCAAATAACACTTGATTACATTTCTGTGCTCTCCGAATGCTTCAATTCCCACTACATCTGGGACACGTGATCTCCATGACATTCCGGAATTCCTCAGTGGAATCTGTTTTCAAGACAACATTCATGAAAAGAAGCCATGTAACCCCCACAACACTTGTTTTAAAGTAAATAACTTATACATATCATGTATAGAACAGATCTTGACTTAAAGCTTTCGTGACTGCAGGAATTAATATTCTTTGGGTCTCTCGGTAAAGCCACGTAGATAGAAAAAATAATTTTAAAAAATCACAATATCACGACGTTTCGATCGCAACACAAGCAATCGTCATCAGCAGCTCTCACCTGCTAAGGCAGGGAGTTATGACGGTTTGAGATGGGTGTGGCCTAAGGGTCAGTGGGCGGGGCTAGAGATGAAATTTGCATGTAAATGTAAGCTCGGAGAAATCTTGATAGACGAAGCAGTGGGGGTGGCCATTGTATCGTGAGAGATTAGCATGTCGATGTAAGAAATTTGTTTATAAATGTGTAGTGGGTTCCAGGACACGGAGACGGCAGAATAGAAGCAGCACTATTTATTTAAACCTTAACAAGGGTTACACTAGAAGGGGTAGCGGCCCCTCCACCCGTATAACTCAGGAACACACCCCAGGCTCTCTAGCCTAAGCTCTAGGCTCCCAGTTCCTCCTGGTAGGGCTCTAAGGGAGGCTATCAGATCCGGCCCTGGTTAGGCACAGATCTCGGCACCCCGCCGACCAGACCGGCCCTTAGAAGGACTCTGACTCTGGGGCTCTGGGGCCGCACCACTGGCTTGCTGTGCCGGCCCTGAAAAGGGCAGCGGTCACAGGAGTTCCAGGGTCTCACCTAGCTGGCCTTCTTTCTTCACTGGTTGCTTCAGCCTCGGGCCCCACACTCTGCCCCGAGCTCCCTGGCTCCCCGCACTTTATACCCACTGGAGCCTTAGCGGACGTTGTTGTAGCCACCAAGGTGTGGGTGAACCACACCTTCCCGTGCCATGTGTTTATTCCCCATAGCACCCCTACATCACCCCCTCCCGTGTAACCCGCAGCCGTCCCGGCTGCAACAATACTCGAACAATAAACACAACAAACCCCCACCCGTGCGTGCCTCATAAGAACGAACACCCCAATAAATAACCCAATCCACCCATACAAAATTACACTATATACACATATACATTGTACCCCCCCCCCCCCCCCCATCAACGCAGCAAGAAAACTTAACAGTGAACAACAAGAGTAACAAGAACCATTTTTACAACAAGCGGCGCATTTTGGCGCGAGTCCAATTTGCGGGTCCATCGTAGGGGGAGGGTCCGGTCGGCCCGGCAGTGGGCACCGGCTGTGCAGGTGCACCGTCTTCCGTCACCCCGGAAGGGCAAACTCCGTCCCCACCGGGTGGCGCAGGCGCGCTGGAAGCCGTCATTCTTGAGGCGCCTGAAGGTGGAACAGTTAGCGAAGCATCAGGGGCAGGTGACGAAGACGCCGTCCGGGAGTCAGCGGAGACATCACATGCTCGGCCTGTGTAATGTGGTGGAGGGACGCGCGGCGCCACAAACGGCTTCAGACGCGAGGGGTGTACGTACCAGCGGCGTTTCCCCCACTGGATACGAACGCACTGCGGCCGCATAACCTTCACAATAACCACAGGGCCCCTCCAAGGCCGCAACAATTTCGCCGAGGTCGCCAACGGCACCTGAGGGCAGTGCAGCCAGGCTTGATCGCCTGGCTTCCACGCATGTGTGCGTGATTGGCGCGATCGCAACCTCTCGTTGGCCTTCTGCCGAGAGGAAGAGTTTTGGGCCGCTGCCTCCCGCGCCTCGGTCAACCTCAGGATATTAAATTTAACGTGGTCGGCCAATTTCGATTTTCTGCTGGTTTCCGAGACGCGGAGCTGATTCGCAATTGGTGGGTCAACGTCGCGACCGTACATCAAAAAGAACGGCGAGAAGCCGGTTGCCGCGTGAGGAGCCATTCTATAGGCGGCCAAAACCCCCGGAATGTGAAGGTCCCAATCGGTCTGGGAGTCACACACCTGGTGACACAACAAAGATGTGAGCGTCCTATGCAGCCGCTCCACCATGCCATCGGTTTGTGGGTGATAGGGGGAAGTGCGAATCTTTTTTGTACCAAGAAGCGCACACACCTCGTGCAGAAGGACGCCAGAGAAGTTCTTCCCTTGGTCAGTCAGCAGCCGTTCGGGAGCACCCTTGTCGAGGACATAGCCCTGGACAAAGGCCTCGGCAACGGCTGCTGCTGACTGGTTAGCAAGAGGCCATGCCATAGGCCATCGGGTGAAATATTCCACGCCAACCAGCAGGTACTTGTTACCCCTAGGGGTCGCAGGGAAGGGCCCCAATATATCGAGTGCAACGAGTTCGTTAACCCGAGAGACCGTGATAGATTGTAGCGGTGGGCAGGCGCCTTTCGCTGGTGGTTTTCGTTGGGCGCACTGAGTGCATGCACCCAGGAGGTCATCCACATCCCTTGCCATACCCGGCCAGAAGAAATCCAGCTGGAGCACGGCAAGGGTCTTGTGGGTCCCCAGGTGCAAAAGTCGTTCGTGTGCGGCCCAAACGGCCTTACCCCGCAAAGCGGATGGCACCACAAGCCTGTGACGGCAGGCCCTCCCATCCCAATGCATTAGGAGCCCCTGGAGCAGCCCGTACGAATCAATCCCCGCGACCCCCCGCACGGAACCCCCTGCGCGACGACGCAACGCGAGGAGGGATGCGTCCTCCATCTGGAGGCGCCCCCATTCCGCAACGGACAACCCCAGCAAGGAGTCCGCACCTCCCTCCCCGACAGGACCCTCAGGCAAGGGGTCCTCAGTGGCAGCAGCGAGAACCGGGATATCTAAGGGGGGGCTATCCTCTGGCGGCTTACAACGCCCCGATCCCCTGAGACAAGCGCAATCTGAGGCGGGCGGCAGGCGAGACAGCGCATCCGCATTAGTGTGCCGAGCACCCTTCCGATATGTGGTCGTGAAATCATAATCCTGAAGAATTTCGAGCCATCGGGACAATTGCCCCGAAGGCTGTGTCACCCGCAAGGCATATTGTAATGCCGCATGGTCCGTACGGACAGTGAAATGCCGACCGTACAGGTATGGGCGATACTGTTGCATAAAAAATACAATAGCCAAGAGTTCCCGACGCGTGACGCAGTATCTCTGTTCCGCCGGAGACAAAACCCTACTGCCATAAGCCACGACGCGTTCCACACCACAGATCACCTGTGAGAGCACACCCCCAATGCCCGTATTGCTGGCGTCTGTATCGAGCAGGAAGGGTTCCGAAAAATCGGGGTAGCTCAATGGAGGGGCCCGCACGAGAGCGTCGCGAAGGGAACAAAAAGCGACCTCCTCCTCCTGGCCCCAGTGAAATTTCACTCCCTTCGCCGTCAGAGCGTGTAAGGGCTTAGCAATGGTCGCGAAATCCGCGACGAACCGCCGGTAATAAGACGCAAATCCAATGAAACTCCTGACCTCAGCCACCGAGGTGGGGGCTGGCCAGGAGCTGACACACTGCGTCTTTGCGGGATCGGTGGATATGCCCGAGCGGCTGACGATGTGCCCCAAATAGCGTACGGATTCCCGTAGCAGGTGGCACTTTTGCGGCTTAAATTTCAAATTCGCAGCACGCATTTTGAGGAACACGGCGTGCAAGCGCAAAAGGTGTTCGTCAAATGTCTTGCTGAACACGATGACGTCATCCAGATAGATCAAACAGACGTTCCACTGTAAGCCAGCCAAAACCAGTTCCATAAGGCGCTGAAATGTCGCCGGAGCGGAGTGTAATCCCATAGGTAAGTCACTGTGTGTGTATATACACTGTGTGTATACACTGTATGTGTGTGTACACTGTGTATGTGTGTACACTGTCTGTGTGTACACTGTGTGTACATTGTGTGTGTGTACACTGTGTGTGTGTACACTGTGTGTATACACTATGTGTATACACAGTGTGTACACTGTGTGTGTGTACACTGTGTGTATACAATATGTGTATACACACTGTGTGTACACTGTGTGTGTGTACACTGTGTGGGTACACTGTGTGTATGTGTACACTGTGTGTGTGTACACTGTGCGTGTAGACTGTGTGTGTGTGTTCACTGTGTGTGTATGTACACTGTGTGTATACACTGTGTGTGTGTACACTGTGTGTGTGTACACCGTGTGTGTACACAATGTGTGTACACTGTGTGTAACAGTGATCATAGGGACTGTGACCGAATTTTTAACAATAAACTACATAAATAAATTATAACACCAAAATCTAGAGCCATATTTTAGGCCACTGTCCATAGACAGTGTTGAGTCTATGGACAGTGTTGAGTCCATGGGCAGTGTTGAGTCTATGGTGCAGTTCTGAGTCTATGGTGCAGTCTTGAGTCTATGGGCAGTGTTGAGTCTATGGTGCAGTGTTGAGTCTATGGGCAGTGGTGAGTCTATGGGCAGTGTTGAGTCTATGGGCAGTGCTGAGTCTATGGGCAGTGTTGAGTCTATGGGCAGTGCTGAGTCTATGGGCAGTGTTTATCAGTTCTACAGAATCTGAGCCTCGCTCGCACTGCGTGTTCGCCTATTCGCACTACGATTTATAAAAGCGCCCTGCTAAGGCCTCACGTGATAACAGCCCCACCGAGTCGCCTGCCTGTGATTCGAGGCACGGAACGTCGAATCTCCTCCTCCACCACGACCACACGAGGACATTGTTTTGTTTATAACCTCACCACGAAGGAGGATATAGCTCAAGACCCCCTCCCCAGACACCTACGCAGCGTTGCGCTGGTGAGTGCCGCGTTGAGGCCTATTCCGGGAGTGTCACCGGTCTCGGCTAGATTGCCCAGCCGGCCGAGGCGGCACTTTGGCCGGCTACAGATGCCGCTGTCATGCGATGGTCTCCATAGAGACCTGGAAGATGGTCTCTAGGTTATGTTGTGGGTTAGCAAGCTTCCAAAGGATGCGTGAAGGCTGCCGCTAGGCTTTTGTAACGAATCTTTGCTGCGTGTTTTAAACTTGAATTATTTGCAATGCACGCGTGTCAATGTGCTCTAGAGGAGTTGTAGAACCCTAGCTGCCACTGCTATTCAGTGGCCTAAATTATGGCTCTAGATTTTGGTGTTATAATTTATTTATGTAGTTTATTGTTAAAAATTCGGTCACACTCCCTATGATCACTGTTACATTGCATTTATGGCTTTTATTTTGGTGATTTCGAAAAAAATTGTTTTGGCCATGTTTTTGTTTATTGTAGTACGGAGTTAGACTGATGGCTTTAATCTTACTTGTCTTGTGGTTGTTGTTGTTATTTGACTTGCATCCCACTGGGATTTTTGCACACAGCGTTGGTGTACGGTGCTATTTCAGGAATATTTTGATATTTTTTTCCTGTATTTTCTGTTTGCACAGTCACGTAATCACTTTAAGATGTTTTCTTGTTCATGTTTTTTGTTTGTTGCGGTTGCACCCGATTCAAGAGCCGAATGGCTCACAGGGCTATACCAAATAAATGAACTATGAACTATGCGTCGCTCAAAGACTTCACTCGAGCGCGTCGTGTTCAAGCTCGCTTTGTCTACCTTAGGAGCTTACAAAGTGCCGCCCAATAATTTACTGTGCGTCTGCCTCTTAGACCGAGTGAATCGCTTGAACAAGTGCACATTCAGAAGCGTAAACTCTGCGAGTATCTCGTTTTAAATTTAGATTTAAAGCTTTCGTGATTGCAGTAATTCATATTCTTAGCTCTTTCGGTAAAGTCACGTTGAAGGGAAACAATAAAATATATAAAACAATAAAAATTCTCACGACGTTTCGACCTGATGACGACCGTTTGTGTTATGGTCGAAACGTCGTGAGAATTTTTATTGTTTTATATATATTATTATTTTATTGTTTCCCTTCAACGTGACTTTACCGAAAGAGCTAAGAATATCTCGTTTTATTCATAGTCCGTGTTTCCAAGGATAAAACAAATTGCACATTCTCATTACCAATACATCGACCTGGCTGGCGGTCAAAGTTGCCAGGAGCCCCTTTCCCTGTCGGCTTAACATTTTTTTCAACTCAATTGTTTTTTTACACAGCTCTTGGACAGACGTGCGGCAGTGTTGGTTTCTATCCTGGAAGGTGCTCTCACTTCAGGGGCTGTTTCATTGATGGGAAAAAAAACCTGAGCTGGGGGTGTAATCAATGTTGTTTTATTGATCTAGTTTAAAACAATCAGCACGAACATCGGTGCCAAACTAACACGATGTGAGGCGCTAGATTTGAAGCTTTCGTGATGTGCAAGGATTCATACTCTGGCTTATTTTCGGTGAAGTCGCGGAGGTAAAAAAAATAAAGTTAAACCCAAGTTAAACTTTAGCAGCCTTATAGTTTACAGCAGTATGCTCTGCAAGGCAACCAGGTTGTCAGCTTAACTACTGCCTCCTGCCTCTGGTTCACGTGTGTAATGCTCTTCAACCTGCACACGGCCATCTCTCCGTCCCCAACCCCCTGCAGCATAACAGAAGGCGGCTTAACTTAGCCCCCCCCCACGGCCCTTCTTGTCTCTCCCCCCCCTTAACCTGTATACAATCTCGGGTGTCTTAGAGTTCCTCTTTGGTTCTATTCGGTAAAGTCACGTAGGTAAAAAATAAAACAAAAATCACGACGTTTCGGCCACAACACAAGCGACCTTCATCAGGTGAAAGGATCAGGCTGTCTCGAGGACAGCGCTGGAGTGAAACACAGCCACGCTCAGACCGCGACCTTTAAGCTGTCCACGGTCTGAGCGTGGCTGTGTTTCACTCCAGTGCTGCCCTCGAGACAGCCTGATCCCTTCACCTGATGAAGGCCGCTTGTGTTGTGGCCGAAACGTCGTGATTTTTGTTGTTTTATTTTTTACCTACGTGACTTTACCGAATAGAACCAAAGAGTATGGATCCTTGCAGTCACGAAAGCTTTAAATCTAGAATTGGCTTAGAGTTTTCTTCACTTGATGTAGCAATTTTTACCGTGATGGTTTCCACCTCAAGACGGAAGCTTGTGCTACTGCCTCCGAAATGTCGTGATTTTAATTGAGTTGTTTTTTTAAATTTATTTATTTTATTGATTTTTTTACCTACGTGACTTTAGCGAACAAAAAACAAAGAGTCCGATGTGAGGAGGCGTTTCCCCCAACGTTCGTTTTCTGCGGTGGCAAAAAATGCAGCCTCTGCGAAATGATGAGAACCTAAACATTTTGCTCAACGCAGGAGGAACGTGTCCATCAACGAGGGAGCTTTAGGCATGCATCCAATTGTCCCTTGTGAAGGAGGAGGTCTTTAACCCGGCATGGTTGTCACCTGGTGCACAGGAGGTCGTGGGGTTTGATACCGACCCTGACACTCCCTGCTGTATCTTTGGAGTTGACGTTTCTCGCGCCCCGCGGCCGCGTGGATTTCTCTCCCCGAGTCCTCCGGTTTTTTCCCCTCCACATTCCGAAACGCCACGCGTTTAGAGTATTTTGCCCTGAATGTCCACTTGATATCAGCCCACTATTTGTGGGCCAGGTCTCTTCTTAAAAAGAGCTATGTAGCACGGTGGTGTGCTTCACGTGGCAACATTAAACATTGGTTACTTTTATTAGTATAGATTTTTTTAAAATGATTTGTTTACTCTTCCTGTAACTCTGCACTCACGCCGTGTTTTTGTTTAGTGTTTGTTGTCATGTTTTGACCCAGTGCCACAGCTGGACATCTGTGACAAAAAGAGCTTCGTAGCGCTTTGGATTCCTCCTCTTGCAGTCTAAATAAATATCATTTCCACTGCTCCTCCTACTCCCTCCCCTTCACCCCTCCTAGCCAAGTGAAGGAAGCCTCCAGGCCGACCATCTGCCACCCCCCCCCCCCCAATGGAGGCTTTCCACACCACCACCCGTTTAGTGGCCTTGCTGGTCGTTGTGCTGGGCGACCGTCACAACCCCTTCGCCCTGCCGCTTGACCGTGAGTAGCAAACAGCGCCGCTACCCCACTTGAGACGATGCCCCCTCTCAACGCTACTCCCACTAAAGGCCATCGACTAAACTCGACACTTTTGACTTCACCAGGCAATGCCCACTGAGCTTCGTGGCTTTTATTTTTTTCAGAAGCGCCCCGGCTCTTGCAAATGATGGCTTCAACGAAGCACTTCGACGTTCAAGCGGGGCCGAGTACTCGAAACACTTGTGGGTATCTGTGTGAGTAGTGTGTGGGTCTCTGTGTGAGTAGTGTGTGGGTTTCTGTGGGTCTCACACAGAGACACAAATACTACTCACACAGAGACCCACACACTACTCACACAGAGAGACCCACACACTACTCACACAGAGAGAACCACACACTACTCACACACAGAGACCCACACACTACTCACACAGAGACCCACACACTACTCACACAGAGACCCACACACTACTCACACAGAAACCCACAGTCTACTCACACAGAGACCCACAGACTACTCACACAGAGACCCACGCACTACTAACAGAGAGACCCACAGACTACTCACACAGAGACCCACACACTACTCACACAGAGACCCACAGACTACTCACACAGAGACCCACACACTACTCACAGAGATACCCATAGACTACTCACACAGAGACCCACAGACTACTCACACAGAGACCCACACACTACTCACACAGAGACCCACACACTACTCACACAGAGACCCACAGACTACTCACACAGAGACCCACACACTACTCACACAGAGACCCACACACTACTCACACAGAGACCCACACACTACTCACACAAGAGACCCACATACTACTCACACAGAGACCCACACACTACTCACACAGAGACCCACACACTACTCACACAGAGACCCTACTAACACTCTGCTGTATTTTCGCCCGCAGCTGCGGTTATCATCTCTGGCCACGTACGGTACCAAAGAAGCTCACATGAGGTGTATGCAGCAAAGCAGCAACCTCCGGAAACACGACGGAAAGGTGCACGGTTGCGACATCACACACACACACACGTACAGGGCCCAGTTGAGTACGCAGTTTGTTAAGGTGCAACACTGCAAGTACTTGCTCGGCCCGGAGCGACCCCCCCCCCCCCCACCCTCGGGAGCGACCTCTGCCCGCTCGCTGTCTCTGCCCCCCCCCCCCACCACCGCCTCACACAGCCAACCCCCCGTCGATGTTGTCGGAGCAAGACAGGATGTACAGGGCGAGAGAGGGAGAGGCGGTGTACATGGAGTGCTCGGTGTGGCCGCCCGCCACCATCCTGTGGTGAGACCGAACGCCGCGCCTGAGCGTCCGTCCCTCTCCGCCTCTCCTCTCGCTCTCCGCTCGCTGGAGACTCTTTTTGTTTATTTCACCGCCTGATGCCCACCGAGCCGTGCAGCTGTTTTTCAGAAGCTACCCGGCCATGTCGCAAACGACGGCCCTGACGACGCGCCTCGAAGCTCCCTGTCGCGAGGGCTGTACGTGCCCTGAACTTCTTTCGCACCCTACGTGGCCAACCGTGCTAATCTGTGCCTCCGTGGATCTGGGTGTCTGTGGGTCTCTCTGTATGTGTACGTGCCCTGAACTTCTTTCGCACCCTATGTGGCCAACCGTGCTAATCAGAGGCACGAGAGCCGAGTCTGTTTTGGAATACCGCCAGCGGGTTTGCATGGCTGGCCACGTACGGAGCGAAAGAAGTTCAACATAGAACACTTCCATAGACTTCAATGCTAAAGGCTCCCATAGACTTCAATGTTAAAGGCTCCCATAGACTTCAATGTTAAAGGCTCCCATATACTTCAATGTTAAAGGCTCCCACAGACTTCAATGTTAAAGGCTCCCATAGACTTCAATGTTAAAGGCTCCCATAGACTTCAATGTTAAAGGCTTCCATAGACTTCAATGTTAAAGGCTCCCATAGACTTCACTGTTAAAGGCTCCCATAGACTTCAATGTCAAAGGCTCCCATAGACTTCAATGTCAAAGGCTCCCATAGACTTCAATGTTAAAGGCTCCCATAGGCTTCAATGTTAAAGGCTCCCATAGACTTCAATGTTAAAGGCTCCCATAGACTTCACTGTTAAAGGCTCCCATAGACTTCAATGTCAAAGGCTCCCATAGACTTCAATGTCAAAGGCTCGCATAGGCTTCAATGTTAAAGGCTCCCATAGGTTAACATTCATAATTTCGCGCGCGCTGGGGCGGGGTAGGGCGACTGTCGATGGCCGCCACGCAGACGTGGCTCAGAGCGAGAGAGCGAGAGAGGGGCACTCAACGCGGCGGAGGGCCGCGTGAACCTCGCCGCCCCAACGTCCCCCGGGACGTTCGCCTCCGCGTCTCGCGAAGCAGCCGACCCCGGATCTCAAATCCCCCGACGGCATCGCCGTCAAACCTCAACGGTTCACGCCCCCCACGCCCCCCACGCCCCCCACGCCTTCCCGCGCACCGCCAGGTTCAGGAACTACCAGAGCTTGAATGTTGAGGGCGAGCGCTTCCAGATCTTCGAGAATGGCACCCTTCACATCGTGGACTTGCGGCGCGAGGACTCGAACACTTACACCTGCTTCGCCATCAACAACCTGAACACCGGCCAGCTGCGGGCGCACCTCTCCGTGGAAGGTGAGCAAAGTCGCCGCCGGCAACAAACCCGCCGGCCGGAATCCCTCTCCGATCCAGCGCCGAGCCGTTAACCGCCGCCGCACCGCAACCGCCGCCATCGAAGACGAAGATCCCCCACCGTGTAGCCCAGGGGTAGGCAAATGTTTTGACTCGCGAGCCACAGTGCGTTCTAAAATTTGACAGAGGGGCCGGGCCAGGAACAGATGGATGGAGTGTTTGTGTGAACTAAATATAAATGACGTGTTAAAAATCATTACGTGAAAGGATTTGGCCTTTAACAGGTAGCAAAGCATTTATTTGCAAGGCAATTTAACAAATTGCACGAATCTGAACAATACAAAAACATGTCGTAACGTGACTGATCAAACATCGTGAAAACAGCGCCGTCTAATGGGGAAATGGGGGCATTACAGGAGAAAGGTAACATTTAATTTAATAATAATATTTGGACAAGTTCGGCGGGCCAGATTAAAAAGCCCAACGGGCCCTAGAAGGCCCGGGGGCCGTACATTGCCCACGTCTGGTGTAGCCTCAACAGGCCGCAGGGGCAAGCGCTGTTAGCAAGTAGCACCTGTGAAGGCCGGCACGGCGCACGAGGGGGTGGGTGGCCAGCGCCACGCCCGACCGCCTTTGTCTCCCCGGTGCTGGCGATGTTCGCCACACACCGCGCCGGGTGCTCGTTTGAGGCCGAGTCGACCTAGGGGAGGCCCAAGACGGGTTCAGATAATCATCACCGCGTGTTGGTGGCCGTGAGCGGGAATCGAACTTGGGTTCGGCCGGGTTCGTAGTGCGGCGTAGCGCGGCGTAGACCGCTACACCCGCCGCCGCCACCACCACCACCATTAACTACCACCACCATCACCCCCACAACCACCCCCACAGTGGCGTCGGACGGTGAGGAGGAGGACGAGGAGGAGGGGGACGAGGAGGAGGACGAGGAGGAGGACGAGGAGGAGGACGAGGACAAGGAGGACGAGGAGGAGGACGAGGAGGACGAGGAGGAGGGCCAGGACGATGGCAAGGAGGCCTCTACGTCCTCGCCATCGGCCCCCAGCGCCGGTAGCGGCCGTGACGGCGGTGCTGACGATGGCGAGGATGACGACGACGAGCTGTTAGCTACCTCGCCAGGTACGCGGGAGGGCGGCGGCTTGGATCGTCTGTCCACCCTGACGATGCAAATGGCCGTGGTCAGCCCAATGAGGTCGGCGGCGCGGAAAGTCCTGGGTTTTAAAAAAACTGGGTTTCTGGCCACCCCGTGAATCTCCATTGGCTGCTCGGGTTCCCAAGTGCTTGCTCCATTCATGCTTGGATTCAATGTTAAAGGCTCCCATAGACTTCAATGTTAAAGACTCCCATAGACTTCAATGTTAAAGGCTCCCATAGACTTCAATGTTAAAGGCTCCCATAGACTTCAATGTTAAAGGCTCCCATAGTCTTCAATGTTAAAGGCTCCCATAGACTTCAATGTTAAAGGCTCCCATAGACTTCAATGTTAAAGGCTCCCATAGTCTTCAATGTTAAAGGCTCCCATAGACTTCAATGTTAAAGGCTCCCATAGTCTTCAATGTTAAAGGCTCCCATAGACTTCACTGTTAAAGGCTCCCATAGACTTCACTGTTAAAGGCTCCCACAGACTTCAATATTAAAGGCTCCGACAGACTTCAATGTTAAAGGCTCCCATAGACTTCAATGTTAAAGGCTCCCATAGACTTCCATGTTAAAGGCTCCCATAGTCTTCAATGTTAAAGGCTCCCATATACTTCAATGTTAAAGGCTCCCATATACTTCAATATTAAAGGCTCCCATAGGCTTCAATGTTAAAGGCTCCCATAGACTTCAATGTTAAAGGCTCCCATAGACTTCAATGTTAAAGGCTCCCATAGACTTCAATGTTAAAGGCTCCCATAGACTTCAATGTTAAAGGCTCCCATAGACTTCAATGTTAAAGGCTCCCATAGACTTCAATGTCAAAGGCTCCCATAGACTTCAATGTCAAAGGCTCGCATAGGCTTCAATGTTAAAGGCTCCCATAGGTTAACATTTATAATTTCGCGCGCGCTGGGGCGGGGTAGGGCGACTGTCGATGGCCGCCACGCAGACGTGGCTCAGAGCGAGAGAGCGAGAGAGGGGCACTCAACGCGGCGGAGGGCCGCGTGAACCTCGCCGCCCCAACGTCCCCCGGGACGTTCGCCTCCGCGTCTCGCGAAGCAGCCGACCCCGGATCTCAAATCCCCCGACGGCATCGCCGTCAAACCTCAACGGTTCACGCCCCCCACGCCCCCCACGCCCCCCACGCCTTCCCGCGCACCGCCAGGTTCAGGAACTACCAGAGCTTGAATGTTGAGGGCGAGCGCTTCCAGATCTTCGAGAATGGCACCCTTCACATCGTGGACTTGCGGCGCGAGGACTCGAACACTTACACCTGCTTCGCCATCAACAACCTGAACACCGGCCAGCTGCGGGCGCACCTCTCCGTGGAAGGTGAGCAAAGTCGCCGCCGGCAACAAACCCGCCGGCCGGAATCCCTCTCCGATCCGGCGCCGAGCCGTTAACCGCCGCCGCACCGCAACCGCCGCCATCGAAGACGAAGATCCCCCACCGTGTAGCCCAGGGGTAGGCAAATGTTTTGACTCGCGAGCCACAGTGCGTTCTAAAATTTGACAGAGGGGCCGGGCCAGGAACAGATGGATGGAGTGTTTGTGTGAACTAAATATAAATGACGTGTTAAAAATCATTACGTGAAAGGATTTGGCCTTTAACAGGTAGCAAAGCATTTATTTGCAAGGCAATTTAACAAATTGCACGAATCTGAACAATACAAAAACATGTCGTAACGTGACTGATCAAACATCGTGAAAACAGCGCCGTCTAATGGGGAAATGGGGGCATTACAGGAGAAAGGTAACATTTAATTTAATAATATTTGGACAAGTTCGGCGGGCCAGATTAAAAAGCCCAACGGGCCCTAGAAGGCCCGGGGGCCGTACATTGCCCACGTCTGGTGTAGCCTCAACAGGCCGCAGGGGCAAGCGCTGTTAGCAAGTAGCACCTGTGAAGGCCGGCACGGCGCACGAGGGGGTGGGTGGCCAGCGCCACGCCCGACCGCCTTTGTCTCCCCGGTGCTGGCGATGTTCGCCACACACCGCGCTGGGTGCTCGTTTGAGGCCGAGTCGACCTAGGGGAGGCCCAAGACGGGTTCAGATAATCATCACCGCGTGTTGGTGGCCGTGAGCGGGAATCGAACTTGGGTTCGGCCGGGTTCGTAGTGCGGCGTAGCGCGGCGTAGACCGCTACACCCGCCGCCGCCACCACCACCACCATTAACTACCACCACCATCACCCCCACAACCACCCCCACAGTGGCGTCGGACGGTGAGGAGGAGGACGAGGAGGAGGGGGACGAGGAGGAGGACGAGGAGGAGGACGAGGAGGAGGACGAGGACAAGGAGGACGAGGAGGAGGACGAGGAGGACGAGGAGGAGGGCCAGGACGATGGCAAGGAGGCCTCTACGTCCTCGCCATCGGCCCCCAGCGCCGGTAGCGGCCGTGACGGCGGTGCTGACGATGGCGAGGATGACGACGACGAGCTGTTAGCTACCTCGCCAGGTACGCGGGAGGGCGGCGGCTTGGATCGTCTGTCCACCCTGACGATGCAAATGGCCGTGGTCAGCCCAATGAGGTCGGCGGCGCGGAAAGTCCTGGGTTTTAAAAAAACTGGGTTTCTGGCCACCCCGTGAATCTCCATTGGCTGCTCGGGTTCCCAAGTGCTTGCTCCATTCATGCTTGGATTCAATGTTAAAGGCTCCCATAGACTTCAATGTTAAAGACTCCCATAGACTTCAATGTTAAAGGCTCCCATAGACTTCAATGTTAAAGGCTCCCATAGACTTCAATGTTAAAGGCTCCCATAGTCTTCAATGTTAAAGGCTCCCATAGACTTCAATGTTAAAGGCTCCCATAGACTTCAATGTTAAAGGCTCCCATAGTCTTCAATGTTAAAGGCTCCCATAGACTTCAATGTTAAAGGCTCCCATAGTCTTCAATGTTAAAGGCTCCCATAGACTTCACTGTTAAAGGCTCCCATAGACTTCACTGTTAAAGGCTCCCACAGACTTCAATATTAAAGGCTCCGACAGACTTCAATGTTAAAGGCTCCCATAGACTTCAATGTTAAAGGCTCCCATAGACTTCCATGTTAAAGGCTCCCATAGTCTTCAATGTTAAAGGCTCCCATATACTTCAATGTTAAAGGCTCCCATATACTTCAATATTAAAGGCTCCCATAGGCTTCAATGTTAAAGGCTCCCATAGACTTCAATGTTAAAGGCTCCCATAGACTTCAATGTTAAAGGCTCCCATAGACTTCAATGTTAAAGGCTCCCATAGACTTCAATGTTAAAGGCTCCCATAGACTTCAATGTTAAAGGCTCCCATAGACTTCAATGTCAAAGGCTCCCATAGACTTCAATGTCAAAGGCTCGCATAGGCTTCAATGTTAAAGGCTCCCATAGGTTAACATTTATAATTTCGCGCGCGCTGGGGCGGGGTAGGGCGACTGTCGATGGCCGCCACGCAGACGTGGCTCAGAGCGAGAGAGCGAGAGAGGGGCACTCAACGCGGCGGAGGGCCGCGTGAACCTCGCCGCCCCAACGTCCCCCGGGACGTTCGCCTCCGCGTCTCGCGAAGCAGCCGACCCCGGATCTCAAATCCCCCGACGGCATCGCCGTCAAACCTCAACGGTTCACGCCCCCCACGCCCCCCACGCCCCCCACGCCTTCCCGCGCACCGCCAGGTTCAGGAACTACCAGAGCTTGAATGTTGAGGGCGAGCGCTTCCAGATCTTCGAGAATGGCACCCTTCACATCGTGGACTTGCGGCGCGAGGACTCGAACACTTACACCTGCTTCGCCATCAACAACCTGAACACCGGCCAGCTGCGGGCGCACCTCTCCGTGGAAGGTGAGCAAAGTCGCCGCCGGCAACAAACCCGCCGGCCGGAATCCCTCTCCGATCCGGCGCCGAGCCGTTAACCGCCGCCGCACCGCAACCGCCGCCATCGAAGACGAAGATCCCCCACCGTGTAGCCCAGGGGTAGGCAAATGTTTTGACTCGCGAGCCACAGTGCGTTCTAAAATTTGACAGAGGGGCCGGGCCAGGAACAGATGGATGGAGTGTTTGTGTGAACTAAATATAAATGACGTGTTAAAAATCATTACGTGAAAGGATTTGGCCTTTAACAGGTAGCAAAGCATTTATTTGCAAGGCAATTTAACAAATTGCACGAATCTGAACAATACAAAAACATGTCGTAACGTGACTGATCAAACATCGTGAAAACAGCGCCGTCTAATGGGGAAATGGGGGCATTACAGGAGAAAGGTAACATTTAATTTAATAATAATATTTGGACAAGTTCGGCGGGCCAGATTAAAAAGCCCAACGGGCCCTAGAAGGCCCGGGGGCCGTACATTGCCCACGTCTGGTGTAGCCTCAACAGGCCGCAGGGGCAAGCGCTGTTAGCAAGTAGCACCTGTGAAGGCCGGCACGGCGCACGAGGGGGTGGGTGGCCAGCGCCACGCCCGACCGCCTTTGTCTCCCCGGTGCTGGCGATGTTCGCCACACACCGCGCCGGGTGCTCGTTTGAGGCCGAGTCGACCTAGGGGAGGCCCAAGACGGGTTCAGATAATCATCACCGCGTGTTGGTGGCCGTGAGCGGGAATCGAACTTGGGTTCGGCCGGGTTCGTAGTGCGGCGTAGCGCGGCGTAGACCGCTACACCCGCCGCCGCCACCACCACCACCATTAACTACCACCACCATCACCCCCACAACCACCCCCACAGTGGCGTCGGACGGTGAGGAGGAGGACGAGGAGGAGGGGGACGAGGAGGAGGACGAGGAGGAGGACGAGGAGGAGGACGAGGACAAGGAGGACGAGGAGGAGGACGAGGAGGACGAGGAGGAGGGCCAGGACGATGGCAAGGAGGCCTCTACGTCCTCGCCATCGGCCCCCAGCGCCGGTAGCGGCCGTGACGGCGGTGCTGACGATGGCGAGGATGACGACGACGAGCTGTTAGCTACCTCGCCAGGTACGCGGGAGGGCGGCGGCTTGGATCGTCTGTCCACCCTGACGATGCAAATGGCCGTGGTCAGCCCAATGAGGTCGGCGGCGCGGAAAGTCCTGGGTTTTAAAAAAACTTGGTTTCTGGCCACCCCATGAATCTCCATTGGCTGCTCGGGTTCCCAAGTGCTTGCTCCATTCATGCTTGGATTCAATGTTAAAGGCTCCCATAGACTTCAATGTTAAAGGCTCCCATAGACTTCAATGTTAAAGACTCCCATAGACTTCAATGTTAAAGGCTCCCATAGACTTCAATGTTAAAGGCTCCCATAGACTTCAATGTTAAAGGCTCCCATAGTCTTCAATGTTAAAGGCTCCCATAGACTTCAATGTTAAAGGCTCCCATAGACTTCAATGTTAAAGGCTCCCATAGTCTTCAATGTTAAAGGCTCCCATAGACTTCAATGTTAAAGGCTCCCATAGTCTTCAATGTTAAAGGCTCCCATAGACTTCACTGTTAAAGGCTCCCATAGACTTCACTGTTAAAGGCTCCCACAGACTTCAATATTAAAGGCTCCGACAGACTTCAATGTTAAAGGCTCCCATAGACTTCAATGTTAAAGGCTCCCATAGACTTCCATGTTAAAGGCTCCCATAGTCTTCAATGTTAAAGGCTCCCATATACTTCAATGTTAAAGGCTCCCATATACTTCAATATTAAAGGCTCCCATAGGCTTCAATGTTAAAGGCTCCCATAGACTTCAATGTTAAAGGCTCCCATAGACTTCAATGTTAAAGGCTCCCATAGACTTCAATGTTAAAGGCTCCCATAGACTTCAATGTTAAAGGCTCCCATAGACTTCAATGTTAAAGGCTCCCATAGACTTCAATGTCAAAGGCTCCCATAGACTTCAATGTCAAAGGCTCGCATAGGCTTCAATGTTAAAGGCTCCCATAGGTTAACATTTATAATTTCGCGCGCGCTGGGGCGGGGTAGGGCGACTGTCGATGGCCGCCACGCAGACGTGGCTCAGAGCGAGAGAGCGAGAGAGGGGCACTCAACGCGGCGGAGGGCCGCGTGAACCTCGCCGCCCCAACGTCCCCCGGGACGTTCGCCTCCGCGTCTCGCGAAGCAGCCAACCCCGGATCTCAAATCCCCCGACGGCATCGCCGTCAAACCTCAACGGTTCACGCCCCCCACGCCCCCCACGCCCCCCACGCCTTCCCGCGCACCGCCAGGTTCAGGAACTACCAGAGCTTGAATGTTGAGGGCGAGCGCTTCCAGATCTTCGAGAATGGCACCCTTCACATCGTGGACTTGCGGCGCGAGGACTCGAACACTTACACCTGCTTCGCCATCAACAACCTGAACACCGGCCAGCTGCGGGCGCACCTCTCCGTGGAAGGTGAGCAAAGTCGCCGCCGGCAACAAACCCGCCGGCCGGAATCCCTCTCCGATCCGGCGCCGAGCCGTTAACCGCCGCCGCACCGCAACCGCCGCCATCGAAGACGAAGATCCCCCACCGTGTAGCCCAGGGGTAGGCAAATGTTTTGACTCGCGAGCCACAGTGCGTTCTAAAATTTGACAGAGGGGCCGGGCCAGGAACAGATGGATGGAGTGTTTGTGTGAACTAAATATAAATGACGTGTTAAAAATCATTACGTGAAAGGATTTGGCCTTTAACAGGTAGCAAAGCATTTATTTGCAAGGCAATTTAACAAATTGCACGAATCTGAACAATACAAAAACATGTCGTAACGTGACTGATCAAACATCGTGAAAACAGCGCCGTCTAATGGGGAAATGGGGGCATTACAGGAGAAAGGTAACATTTAATTTAATAATAATATTTGGACAAGTTTGGCGGGCCAGATTAAAAAGCCCAACGGACCCTAGAAGGCCCGGGGGCCGTACATTGCCCACGTCTGGTGTAGCCTCAACAGGCCGCAGGGGCAAGCGCTGTTAGCAAGTAGCACCTGTGAAGGCCGGCACGGCGCACGAGGGGGTGGGTGGCCAGCGCCACGCCCGACCGCCTTTGTCTCCCCGGTGCTGGCGATGTTCGCCACACACCGCGCCGGGTGCTCGTTTGAGGCCGAGTCGACCTAGGGGAGGCCCAAGACGGGTTCAGATAATCATCACCGCGTGTTGGTGGCCGTGAGCGGGAATCGAACTTGGGTTCGGCCGGGTTCGTAGCGCGGCGTAGCGCGGCGTAGACCGCTACACCCGCCGCCGCCACCACAACCACCATTAACTACCACCACCATCACCCCCACAACCACCCCCACAGTGGCGTCGGACGGTGAGGAGGAAGACGAGGAGGAGGGGGACGAGGAGGAGGACGAGGAGGAGGACGAGGAGGAGGACGAGGACAAGGAGGACGAGGAGGACGAGGAGGAGGGCCAGGACGATGGCAAGGAGGCCTCTACGTCCTCGCCATCGGCCCCCAACGCCGGTAGCGGCCGTGACGGCGGTGCTGACGATGGCGAGGATGACGACGACGAGCTGTTAGCTACCTCGTCAGGTACGCGGGAGGGCGGCGGCTTGGATCGTCTGTCCACCCTGACGATGCAAATGGCCGTGGTCAGCCCAATGAGGTCGGCGGCGCGGAAAGTCTTGGGTTTTAAAAAAACTGGGTTTCTGGCCACCCCGTGAATCTCCATTGGCTGCTCGGGTTCCCAAGTGCTTGCTCCATTCATGCTTGGATTCAATGTTAAAGGCTCCCATAGACTTCAATGTTAAAGGCTCCCATAGACTTCAATGTTAAAGACTCCCATAGACTTCAATGTTAAAGGCTCCCATAGACTTCAATGTTAAAGGCTCCCATAGACTTCAATGTTAAAGGCTCCCATAGTCTTCAATGTTAAAGGCTCCCATAGACTTCAATGTTAAAGGCTCCCATAGACTTCAATGTTAAAGGCTCCCATAGTCTTCAATGTTAAAGGCTCCCATAGACTTCAATGTTAAAGGCTCCCATAGTCTTCAATGTTAAAGGCTCCCATAGACTTCACTGTTAAAGGCTCCCATAGACTTCACTGTTAAAGGCTCCCACAGACTTCAATATTAAAGGCTCCGACAGACTTCAATGTTAAAGGCTCCCATAGACTTCAATGTTAAAGGCTCCCATAGACTTCCATGTTAAAGGCTCCCATAGTCTTCAATGTTAAAGGCTCCCATATACTTCAATGTTAAAGGCTCCCATATACTTCAATATTAAAGGCTCCCATAGGCTTCAATGTTAAAGGCTCCCATAGACTTCAATGTTAAAGGCTCCCATAGACTTCAATGTTAAAGGCTCCCATAGACTTCAATGTTAAAGGCTCCCATAGACTTCAATGTTAAAGGCTCCCATAGACTTCAATGTTAAATACTCCCATAGACTTCAATGTTAAAGGCTCCCATAGACTTCAATGTTAAAGGCTCCCATAGACTTCAATGTTAAAGGCTCCCATAGTCTTCAATGTTAAAGGCTCCCATAGACTTCAATGTTAAAGGTTCCCATAGACTTCAATGTCAAAGGCTCCCATAGACTTCAATGTTAAAGGCTCCCATAGACTTCAATGTTAAAGGCTCCCATAGTCTTCAATGTTAAAGGCTCCCATAGTCTTCAATGTTAAAGGCTCCCATAGACTTCAATGTTAAAGGCTCCCATAGTCTTCAATGTTAAAGGCTCCCATAGACTTCACTGTTAAAGGCTCCCATAGACTTCACTGTTAAAGGCTCCCACAGACTTCAATATTAAAGGCTCCGACAGACTTCAATGTTAAAGGCTCCCATAGACTTCAATGTTAAAGGCTCCCATAGACTTCCATGTTAAAGGCTCCCATAGTCTTCAATGTTAAAGGCTCCCATATACTTCAATGTTAAAGGCTCCCATATACTTCAATATTAAAGGCTCCCATAGGCTTCAATGTTAAAGGCTCCCATAGACTTCAATGTTAAAGGCTCCCATAGACTTCAATGTTAAAGGCTCCCATAGACTTCAATGTTAAAGGCTCCCATAGACTTCAATGTTAAAGGCTCCCATAGACTTCAATGTTAAATACTCCCATAGACTTCAATGTTAAAGGCTCCCATAGACTTCAATGTTAAAGGCTCCCATAGACTTCAATGTTAAAGGCTCCCATAGTCTTCAATGTTAAAGGCTCCCATAGACTTCAATGTTAAAGGTTCCCATAGACTTCAATGTCAAAGGCTCCCATAGACTTCAATGTTAAAGGCTCCCATAGTCTTCAATGTTAAAGGCTCCCATAGACTTCAATGTTAAAGGCTCCCATAGTCTTCAATGTTAAAGGCTCCCATAGACTTCACTGTTAAAGGCTCCCATAGACTTCATTGTTAAAGGCTCCCACAGACTTCAATGTTAAAGGCTCCCACAGACTTCAATGTTAAAGGCTCCCACAGACTTCAATGTTAAAGGCTCCCACATACTTCAATGTTAAAGGCTCCCACAGACTTCAATGTTAAAGGCTCCCACAGACTTCAATGTTAAAGGCTCCCATAGACTTCAATGTTAAAGGCTCCCATAGACTTCAATGTTAAAGGCTCCCATAGACTTCAATGTTAAAGGCTCCCATAGACTTCAATGTTAAAGGCTCCCATAGACTTCACTGTTAAAGGCTCCCATAGACTTCACTGTTAAAGGCTCCCATAGACTTCACTGTTAAAGGCTCCCATAGACTTCACTGTTAAAGGCTCCCATAGACTTCACTGTTAAAGGCTCCCACAGACTTCAATGTTAAAGGCTCCCACAGACTTCAATGTTAAAGGCTCCCACAGACTTCAATGTTAAAGGCTCCCACAGACTTCAATGTTAAAGGCTCCCATAGACTTCAATGTTAAAGGATCCCATAGACTTCAATGTTAAAGGCTCCCATAGACTTCAATGTTAAAGGCTCCCATAGACTTCAATGTTAAAGGCTCCCATAGACTTCAATGTTAAAGGCTCCCATAGACTTCACTGTTAAAGGCTCCCATAGACTTCACTGTTAAAGGCTCCCATAGACTTCACTGTTAAAGGCTCCCATATACTTCACTGTTAAAGGCTCCCATAGACTTCACTGTTAAAGGCTCCCATAGACTTCACTGTTAAAGGCTCCCATAGACTTCAATGTTAAAGGCTCCCATAGACTTCAATGTTAAAGGCTCCCATATACTTCAATATTAAAGGCTCCCATAGGCTTCAATGTTAAAGGCTCCCATATACTTCAATGTTAAAGGCTCCCATAGACTTCACTGTTAAAGGCTCCCATAGACTTCACTGTTAAAGGCTCCCATAGACTTCACTGTTAAAGGCTCCCATAGGCTTCACTGTTAAAGGCTCCCATAGACTTCACTGTTAAAGGCTCCCATAGACTTCACGGTTAAAGGCTCCCATAGACTGCACTGTTAAAGGCTCCCATAGACTTCACTGTTAAAGGCTCCCATAGACTTCACTGTTAAAGGCTCCCACAGACTTCAATGTTAAAGGCTCCCACAGACATCAATTTTAAAGGCTCCCACAGACTTCAATGTTAAAGGCTCCCATAGACTTCAATGTTAAAGGCTCCCATAGACTTCAATGTTAAAGGCTCCGATAGACTTCAATGTTAAAGGCTCCCATAGTCTTCAATGTTACAGGCTCCCATAGACTTCAATGTTAAAGGCTCCCACAGACTTCAATGTTAAAGGCTCCCACAGACTTCAATGTTAAAGGATCCCACAGACTTCAATGTTAAAGGCTCCCACAGACTTCAATGTTAAAGGCTCCCACAGACTTCAATGTTAAAGGCTCCCACAGACTTCAATGTTAAAGGCTCCCATAGACTTCAATGTTAAAGGCTCCCATAGACTTCAATGTTAAAGGCTCCCATAGACTTCAATGTTAAAGGCTCCCATATACTTCAATATCAAAGGCTCCCATAGGCTTCAATGTTAAAGGCTCCCATATACTTCAATGTTAAAGGCTCCCATAGACTTCACTGTTAAAGGCTCCCATAGACTTCACTGTTAAAGGCTCCCATAGACTTCACTGTTAAAGGCTCCCATAGGCTTCACTGTTAAAGGCTCCCATAGACTTCACTGTTAAAGGCTCCCATAGACTTCACTGTTAAAGGCTCCCATAGACTGCACTGTTAAAGGCTCCCATAGACTTCACTGTTAAAGGCTCCCATAGACTTCACTGTTAAAGGCTCCCACAGACTTCAATGTTAATGGCTCCCACAGACATCAATTTTAAAGGCTCCCACAGACTTCAATGTTAAAGGCTCCCATAGACTTCAATGTTAAAGGCTCCCATAGACTTCAATGTTAAAGGCTCCGATAGACTTCAATGTTAAAGGCTCCCATAGTCTTCAATGTTACAGGCTCCCATAGACTTCAATGTTAAAGGCTCCCACAGACTTCAATGTTAAAGGCTCCCACAGGCTTCAATGTTAAAGGATCCCACAGACTTCAATGTTAAAGGCTCCCACAGACTTCAATGTTAAAGGCTCCCACAGACTTCAATGTTAAAGGCTCCCACAGACTTCAATGTTAAAGGCTCCCATAGACTTCAATGTTAAAGGCTCCCATAGACTTCAATGTTAAAGGCTCCCATAGACTTCAATGTTAAAGGCTGCCATAGACTTCAATGTTAAAGGCTCCCATAGACTTCACTGTTAAAGGCTCCCACAGACTTCAATGTTAAAGGCTCCCACAGACATCAATTTTAAAGGCTCCCACAGACTTCAATGTTAAAGGCTCCCATAGACTTCACTGTTAAAGGCTCCGATAGACTTCAATGTTAAAGGCTCCGATAGACTTCAATGTTAAAGGCTCCGATAGACTTCAATGTTAAAGGCTCCGATAGACTTCAATGTTAAAGGCTCCCACAGACTTCAATGTTAAAGGCTCCCATAGACTTCACTGTTAAAGGGTCCCATAGACTTCAATGTTAAAGGCTCCCATAGACTCACGGAGGTGCACACATCGAGGGCAGTCAACAAAGTTCCGGTCAAACGGAGATAAAAGAACGCTTTGAAAATAAAAAAGATTCTCAGCATCGCAACTCTGGGCAGGGGTTTGCTGTTTTGGCAAAGAGCGTTGTTGACACTCGGGTGTTGGTGGTGGTGGTGGTGGTCCACCGCTCACCGCAGAGGAGTTACAATCGGGCACCCGACGTCGATGATGTGACAGTCGGCGTTTTAATTTACCAAATAGTTTTAAACGTAGTGTTATGGATCGTCTCTCTGAATGATTGGGTGAGTGGCAGAGTGAACAAGTGAGGAAGAGGTTTCAGTCTCAACTACCAACAACCTCCAACAAATCTTCCATCCCCTAGGACAGGGGTCGGGAACCTTTTTGACTAAGAGAGCCATGAAAGCAAAAAATTTGGAAATTTATTTCAGTGAGAGCCATATAATATATTTTAAAAGTGAATTCAACTAAATGTCAGTATAATAAGCCTCTGAATTTATTCTTTTAAATAATGTTGTTATAACACTCACCATTAATGCGACTTCTGGTGCTGCATGGATTTGCTGATGTCTTTGTAGTCGGGTTGGTACTTGGTGAGGTTAAGCTTCATGCAAGCGTTGAGGCTTTCATCCGTTAAACGTGATCGTAGGTTGGACTTGATGTTTTTAAGATGTGAGAATGACTGCTCACATGCATACGTAGATCCAAACATGGTCAATACAGCAATACTCACACGCTGCAGTGTGTGGTATGTGACAGGAAGCGCGTTCCAAGTTTTGAGAATCAGCTGGTCTTCGGGTTGGAGTTTTTTCATTTCTGTCCACATGTGCTTGCTCGCCAACTCCGCTTTCTGTCGTGTGATTCTTTCCAAATCTTCATTCAGTGACTTGAACTTATTCACCCACATGTCTGAGGCCTTCAGGTCAGCCACTTCTGCTTCAAAATCTCTGACGGAGACACCAGGGATGTAATTCAGGTCGGCTGTGTTCAGTGAACACTCGTTTGGATGGGTGATGAACTTAAAAAGACGAGTGTGCTCACGAAATTCTCCAAAGCGTGCTTTGAAGGACTGTAGGAGACTGGATGTGCAGCCAGCTAGCTGGTGGAGATCAAGGTTTTGAATGGGCTCACTTGCTGTGCATGCATCTTTAAATTGGCTCAGTTTTTCAAAATGTAGTAAACGACCTGTTTCAAGATCCGTGATGAAAAGCTCCAGCTTGTTTTCAAAAGCAAATACAGCTTGTTGAAGGGATAACACTGTATTTCCAATGCCTTGCATTTTCACGTTGAGCTGGTTCAGATGTTCAGTCAGATCTACGAGATAGTAAAACTTGAGGAGCCACTCGGTGTCGGCTAGCTCAGGATGCCCGACGCCTTTCATTTCAAGGAAAGTCCGGATTTCGTTCAGGCAAGCCGCAAAACGGCTAAGCACCTTCCCTCTTGACAACCAACGCACATTGCTGTGCAAAAGCAGACCAGGATAGTTATTTACAACTTCATCCAGCAGTGTTTTAAACTGGCGATCATTTAAGGCTCGGGCAACAATAAAGTTGATCACACGAATGACCAGCGACATCACTTCGCCAAACTGCCTGTCACACATCTGAGCACAAAGTGCCTCCTGGTGTATAATGCAATGGAAACTTAGGATGGGTCTATTTTCATGTTCACGGAGAAGCGCCACAAATCCTTTGTTTTTCCCCACCATACACGGAGCACCATCAGTACACACTGAGAGAAGTTTATCCATAGGTAGACTTTTTTCTTGAGCAAACTCCATGAAAGACTTGAATAAATCCTCACCTCTTGTGGACCCTTTTAATGGCAGAACAGCAAGACTTTCTTCGCGCAGTGTGTCACCAACAGCATATCTTGCAATCACGCTGAACTGCGACAAATGGCTCACGTCTGTTGACTCATCCAAAGCCAGAGAAAAGAACGGCGCTGCATTTATGTCCTTCACTTGCGTTTCCTCCACTTTGTTTGCCATCACGATGGTACGATCATGAACAGTTCTTGCCGACAGAGGCATGTCTTGTATCCGTTTGATTATCTTGTCTTTGTTCGGAAGATCATCAAAAAGTTCATTGGCTACATCCAGCATGAACGTTTTAGCATACTCGCCATCTGTGAATGGTTTTCCGTTCCTCACTATTGCTAAAGAACCAGCAAAGCTAGCCAAATTATAGTCACCTTGCCGGGTCCATACGCGGAGTTGCTGCTGGCTAGCTTGCACCCTGCTCAGAAGCTCTTGGCACGCTTTCTTTCTGCTGTCTCCCGCAGGGTATTTTGATGCAAAGGTAGCGTGGCGCGTGTCGAAGTGCCGCTTTACATTCGACCGTTTCAACGATGTAATTTTGTCATTGCAAATTAGACACACCGCAGAACCCGCTCTCTCCACAAAGGCGAATTCTTCGGTCCAGTCGTCCTGAAATGTACGATACTCGTCGTCTTTTTTTCTTTTCGCCATCTTCTTCGTCGAAGGGTTAGCTTTGAGCTAATGACCGAGCAGACACAGTCTCAGACTGATTCAAAAGGGGGTGTTTACCTGTTTTACCCAGCAACGGCAAACGTAGGCCAGTATCATCCAATTAAAATAATGGACAATTGCTCCTGCAGCCCTGAACAGGACATGCGCAGTGAAAAATCGATGGATGGATTAAAACAAGTGAGAATATTTTGTTTTATCTGCGAGCCATATGCAATCATCAAAAGAGCCACATCTGGCTCGCGAGCCATAGGTTCTCGACCCCTGCCCTAGGAGGTGGTGGTGTTGGTGGTGGTGGAGATGGTGGCGGTGGTGTTGGTGGTGTTGGTGGTGGTGGTGTTGGTGATGGTGGTGTTGGTGGTGTTGGTGGTGGTGGTGTTGGTGTTAGTGGTGTTGGTGGTGTTAGTGTTGTTGGTGGTGTTGGTGGTGGTGGTGTTGGTGGTGTTGGTGGTGGTGTTGGTGTTGGTGGTGTTGGTGGTGGTGTTGGTGGTGGTGTTGGTGGTGGTGTTGGTGGTGATGTTGGTGGTGTTGGTGGTGGTGGAGATGGAGGAGGAGGCGGAGGGTTGTAAGAGGCCCCCCGGTACTCGTACATTGCTCTCATCATAGCGATGGCGACTGACGTCTCGTTTCTCCGCTTGCCCCTTTGCAGCGGCGACGACATCATCAGCGACGTCATCAGCGGCGACGACGTCATCAGCGACGACGTCAGCGGCGGCGACGACGTCAGCGGGGCGGGCGTCTGCCACCAGCAAGGCGTCTTGCTGCCCCGGTGCCGCTTGGGCCACGGCGCTTCTGCTCACGCTGGTGCCGTCGTTGGCGCGCGGCGGCGACGTCTAGAAGGAAGCTTTTCTTTCTCGCTCTCGCAAAAATCTTTACGATTTGCGATGCCCCGTTGCGTTCCGACATCGTTTCTCGTTTCCACGCATTCACGTTGTCCGAGTTTTATTGGGGGAGAAAAGTGACGCGCCGTGTGCCCGCGACGTCTCGCGGAGAGCCGTCTTGCGTGACGATTTTAAACGCGAGTTGCGACTGAGTCATGCCCTGAAGTTGTTCCGTGCTGCTGCTGCTGCCGTGCTGAAGACGTAATGATAAAGGCGCCAAGTTAGCTGTTGCTGCTGTTGTTGACACAAATGTTGCCGTTGTTGATGGTCCAGCTGAGGCAGGGAGAAGCTGCCTTAGTCTTGCGGGGCGAACGCTGTTGTGGATCTGGTGGGGGGGGGGGGGCGCTGTGGTGCTCTGTGAGTGATGTACAGCAACGGGAGACTAGAGTCTTGTGCGTCCGTCTCGTCTCACACGCTTAGGTGAGGACATCACTGATTAAGAATATTATTTTGTTACCAGGTTAAGAAGGGCCCACAACTGGGGCCTATCATTGGCTTCCGATTTCACCGATTTTCCTCGAGTCGAAATAAAAACATCTGATTGTGAATATAACAGCACGAGCTTTAACTACCCGGCTTCGCCCGGGACTTGGATTCACCACGTCCGGCCACCTTTGTCTCCCGATGTTCACACCACAACATTTACACGTTTGAGGCTGACTCGACCTAGGGGAGGCCCAGGACCGGTTGAAATAATCGTCACCGGTGGTGGCCGTGAGCGGGAATCGAACTCGGGTCGCCGGGTTCGTAGCGCAGCGTAGCGCTAACCACTACACTACCGCTCCCCCCCCCACACACAGACACACACAGACACACACACAGCCACACACAGACACACAGACACACACACAGACACACACAGACACACACACAGACACACACACAGACACACACACAGACACACACAGACACACACACAGACACACACAGACAACGCTAACCGCTACACTACAATGCGTTACGCTTCCACGTGCGCGGGTCACGTGACAGATTTGATGTCACAGCTCACTTGCCGTGCAAAAAATAAATGCATTATTGAGCTCCCCCCCCCCCCCCCCCCCCCCCCTAAAATAGAAGCTAAAAGTGTATTTTTATAATGTTTGCACGGTGTACAGTCTGGAAAGTACCCACATGGCAAATTTTAAGTTTGTTGAATGTCGGGATGTACGCTAAACATTTTGAACAGACACACATAATCACAACTTTGCCTTTTATATATCTGGAGATAAGGGAAACTACCGTTCGCAAACTATCACGGTTTGAAAGAGACGCTTAACGACGCCTCGGTGGTGTTTAAAGAAGTTGTTACCACGTAAAATCTCCACATTCTATGGGGAGCAAAATAAACACATCATGCTCCAGTTTAAATGCCCCGACCACCCGTGAGATCACCACGGAGCTTAGGCCAAGTTCGCTGACAGGTCACGGGACAGACCCAGATGCCATGGGTTGACTGACTTGAGACAATTGGCAGATGCATCACAGTACACATCCACACCCACCCTCCCACTCACCCACCAACCGATTCACCCACCCTTTCACTCACTTACCCACTCACCTACCCAGCCACTCATCTACTCATTCAGTCATTCGCCCACTCACCTACCCACCCACTCATCTACCCATCCAGTCATTCGCCCACTCACTCACCTACCCACTCACCTACCCACCCACTCACCTACCCACCTACTCACCTACCAACCCACCCACTCATCTACCCATCCAGTCATTCGCCCACTCACTCACCTACCCACCCACTCATCTACCCACCCACTCACCTACCTACCCACTCACTCACCTACCCACTCACTCACCTACCCACTCACTCACCTACCCACCCACTCACCTACCCATCCACTCACCTACCTACCCAGTCATTCGCCCACTCACCTACCCATCCACTCACCTACCCACCCTGTCATTCGCCCACACACCTACCCATCCACTCACCTACCCACCCACTCACCCACCCACTCACCTACCCACTCACTCACCTACCCACCCACTCACCTACCCATCCAGTCATTCGCCCACTCACCCCACACCACACCGCACCGTTTGAACCTCTTCCTCCTGCGCTGATACGAGCCGTCATCAAAGATGTTCGCAGCCGCCGGGTCCACGACCCAGTGATTGCTTCTGCCCGGCTGGCCCGGCCTTCTGGGCACTTTAACGAAGCAGTCTTCAAACGTGAGGCAGCGACGGACAGAGTTTCCCCGCTTCTTGTCATTGTTCTGATAGAAGGGGAAGTTCTCAGTAATTAAGCGACGGATGTCCCTCGCTGTCAGGCGCCCCTCGGCCGGGATGACAATTGCCATTGTGGTGCCACAACAGAGAAGCCGCTCCGTCGAAACCGGGGCAGTCGCTGTGCTGCTGCGACCGAGAAGCCACCCGGCTCCCATCACAGCACTTCCTCTGCCCCCCCCCCCCACCTAAACACACACACACTCAAGTAGGGTCTCATGGGGAGGGGGGGGGGTACCTGCCCTGAGTTGTTACCCGAGAGGCCCCCTCGTGGGGGTGCTCCACGGTTTCTCAGGGTTAGGGAATTGGCAGGCACCCCCCCCCCCCCCCAGGCCAAATGGCACTGCGGCGCCGTGGCTTAACTTAGAATTAAATGACCACGGAGAACTCGCTGAGAACTGCAGTGAGGAGATGCCTAGGACACACGCGGACCAGCAGACAGGTGGGGAGCGGGGCAGCGCGGGTTAAGCGTCTCTACCCATGGTGCACCGCGGGTTAGCGTCTCTACCCATGATGCACCGTGGATTAACGGCCCTACCCATGATGCACCGCGGATTAACGGCCCTACCCATGATGCACCGCAGATTAACGGCCTGACCCGTGATGCACCGCGGATGGGCGGTGCGAGGGCTTTGAAAGGAGGATAAAAAGGGACGCTTTGGGGAAGCACGGGGAGAGAAAATAGAGGGCAGACAGGTCGATTAAGTATCAGGCAGTAGCGAGATAGGTTAGACCTGTCCTGCTGGTCCGTACTGACACGCACAGTCTAGTTCGTTTATTCGTGGGGAATAAACCGTCCGTAGGGTATAAACCGTATCGTGTTGTCTCTGTGAGTACGGAGGGGCGGTGCGTGGTGTGGCGAGCCTGCCCGCGGTGATTCTTTTGTTTGCGCGTGAGTGAGTAATTTTACCCATGTGTTTACGCTCGCACGGGTGAGTCCACTCGGGGCTTGACGCGCATGCCGGGGCAGCAGCAACGTGCTATCGCCCTGGGAATTAAAGTACGGGTCCTTCGATCATTAAATGCACTCGTGCGTGGTGTGGTGAGCCTCTGCATTGTGTGGTACTGGTTGCACTTCGCCCGCGCCAGTACGGGGACGTGCAGGAGCAGCGGCGCTCACGGCACGCGCCGCGCGTGTAGCGTGTAGAGATCAATTGGTGAGCGGGAATTGCGCAGCGTGGCCTAATTAGTTGCTTCCGACCGGCTGCGAAGGTAAATGAAACAAGATTACACAATTCAAGCACGCGATGCTGCTGGCGGTGGTTACTGCGTGAGTAGAGCTGCGCCGTGAGGTACACGGGTACCCACGGGCATAATCATACAACGGGTGTTGCAGTTGTGGTAGTGGTATGAATTTAACGGGGGAGTCGGGGGCCAACGGCCCCGACAATTCGGTGATGGCGGGGGACGGTAGCCCCCACAAATGCATTTTTCTGTTTCCACCACCATAACCACAACCTTAGTAATGTGTGAACAACAGATCAATGTTGGTGAACTGATATACATGGGTTATCTCCACTGTAATGAAGGTGAGTGGTGCTGTTCAACAAAGCTGTAAGTATATTTGTACAACCACTATACTGCAGTCTTTTTTCGGGAAGACTGGTTCCCATTAAGTGAAAAATGGATCTCCCCTTCTCACGCATCAAATTAGAGCAGAAATGTAAATATACACAGACAGCAGATTGAGCAGTTGCTAACGTTCATCATCCATATTTCATTAGAATATTTACCCAGGAAAGCACCACCGAGACTGAAGACTAAGTGAATAGATCAAAATGAATGCTCTTACAGACACCACAGTGCTGCCCTGCAAGTCGGGCGTGCAGAGTTTTACGATCTCTGCGTGATCCATAACTCAAAGAGTTGCTGTGTAAGAGGAGTGTGGGCACCGTACTCTGCTGACGAAAAAAGAGCTCCATCCTCTGCTTTCACAGATACCATTAAAACATTAACCTTGTTTATATAAAGTGTTTTAGAAATGCTTGACAAGTTTCTTCACTTCCTGGGAAAACTGTTAGAAAGTTCACAGACCTTCAATAATGCACACCATACATTTCATCAATGTGGTATACTTTCATAAAACGTATATTTGAGCTTATTTCCATTCACATTAATGAATGGCATCTCGGCTTAAATAAAATTAACGTTATGCACACTTGAAGGTCAGAAGCTGTATTCCTGTATAATCATCTGTTTGAATGCAAAATGCAACCTATATGTTAACCTTATCCAGAAACACAAATCAAAGTGTCACCATTGTCAAATATACATTTGACGGCTCTCATCTGAGCTTGAGGGTGGAAATTATACATTTATTGGCAGGCACCGGCCTCTGCATAGGATGCCTCTTCTATTTAGGATGTATAGCAAGGTTTGCTACGTACTGTGCGAAAGAAGTTCAACATACACACATGAGGATTACAATAATTATAAGAATAACGCGAATGAATTTGTCCAGAATAGCCTCCTTGAGTCTCGAGATATTCGTGTTGAGAATACTGCCATTGGGATGCTGTGATGACGGTGATAGGCGCCTGCAAACGTGGGAGGAGGAGCACCCGGAGAAGATTCCTGACCTTCACGCTTCAGGGTCGCCCCTTCTTCATATTTCACCGTCACTCGTGGCCACGTAGCGAAGCGTTTTTCTGGATTTTGTTGTTATTCTGTCTCTTACTGTTCAAATAAACCTACCATTAAAATTATAGACTGATCATTTCTTTGTCATGGGGCTAACGTACAAAATCAGCAGGGGATCAAATACTTTTTTCCCTCACTGTAGACTCAACACTACCATAGACACAACACTACCACCCATAGACTCAACACTACCATAGACTCAACACTACCATAGACTCAACACTACCCATAGACTCAACACTACCATAGACACAACACTACCACCCATAGACTCAACACTACCATAGACACAACACTACCATAGACTCAACACTACCACCCATAGACTCAACACTACCACCCACAGACTCAACACTACCATAGACTCAACACTACCATAGACTCAACATTGCCCATAGACTCAACACTGCCATAGACTCAACACAGCCCATAGACTTATGGACCACAACGCCTCTGTCACCAGACTTATGGACCTCAACGCCTCTGTGTCACCAGACTTATGGACCACAACGCCTCTGTGTCACCAGACTTATGGACCACAACGCCTCTGTGTCACCAGACTTATGTTTGTTGCGGTTGCACCCGACTTATGAGCCGCATGGCTCACAGGGCTATACCTAATAAATGAAACTTGTGTGTCACCAGACTTATGGACCACAATGCCTCTGTGTCACCAGACTTATGGACCACAATTCCTCTGTGTCACCAGACTTATGGACCACAACGCCTATACGTGTACAAATACATTTTTTTTTACCAATTCCACTTTACAATAAAATTGTAGACACGGCACAATATATATTTCTGAATCTTTATTGTTACCAACATTTTTTAAAATATTCTCCGTTAAGGCAAAATTCTGAAATATTGGATTTTTTACAAAGCCTTGTGAATTCACCTTGTATCTGAACAAGTTCAATTTGTGCAAATATTTTTTTTCAAACGTAGAAATAAAAAAGACTGCTTACAAATATCAGCTCTATGTTTTCAAGTAAATATATTTTGGGTAGTGAATAAATTATAGTCTAAATAAGCTACACATGACGAATTGTAGGCAATTAAAGTTATAATCAAAGACATTTTTAAACAATCACGTGGTCCCTGTAGTCGCCGTTAGAAACACAATCTGCGTGAAACAGTTTATCAACATATATGAATACATTGATTCGAATAAGCAGAGTTAATTTCCTATTTATGGCATGCCAGTTACGTGTCAGTTTTCGATATCAACATCACCTTATAAAAGAATAACATTTAAAATACGCACAGACAAGTATTCATTCGTAATTATTGACAGGCATATTAACAAAATTGAATTACTGCAGTGAAATATACTGCATCAGGTTACATCGTATTAACAAGAAGCTATTTTAAAAATACGCAACTCCTGCTTAACAGTGTATGTACAACAAACTATTGCAGTGTCATTCAAAACGAGTAGGCCATTGCATGCTGGCGTCTGGGTCAAAATGTAGCAAATTCTAAACATTAGCTACAAATAATAGATCACAGAGTTTAGATCGTAACACAAGCAATCGTCATCAGGTGAGACAAGCACAGCAGCAAGAAGACAAAACTGCTGAAGTAGACGCCTACTTCAGCGTCTTCTTCTTGCTGTGGTTGTCCCACCTGATGACGATTGCTTGTGTTGTGATCTAAACGCCGTTATCTGTTATGTTTCTACCCACGTGATGACTTTACCGAAATAACGAGAGAGTATGGATTCCTGCAGTCACGAAAGCTTCGAATCAAGATTGCCGACAAACTACACAACCGAGATGACGCATCAATCATTGCCCCCTACTGACAGGCTCTTGTCCACATGCACAGAACATCACTCAGCTATTTCAATGCTAAATTCTATGCTAATTCCTTTGTCAAGGGGTGCCTCTGCGGATGTGTATACTTTAACTTAGCTATTTCAATGAGCCATTTCAATGCTAAATTATATCCTAATTCCTTTGTCAAGGCGCTTTGTTTCTTCTCACACAGCTTAAAGGTCGTGATCTGCGCGTGGCTTTTTCCACTCCAGCGCTGTCCTCCAGACAGTCTCGTCCCTTCACCTGATGAAGGCCGCTTGTGTTGTGGCCGAAACGTCGTGGTTTTTGTTATTTAATTTTTTTACCTACGTGACTTTACCCAATAGAACCAAAGAGTATGGATCCTAGCAGTCACGAAAGCTTTAAAATCTAGAATAGAAATGTAATGCAATACAACACAGAGAGTCGGCCAACATAAGAGGCAACACCCCACCTGGTTGATAACGTTCTTCCAAAGATTGCTCAATTTGAAAGAGAGACAAAACACAGACACGGAGACACATAGGCAGAGAGAGATAACACAGAGACACACACAGAGAGATACACACATACAATGAGGGAAAAAAGTATTTGATCCCCTGCTGATTTTGTACGTTTGCCCACTGACAAAGAAATGATCAGTCTATAATTTTAATGGAAGGTTTATTTGAACAGTGAGAGACAGAATAACAACAAAAAAATCCAGATAAACGCATGTCAAAAATGTTATAAATTTATTTGCATTTTAATGTGGGAAAAAAGTATTTGACCCCTCTGCAAAACATGACTTAGTACTTGGTGGCAAAACCCTTGTTGGCAATCACAGAGGTCAGACGTTTCTTGTAGTTGGCCACCAGGTTTGCACACATCTCAGGAGGGATTTTGTCCCACTCCTCTTTGCAGATCTTCTCCAAGTCATTAAGGTTTCGAGGCTGACGTTTGGCAACTCGAACCTTAAGCTCCCTCCAGATTTCCTATGGGATTAAGGTCTGGAGACTGGCTAGGTCACCCCAGGACCTTAATGTGCTTCTTCTTGAGCCACTCCTTTGTTTCCTTGGCCGTGTGTTTTGGGTCATTGTCATGCTGGAATACCCATCCACCATCCATTTTCAATGCCCTGGCTGAGGGAAGGAGGTTCTCACCCAAGATTTGACGGTACATGGCCCCGTCCATCGTCCCTTTGATGCGGTGAAGTTGTCCTGTCCCCTTAGTAGAAAAACACCCCAAAGCATGTTTCCACCTCCATGTTTGACGGTGGGGATGGTGTTCTTGGGGTCATAGGCAGCATTCCTCCTCCAAACACGGCGAGTTGAGTTGATACAAAAGAGCTCCATTTTGGTCTAATCCGACCAAAACACTTTCACCCAGTTGTCCTCTGAATCATTCAGATGTTCATTGGCAAACTTCAGACGGGCATGTATATCTGCTTTCTTGAGCAGGGAAACCTTGCAGGCGCTGCAGGATTTCAGTCCTTCACGGTGAAGTGTGTTATCAATTGTTTTCTTGGTGACTATGGTCCCAGCTGCCTTGAGATCATTGACAAGATCCTCCCGTGTAGTTCTGGGCTGATTCCTCACCGTTCTCATGACCATTGCAACTCCACGAGGTGAGATCTTGCATGGAGCCCCAGGCCGAAGGAGATTGACAGTTTTTTTGCGTTTCTTCCATTTGCGAATAATTGCACCAACTGTTGTCACCTTCTCACCAAGCTGCTTGGCAATGATCTTGTAGCCCATTCCAATCTTGTCCCTGACATCCTTGGAGAGCTCTTTGGTCTTGGCCATGGTGGAGAGTTTGGGATTTGATTGATTGATTGATTGCTTCTATGGACAGGTGTCTTTTATACAGGTAACGAGCTGAGATAAGGGGCACTCCCTTTAAGAGTGTGCTCCTAATCTCAGCTCGTTACCTGTATAAAAGACACCTGGGAGCCAGAAATCTTTCTGATTGAGAGGGGGTCAAATACTCATTTCCCTCATTAAAATGCGAATCAATTTATAACATTTTTGACATGCGTTTATCTGGATTTTATTGTTGTTATTCTGTCTCTCACTGTTTAAATAAACCTACCATTAAAATTATAGACTGATCATTTCCTTGTCAGTGGGCAAACGTACAAAATCAGCAGGGGAACAAATACTGTTTTCCCTCACTGTAGGCACACAGAGAAACAACGCCTCTGTGTCGAGGCCTTAAATAGAGAGAGAGAGGGGGGCAGAGAGAGAGGGGAGGGGGTGTAGAGAAATTCGCGAGTCAATGCAAGGCCGTAGCCATGGAGTCAACATTGGGGGGGGGAACAAATCTACCAGGGGCTCTGGGGTCTCCCCCCCCCAGAAAGAAAATCTAAATTTGAAAACTAATTTCTAAAATATTGAAAAATTTCACTAACAATATTGTATAATATTGTATTGTATTACATTGCTCTGTTGTTTATTTTTTAACTTTTCTTGTTTCATAGTATGTAATGGCAGAGATTAGGGATTCATAAAGTACAACGCAATCATACAAACACAAATCTACGCATTGTTACATGAAGACAAGTCCACATTTTGTGGCCAAGGTTTAGCATATTGTTTTTATTAACATAGCATAGCAATTATTATTTGAAATAATATTTTTATAGCAATATATTTTGAGCATATTTGATTATTGGGGGGGGATATGTCCCCCACCAATATATATTATAACTATTATAACATATTATCATTACGGCCTTGTGTCAATGAGAGATTTGGAACTTTGGTGATTGCAGGAAATAATAATAACACGAGCACACGCAGAGAGAGAGAAAGCTCACTTATAATCTTGGTTCTTTCGGTAAAGTCACCACGTAGAAGGGAAACAATAAAATAATAAAAATATAAAACAATAAAATTATCACGACGTTTCGACTGCAAGACGAGCAATCATCATCAGGTGTGAAAACCACAGCAACACATGAACATTTTCTTGCTGATGGTTTTCACACCTGATGATGATTGCTCGTCTTGCAGTCGAAACGTCGTGATAATTTTATTGTTTTATATTTTTATTATTTTATTGTTTCCCTTCTACGTGGTGGTGACTTTACCGAAAGAACCAATAATATTAATCCCTGCAGTCACGAAAGCTTTAAATCAAAAGCACACTTAATCAAACAAACTGAGTAAAACTTGGAAATGTAATGCAATGCAACACAGAGAGTCGGTCAACACACAATAAACGCATAGCCTGGTAGATTACTTTCTTACAAAGATTGCTCAACTAAGCGAGATAATTGAAGCAAACACGATCAGGCGAGGGCAGGAGGCAAGGCCCCGCGTGGCTAGGCCCCGCGTTGTAAAGTTCCAACCTGGACATCGATTCCCATGCTCGCTGCTACTCAACTGACATCCCTACGAGAGAGAGGCTCTACCTCGGTAAACAACAACAACAACCACCACAACCACCACCACCACAACCACCACCACAACCGCGATGAGAATTTCTCACCTCGGATTTCAGTTCACGCGCGGAGCGGCAGATTTCTGTTACCTCGTGACGTCACGCAGCAGCAGGAGATGACGTCACTTGCATGGTACAAGAACACTCCCCTCCCGCAACGAGCGGGTCTTAATTTAAATAAATTATGTTAATGAATCCGGCCCATGGTCGACACGAACACATTATGTTAATGAGCCGCCAGTCACCGGGCGTAGCTTTGCCCAAATAAGGATTGTACTTGAACAGATAACGCAAGTTGACCCAGGCAGAGGTGACGTCACGCTCAAGGGCGCGGTAGACGGGGTGGGGTGAATACCTTGGTGACATGACGTCACTGGCGAGGTACACCTCACCCTGGCGTTTCACGCCGATGAGGTGATGCTGAGTAGTGACGTCACAGAGCGGGATTGGAGTTTAAGTTGATTTAGATTCATTTTCCATTGCTCCCTCCCTTGAACTCAGCAACAACAACGTGGACATTGCATCCCACTGGGATTTTTAGCACACAGCGTTGGTGTACGGTGCTTTTTTCAAGAACATTTTGCTGTTTTTTTCATGGATTTTCTGTTTGCAGAGTCACACAAAGTAGTAACTTTAAGATGTGTTTCTTGTTCTTGTTTGTGTTTGTTGTGGTTGCACTTGATTCAAGAGCCGAATGGCTCACAGGGGTATACCAATATATATCAACTGAAACTATTGTGTACACACTATGTGTATGTAAACTGTGTGCGTACACTGTGTGTACGTGTACACTGTGTGTACACGTACACACAGTGTGCACTGTGTGTGTGTACACTGTGTGTGTACAGTGTGTGTACACACTGTGTGTGTACACTGTGTGTGTGTACACACTGTGTGTGTGTGTACACTGTGTGTCACTGTGCCTGGCACAAGCGTCGTGGTGACGTCACCGCCACTTAGTGGCGAATGGCGGTTGTTGTTGTGTCACTGTGTGTGTGTGTACACTCTGTGTGTACACTATGTGTCACTGTGTGTGTCACTGTGTGTGTATATACACTGTGTGTGTACCCTGTGTGTGTACACTGTGTGTATACACTGTATGTGTGTACACTGTGTGTGTACAGTGTATACCCTGTGTATGTGTACAGTGTATATACTGTGTGCGTGTACACTGTGTGCGTGTACACTGTGTGTGTGTGTACGGTATGTGTGTATACACTGTGTGTGTGTACACTGTGTGCATGTGTACACTGTGTGTACATTGTGTGTGTACACTGTGTGTGTGTGTACACTGTGTGTACACTGTGTCCGAACCCCCGGCAAGGCCATCTACTTAATGACGAGAGAAAATTCACACGAAATGTCCTTTTCAATGAAGTCTTCCAGATGTAAATTGATACAAGCTTTTAATGAAGAAATAAAATCATCTAATTCAAAACACAACACAAGTCAAAGATGTTTCATTTTAAAACTTCAAAACGGAGCATGGGGTACTTGCGTGAATGCGTCCTTCGTGTGCCGGAAATGTTGTGACTTTCCTGGCCTGAAGGCCGTCAATGTGTTGGACCATTATTGGTGCACAGCGTCTCAACAACAGCAGTGGGGTTTGCTTCAACCGATAGGTAACGAACATCCAGACGTGAATCAGCAAGGAGCATTTCTAGTCCTAGTTAGACAAAATCTACGTCAACACGTAAGACAAAACTACAATTCGTGTTGTAGAGAATGTACCTCCTCCTATACGTGTAACTTTCAAGTGGTATGCCTTGTAACTGATGAATGATCCGAGCGTGCTCCCTATTTCAAAGACGATGAGTTGCTCCAGAGGCAGACGCTTCGTGAAACACAAGAGTTCTCTGTACAGGTTACTTCCAAAACACACACACACTTTGTCCTAACATCACTTATTCAATGTGTGACCCTCAGACAAAATATTACATGTACGCGCACAATCAGACAAGTATTCATTCTAAATCATTGACGGACATATTAGCAACATTGAATTACTGCAGCGAAATTGACTGCATCACGTTACATCGTATTAACAAGAAGTTATTTACAAATACGCACCGTCTGCTTAACAGTGTATGTACAACGTACTATTGTTGCGTCATTCAAAACGAGTAGGCCGTTGCATGCTGGCATCTGGGTCAAAATGTAGCAAACTCTAAACATTACGCTACAAATAATAGATCACGGAGTTTCGATGGCAACACAAGCAATCGTCATCAGGTGGGACAAGCACAGCAGCAATAAGAGGAAACTGCTGGAGTAGGCACCTACTACTTCAGCAGTTTCTCTTGCTGTGGTTGTCCCACCTGATCACGATTGCTTGTGTTGTGATCTAAACGCCGTGATCTGTTATGTTTCTACCCACGTGGTGAATTTACCGAAAGAACTCAAGAGTGTGGATTCCTGTAGTCACGAAAGCTTCGAAATCAAGATTGCCTACAAACTACACAACTGAGATGACACATCAATCATCGTCCCCTGCTGACAAGCTCTTGTCCACATGCAGGCCGGTGCAGGGCCACCACCTTGTGCCACACAGGGGCAGCTGCTACTTGGGGATGCTCTTCGAGCATTTCAGACGAGGTACGACACAAAACTCCGAGTTGCCGAGGCGATTAAGCGAGCAAAGCGTAAAAGCAATTATCATGAGAACATCGTGAATGCTTGGGAGCTTATTGGCTCTCGCTCCTGGTGAGAGATTGACCCAACTCACAGGTCCACAAAGACTGGCCGCTCTTACTCTGCAGGTTGAACCTAGGAAATGAGTGTACAACTTCACATTCTTGTCATTAAAGGCCTGTGACAAAGGTGCATCTATTGTAGCGACATCGTCTCTGGCTTACACATCTACCGGGTCTCCACTTGACTTTGGATTGTCCAGGAAGTCCACCCACACCTCCACTTCCACAAACTGCTGGGAGTTGCCTCGCTCTGCCTCACAGTCAGAATTCTCCTCCTGCTTCACGTTGCCTCCATCAATGTGAAGGTCCCATTTTGGAGTTGAATCTTCATCTTCACATTTCACCATCACTTCTTCCCTCTTCACCACCACTTCTTCCCTCTTCACCATCACCTATTCATATTTCACCTCGATAACTTTAAAAGTGTCTAAGCTGGGATTTTCTTCCGGTTCGTGTTTCATGCGGGATGGGCTCATGGTGGCACTTTGACTTTCACAAGCCGATTTCAGACTCCACTCCATGTGGATCTTCTGATGCTTCTGTGTTCTCTGGTGTACTTGAAGATGTGGTTGCTGTGCAAACGTTATCCCGCACGGAATGCACCTGAAGGGTTTCTCTCCCGTGTGTGTTCTCTGGTGTACTTGAAGATTTGATGAATCTGCAAACGCCTTCCCACACACACTCCACTTGAAGGGTTTCTCTCCTGTGTGTTCTCTGGTGTTCTACAAGAAGAGATGAACGTGCAAACGCCTTCACGCACACACTGCACTTGAAGGGTTTCTCTCCCGTGTGTGTTCTCTGGTGTATTACAAGAGTAGATGAATATGCAAACACCTTTCCACACACACTGCACTTGAAGGGTTTCTCTCCCGTGTGCGTTCTCTGGTGTTCTACAAGATTAGATGACTGTGCAAACGCATTCCCACACACACTGCACTTGAAGGGTTTCTCTCCCGTGTGTGTTCTCTGGTGTATTACAAGAGCAGATGAATGTGCAAACGCCTTCCCACACACACTGCACTTGAAGGGTTTATCTCCCGTGTGTGTTCTCTGGTGTATTACAAGAGTAGATGAATGTGCAAACGCCTTCCCACACACACTGCACTTGAAGGGTTTCTCTCCCGTGTGTGTTCTCTGGTGTTCTACAAGAGCAGATGAACGTGCAAACGCCTTCACGCACACACTGCACTTGAAGGGTTTCTCTCCCGTGTGTGTTCTCTGGTGTATTACAAGAGTAGATGAATATGCAAACACCTTTCCACACACACTGCACTTGAAGGGTTTCTCTCCCGTGTGCGTTCTCTGGTGTTCTACAAGATTAGATGACTGTGCAAACGCATTCCCACACACACTGCACTTGAAGGGTTTCTCTCCCGTGTGTGTTCTCTGGTGTATTACAAGAGCAGATGAATGTGCAAACGCCTTCCCACACACACTGCACTTGAAGGGTTTATCTCCCGTGTGTGTTCTCTGGTGTATTACAAGAGTAGATGAATGTGCAAACGCCTTCCCACACACACTGCACTTGAAGGGTTTCTCTCCCGTGTGTGTTCTTTGGTGTTCTACAAGATTAGATGACTGTGCAAACGCCTTCCCACACACACTGCACTTGAAGGGTTTCTCTCCCGTGTGTGTTCTGTGGTGTATTACAAGAGCAGATGAATGTGCAAACGCCTTCCCACACACACTGCACTTGAAGGGTTTCTCTCCCGTGTGTGTTCTCTGGTGTATTACAAGAGTAGATGAATGTGCAAACGCCTTCCCACACACACTGCACTTGAAGGGTTTCTCTCCCGTGTGTGTTCTCTGGTGTTCTACAAGAGCAGATGAACGTGCAAACGCCTTCTCACACACACTGCACTTGAAGGGTTTCTCTCCTGTGTGAGTTCTCTCGTGCCGTGTGAAATCTCCAGTCCGATCTGTGTTGTATGCACACCGGTCGCATTGGAGCCTTGTCCTACCGAGCTGCGCTGAGTGCATTTGCTCCATGAGACCAATTCTGCAGAGGAAGCATCAGAGGAAGCGTCAGCTGCTGACAGAAAAAAATAATATCCACACCATCTACACGTCAGTATCGATGCACAGAGGAAAGCATATATACACAGTAACACGTGACTTACACGTCTATACTTATTCACATATTCATGATATAGTGGAAAAATGTCCCAAATTCATCACACGGGCTGTTATGGCACACAATGAGAGGGCAAATGGTCATAAACATGCCTGGAAGCCCTCGTATCTTCAAAATGAATGTTCACCAAAAACTCCGAGCACAAAATTTCAGCTGTCTGGCTTCAAAAGGAATATTTATGAAAGCTACATTCAGCTGACGTAGCAAAGGGTGTTTAAAATAATACTATTTGTGTTATGCAGAAATGCATGAATTAATGTTCAATCGCAACTTAGAGGTGGGAAGCCAGGCACAGATGTCCTTGAATGCTGGGATGAACAGATCCGACTTAAGCTGCACGTGTGTGCTGTGTTAACTTCCTGACTCCATTCTTATAAAGAGTTGCAGAGGAAAACAAAACGAAACTCCTGTTTTGATATAACCTCCGTGCTCAATAGAGTTAATAGACTTTACTGCAAACACAAACTTGACACTGTCACACACTCAGAGGTGGAGCCTGGATTTTCAGGTAGGGGGGGGCAACCCCTCCAGCAATGAAAAATGATAGTAGTTGTTAGTAAGTAAGGAGTTGTTAGTAAGGAGTTGTTAGTAAGGAGTTGTTAGCAAGGAGTTGTTAGTACGTAAGGAGTTGTTAGTAAGTAAGGAGTTGTTAGTAAGGAGTTGTTAGTAAGTAATGAGTTGTTAGTAAGGAGTTGTTAGTAAGTAAGGAGTTGTTAGTAAGCAAGGAGTTGTTAGTAAGGAGTTGTTAGTAAGTAAGGAGTCGTTAGTAAGGAGTTGTTAGTAAGTAATGACTTGTCCCTTGCTTTTTATTCGACGCGTGTGATCGGAATTGCGCTCACTGAAGGTGTTTGCCTTCAGGGAAGTCGTGTACTGTATACGCAACTGCGCAACATTCTGTGAGTCACAACTGCTCTGCCGTTACTTATTGCTAATTATGGACTCGGACTGTTGTCCTCTCATAGAGTCCCTGGGACGTAATAATATGCCACACGGTGGCAGTGGGGGTCGCAAAATGCTGATTTATCTATATATATGAAAGGGAAATGTGTGGATACTTGTGTCTGTTTGAAATGTTTAGCATACTTCCCAACGTGCCACACACTTGAAATTTGGCATGTGGGTATGTTGCATACTGTACACAATGTAAAAAATATAAAAATAGTCTTTTGTATTTTTTTTGGGGGGGGGGGAATGACCATGAAGTGCTCTGCAATGCTTAGAGCTATTAACAGCGTGCCGGGAGATTTTAGGTGGCGCTTCGCTCCTGGCCGATGAAGCCATTGGTTTCTCGGGAGTTCAATACATATCCTCCGTGCGAAGAACGGGTAGAACTGCTATCTAAAATATGAAGCAGAACATTCCATCTGTTTGTTTGTGCGAAGCAGAAAAAACCTCTCCAACGCTGAGCTCTGGCGTCGTGAAAATTTGCACGGCTAACGCTGTCTGGAATTTCTAAGTGAACGTGACTATTTTCAGCTCGCCACGTCATTATTCCCTTCCCCGAGTGGCCAAAATCGGCCTTACGTAGCAGTGGGGTAAGGTTGAATCTCCTTGAGTGAAAACATCCGATTTAGGTAAATTGATTTGTTTCGGCTTTTTTCTTTCTTGCAAGCATCAATTTTTTCCAGGGTTTTTCAGTGAAATAGAAGGGAATGCGAAGTTAACCAAAGACAAGAATCCAAGTCCCGGGCGAAGCTGGGTAGTGAAGCTCGTTACTAATAAACCCCAATGATCCTATCAAAATTAGGGATTTCTATCGGATCGTTGGGGGGGCACGTGCCACTCCACCCCCACTGGCTCCACCACTGTCACACACTGGCATGGTTCACAGGTGGTGGTGTGTCCAGACCCACGCCTGGCCACCTTCACCTGCTCAGTATTAATGCTTCCTCACTCCACCAAGTAGTTAATTGAGGATCAATCAACACAGCCGAGGCTGCGTGTCTCTCTCTCTCCCCGTGGTCGTGTGGATTTCCTTCCCGATCCCCCGGTCTCCCCTCTACATGTAGAGAATGAACACCACCAAGTGTCTAGAGTGAACACCGCCACGCGTCTAGAGTGAACACCACTACGCATCTAGAGTGAACACCGCCAAGTGTCTAGAGTGAACACCGCCACGTGTCTAGAGTGAACATCGCCAAGCGTCTAGAGTGAACACCACCACGTGTCTAGAGTGAACACCACGTGTCTAGAGTGAACACCACCACGTGTCTAGAGTGAACACCACCACGCGTCTAGAGTGAACACCACCACGCGTCTAGAGTGAACACCGCCACGCGTCTAGAGTGAACACCACCACGCGTCTAGAGTGAACACCACCACGTGTCTAGAGTGAACACCGCCACGCATCTAGAGTGAACACCACCACGCGTCTAGAGTGAACACCACCACACATGTAGAGTGAACACCGCCACGCGTCTAGAGTGAACACCACCACACATGTAGAGTGAACACCGCCACGCGTCTAGAGTGAACACCACCACACGTCTAGAGTGAACACCACCACGCATCTAGAGTGAACACCGCCACACGTCTAGAGTGAACACTGCCACGTGTCTAGAGTGAACACCACCACGCGTCTAGAGTGAACACCACCACACATCTAGAGTGAACACCACCACGCGTCTAGAGTGAACACCACCACGCATCTAGAGTGAACACCACCACACATCTAGAGTGAACACCGCCACGCGTCTAGAGTGAACACCGCCACGCGTCTAGAGTGAACACCGCCACGCATCTAGAGTGAACACCGCCACGCGTCTAGAGTGAACACCGCCACGCGTCTAGAGTGAACACCGCCATGCGTCTAGAGTGAACACCACCACGCGTCTAGAGTGAACACCACCACGCGTCTAGAGTGAACACCACCACACATCTAGAGTGAACACCGCCACGCGTCTAGAGTGAACACCACCACGCGTCTAGAGTGAACACCACCACGCATCTAGAGTGAACACCACCACACATCTAGAGTGAACACCGCCACGCGTCTAGAGTGAACACCGCCACGCGTCTAGAGTGAACACCGCCACGCGTCTAGAGTGAACACCGCCACGCGTCTAGAGTGAACACCGCCATGCGTCTAGAGTGAACACCACCACGCGTCTAGAGTGAACACCACCACGCGTCTAGAGTGAACACCACCACGCATCTAGAGTGAACACCGCCACGCGTCTAGAGTGAACACCACCACGTGTCTAGAGTGAACACCACCACGCGTCTAGAGTGAACACCACCACGTGTCTAGAGTGAACACCACCACGCGTCTAGAGTGAACACCACCACGCGTCTAGAGTGAACACCGCCACGCGTCTAGAGTGAACACCGCCACGTGTATAAAGTGAACACCGCCACGCGTCTAGAGTGAACACCGCCACGCGTCTAGAGTGAACACCACTACGTGTCTAGAGTGAACACCGCAACGTGTCTAGAGTGAACACCACCATGCTGTTGACAAGCCCCACCTTGTTGTTGTTGTTGTGGGCAGGTTGCTTCTGTAAACAAGAGCGGTACAGCAGCTCAACGCGGGCGTGGCCTGGTACAAAATAAAAAAAAAACTGTGAATATTTAAAACAAACAAAGTTACAAAGTAGCGAGCCAGGTGAAGAGAAATTAAAACTTAAGCAAGATGCTCTTTGGTTCTTTCGGTAAAGTCACATAAAAAAAAACCCCAAAATTAATTAAATAATAGCTTCCATTTCATTTACTTGGTATAGCCCTGTGAGCCATTCGGCTCTTGAATCGGGTGCAACCACAACAAACAAAAAAACTAAAACATGAACAAGAAAATATCTTGAAGTGACTATGTGTGACTGTGCAAACATAAAATCCAGGGAAAAACAGCAAAATATTCCACAAAAAGCACCGTACACCAACGCTGTGTTCAAATAGCATGCGACGTTTCAATTGCAACACAAGCAATCATCATCAGGTACAATTGAAAGAGAAAACAAACCTAGTGAACTTAGAAATGTAATGCAATACAACACAGAGAGTCGGCCAACATAACAGTCAACACCCCACCTGGTTGATAACGTTCTTCCAAAGGTTGCTCAATTTGAGAGAGAGACAAAACACAGACACGAAGACACACAGACAGAGAGATATAACACAGAGACACACAGAGAGATACACACATACAGTGAGGGAAAAAAGTATTTGATCCCCTGCTGATTTTGTACGTTTGTCCACTGACAAAGAAATGATCAGTCTATAATTTTAATGGTAGGTTTATTTGAACAGTGAGAGACAGAAAAACAACAACAAAATCCAGAAAAACGCATGTCAAAAATGTTATAAATTTATTTGCATTTTAATGAGGGAAAAATGTATTTGACCCCTCTGCAAAACATGATTTAGTACTTGGTGGCAAAACCCTTGTTGGCAATAACAGAGGTCAGACGTTTCTTCTAGTTGGCCACCAGGTTTGCCCACATCTCAGGAGGGATTTTGTCCCACTCCTCTGTGCAGATCTTCTCCAAGTCATTAAGGTTTCGAGGCTGACGTTTGTCAACTCGAACCTTCAGCTCCCTCCACAGATTTTCTATGGGATTAAGGTCTGGAGACTGGCTAGGCCACTCCAGGACCTTAATGTGCTTCTTCTTGAGCCACTCCTTTGTTGCCTTGGCCGTGTGTTTTGGGTCATTGTCATGCTGAATACCCATCCACGATCCATTTTCAATGCCCTGGCTGAGGGAAAGAGGTTCTCACCCAAGATTTGACGGTACATGGCCCCGTCCATCGTCCCTTTGATGCGGTGAAGTTGTCCTGTCCCCTTAGAAGAAAAACACCCCCAAAGCATAATGTTTCCACCTCCATGTTTGACGATGGGGATGGTGTTCTTGGGGTCATAGGCAGCATTCCCCCTCCTCCAAACACGGCGAGTTGAGTTGATGCCAAAGAGCTCCATTTTGGTCTCATCTGACCACAACACTTTCACCCAGTTGTCCTCTGAATCATTCAGATGTTCATTGGCAAACTTCAGACGGGCATGTATATCTGCTTTCTTGAGCAGGGGGACCTTGCGGGCGCTGCAGGATTTCAGTCCTTCACGGTGAAGTGTGTTATCAATTGTTTTCTTGGTGACTATGGTCCCAGCTGCCTTGAGATCATTGACAAGATCCTCCCGTGTAGTTCTGGGCTGATTCCTCACCGTTCTCATGATCATTGCAACTCCACGAGGTGAGATCTTGCATGGAGCCCCAGGCCGAAGGAGATTGACAGTTTTTTTGTGTTTCTTCCATTTGAGAATTATCGCACCAACTGTTGTCACCTTCTCACCAAGATGCTTGGCAATGGTCTTGTAGCCCATTCCAGCCTTGTGTAGGTCTACAATCTTGTCCCTGACATCATTGGAAAGCTCTTTGGTCTTGGCCATGGTGGAGAGTTTGGAATCTGATTGATTGCTTCTGTGGACAGGTGTCTATTATACAGGTAACAAGCTGAGATTAGGAGCACTCCCTTTAAGAGTGTGCTCCTAATCTCAGCTCGTTATCTGTATAAAAGACACCTGCGAGCCAGAAATCTTTCTGATTGAGACGGGGTCAAATACATTTTTCCCTCATTAAAATGCGAATCAATTTATAACTTTTTTGACATGCGTTTTTCTGGATTTTCTTGTTGTTATTCTCTCTCACTGTTCAAATAAACCTAACATTAAAATTATAGTCCGATCAATTCCTTATCAGTGGGCAAACGTACAAAATCAGCAGGGGATCAAATACTTTTTTCCCTCACTGTAGGCACACAGAGAAACAACGCCTCTGTGTCGAGGCCTTAAATAGAGAGAGAGGGGGGCAGAGAGAGAGAGGGGAGGGGTGTAGAGAAATCCGCGAGTCAATGCAAGGCCGTAGCCATGGAGTCAACATTGGGGGGGACCAAATCTACCAGGGGCTCTGGGGTCCCCCTCCAGGAAAAATAAATCTTAATTTGAAAACTAATTTCCTAAAATATTGCAAAATTTCACTAACACATGGGATGGAATTTTGTATTATTTGATACAATAATGTATAATATTGTATTGTATTACATTGCTCTGTGTTGTTTATTCTTTAACTTTTCTTGTTTCACAGTATGTATTGGCAGAGATTAGGGATTCATAAAGTACAAGGCAATCATACAAACACAAATCTACGCATTGCTACATGAAGACAAGTCCACATTTTGTGGCCAAGGTTTAGCAAATTGTTTTTATTAACATAGCATAGCAATCACCACCATCACCATCATCACCACCACCATCACCACCACCATCACCACCATCACCACCATCACCACCACCACCATCGTCGCCACCATCATCATCACCACCACCACCATCACCACCATCACCACCATCATCACCACCACCACCATCATCACCACCACAATCACCATCATCACCACCACCATCACCATCACCACCACCACCACTACCACCACCACCATCACCACCACCACCATCACCACCACCACCACTACCACCACCACCACCACCACCATCACCACCACCATCACCACCACCACCACCACTACCACCACCACCACCATCACCACCATCACCACCATCACCATCACCACCATCACCACCATCACCACCATCACCATCACGACTACCATCATCACCACCATCACCACTACCACCACAATCACCACCACCATCACCACCACCACCATCACCACCACCATCACCACCACCATCACCACCACCACCACCATCACCACCATCACCACCATCATCACCACCACCACCACCATCACCATCACCACTATCACCACCAACACCACCATCACCATCACCACCATCACCATCACGACTACCATCATCACCACCATCACCATCACCACTACCACCACCACCATCATCACCACCACCATCACCACCACCATCACCACCACCACCACTACCACCACCACCATCACCACCACCACCATCACCACCACCACCACTACCACCACCACCATCACCACCACCACCATCACCACCACCACTACCACCACCACCACCATCACCACCATCACCACCATCACCACCATCATCACCACCACCATCACCATCACCACCATCACCATCACCACCATCACCACCATCACCATCACGACTACCATCATCACCACCATCACCACTACCACCACAATCACCACCACCATCACCACCACCACCACCCCCACCACCACCACCACCACCCCCACCACCACCACCACCACCGCCCCCAACACCACCACCACCGCCACCACCACCACCCCCACCACCACCACCACCACCCCCACCACCGCCCCCACCACCGCCACCACCACCACCACCACCCCCACCGCCACCACCACCACCACCGCCACCACCACCACCACCGCCGCTCACCGGGACGCTTGCCGGCGGCGCTCCAAATGCCCCAGGCGGTGCCCAGCAGGAAGGGCGCCAGAAACGGCGCCGCCACCGCCACCGCCACCATCAGCGTCAACATCAGCGTCACCATCAAGCGGACGGAGGAGGAGGAGGAGGTGGTGGTGGGGGTGGTGGAGTAGGTGGAGGTGGTGGAGGTGGTGGGGGTGGTGGTGGTGGTGGGGGTGGTGGTGGGGGTTGTGGTGGGGGTGGTGGGGGTGGTGGTGGTGGGGGTGGTGGGAGTGGGGGTGGTGGTGGGGGTGGTGGGGGTGGTGGGGGTGGTGGGAGTGGTGGTGTTGGTGGTGTTGACTATGAGAGCGGGAAGACACGGGGAGATACGGGGAGTTACGGAGAGACAGAGAGAGACAGAAACACGGAGAGACAGAGACACAGACAGAGAGACAGAGACACAGACAGAGAGACAGAGACACAGAGACACAGACAGAGAGACAGAGAGACAGAGGCAGACAGAGAGACAGAGAGAGACAGTCTGTGTATATCTGTGTGTGTGTGTCTGTGTGTCTGTGTGTGTCTGTGTCTGTGTGTATCTGTGTGTGTCTGTGTTTTGTAATTTCCAGCACGCTGTTCCGGCATCGGCGCATCCACACAACATCATGGATGCATGCCGGGTCCAAGCAAGAACATCTGCTGGACTACATAGTGACGGACCAGCGGATACGAGCCCATGTTCTTGACACCAGGACCTACCGTGGAGCTGATCTGCCCTCTGACCATCGACTAGTCATCTGTAAGATGCGCCTGCCATGCTTCAACTCCGGTAGTGGGTGTACACCCAGGACCCCATTCCAACCTAAAGTGGCCTGGTCTCAGTTATCTGATGAAAGTTGCAAGCGAGAATTTTATCATCGCTTGCGGCTGGGATTGGCATCGTCCCCGACTCCTCCTGATGTCGAGGGTAAATGGGCGAGGTTTAGGACTGTGACTCAAGCAGCTGCAATGGCTGCTTTGGGTACACGGTCCAGACCTCCCCAGAGACCCTGGCTGACAGAGGAGGTGTTCAGGATGGTTGATAAAAAGCGACAGGCCCAATGTCATCGGCTACTGAATCCCACGTCAGAGAATGAGGAGGCTTACCGCAGCCTTCGCTCGGAGGTTCGGAGAGCCGTGAGGCGCTGCAAGGATGGGTGGTGGTCGCGGGTTGCTGAGGAGATGGAGTCTGCCTCAGTGGCCCGTGATCACAAATCTCTATTTAACTCCATCAAAAAAGTAACCTGCAGCGCCACACCTATTACCATCATTAGGGGAAAAAACGGTGATCCAATCTCCGACCCCCAGGAACAGGTTTGCAGATTTGCTGAGCATTTCTGTGAGGTCCTGGGGGAGGGAAAATCCCTCAGCCAGGAAAACATCGTGGCACAAAGTGAGGATGACCCTGCTGAGGCTGCGGTGCCTCAAGTATTGGAAGAAGTCACCCCCTGTGAGTGGCTGGCTGAGGTGCCATCTGTTGAGGAAGTACTGAAGGTGATCCGGAGTCTGAGACCAGGAAAGGCAGCGGGCAGAGATGATCTCCCAAGTGAAATGCTGAGGGAGGGCAGCGTTTGTGCACAGACTGCCCTATATGATATCATAACAACAGTCTGGACCACTGGACGGGTTCCGCAGGATTGGAAGGATGCCCTGGTGGTCCCCCTTTTTAAGAAGGGGGACTGCACAGACTGTAACAACTACAGGGGCATTTCACTCCTCAGTGTGCCGGGAAAGGTCCTGGCAAGGATTATTCAACATCGCCTTGCCAGGCACGCTGAGGAGAGGCTTGTGGAGCCCAAATGCGGTTTCAGGAAAGGGCGGTCCTGCACAGATGCCATATTTTCTGTCCGTCTGCTACAGCAGAGGTGTAGGGAATTCCAACAAGACCTACATCTCTGCTTTATTGATCTGGTCAAGGCCTATGATACCATCAGTAGGCCTGGGCTCTGGGTTGTTCTTCGTGCTTTTGGAGTCCCTGACCCTCTGCTCACGATCATTAAGGACCTTCATGATGGTGAGCGGGCCCGGGTAAAACTACGTGGCCGAGAGTCAGAGCCATTCCCTGTTAACCTTGGGGTGCGACAGGGATGTCCTCTGGCTCCCACATTATTTAACATCTATTTTGACCACGTAGTTCGTGAAGCCTTCAATAGCTGTACCGGGGGAATCTCCATATGGTACAGATATAATGGGAGGCTGATCGACGCCCGGGTGCGGTCAAGGGATGGCTCCCTATTGCTCAACCACGTTATGTATGCTGATGATTTGGTAATAGCTGCTCATTCAGAGGAGGAGTTGGAGACGCTGCTGCTGAGACTGGAGCGTGCCACTAAGAGGTGGGGCCTTACCATCAGCCCCACCAAAACTAAGCACCTGCCTGGGCATTTTGTACCATCGAACACTCCACCCCCACAACTCCCAATTGGTGATGGGGCAGTTGTGGAGTGGAGAGATTCCCATAACTGGGCAGTGTGCTTATGACTGGCTCCAGTTTAACAGCAGAGGTCTCACTCCGAATCAGTCGGACGGCAATATCTTTTCATCGGTTGCATAACGCTGTGTGGAAGCTACCTGGTCTGTCGCTCCGCACTAAGCTTCAGGTCTTCTCGGCCACGGTCATTCCCTCCCTTCTCTACGCTTGCGAAACGTGGACCCCCCTAATGGAACATCTTCGCCGGTTAGAAACATTTAGGCTGGCCTGCCTACGATCCATCCTGGGTTTAACCAGACTGGATTGTGTGAGGAGCTCACAAATCCTTGAAAGATCTGGGCAAGGTCCCATCGGTGAGCTCCTCCGGCAGGGAAGGCTGCGATGGCTGGGTCATGTAGCCCGCATGCCTAGCCACCGCATGCCGAAACAGCTTTTGTTCGGCCGGATTGAGGGGGCTAAGCGGGCGCGGCACGGGCTAGAGAAGAGATGGAGTGATGTGGTACAGGAGGACGTGGAGCTGAGTGGACTTGCCGATGACTGGTACCAGCGGTGTCATGATCGGCCTCTGTGGAGGAGGCTCGTGAAGGACGCTACTGGGCAGTTGGAGGCAGTCCTCCAACAACAACGGAGGGCGGAGGAGCGACGCTCACAACAACGAGCGGAGCGCCGGGTGGCTAAAGCACAGCAGGTTGGCACAGTAGGGGGCACAGGTGGTGCATCAGCCAGTCATCTCAGTCAGTCGACCCGTGGCACCTGGGTCTGCTCCGTGACCTCCTGCCGGCGGGCGTTCGACACTTCACGTGGCCTCAGGGTGCACATGGCCTGGCACAAGCGTCGTGGTGACGTCACCGCCACTTAGTGGCGAATGGCGGTTGTTGTTGTGTGTCTGTGTGCGTATGTGTGTCTGTGTGTATCTGTCTGTGTGTGTATGTGTGTATCTGTGTGTGTCTGTGTGTCTGTGTATATCTGTGTGTGAGTCTGTGTATATCTGTGTGTGTCTCTGTGTGAGTCTCTGTGTGTGTCTGTGTGTGTCTGTGTATGTGTGTGTGTCTGTGTGTATCTGTGTGTGTCTCTGTGTGTGTGTGTATCTGTGTGTGTCTCTGTGTGTGTGTCTGTGTGTCTGAGGTAGAGAGAGATGTCGTGAGGTGAGCGTCACTTACTACTGACGGTGAGCAGGGCGTAAGCCGTGGGGGTCCCCAGGTTGAAGAGGGAGCAGCTGTAGACCCCCTGGTCCAGCGTGGAGACGCGGGAGATGGCGAGGTCCAGCCTGGTGGAGCTCCAGTGCAGCAGAGAGACACGCGGGTCCGTGTGGGCTGAGACACGGGGAGACAGAGACAGACAGAGAGACAGACAGAGAGAGACAGAGAGACAGACAGAGAGACACAGAGATAGACAGAGAGAGAGAGAGACATGGGGATAGAGAAAGACACACACAGAGAGAGACACGCGGGTCTGTGTGGGCTGAGACATGGGGAGACAGACAGAGAGAGACAGAGAGAGACAGAGAGAGAGACAAAGAGAGACAGACAGAGACAGAGAGAGACAGACAGAGACAAACAGAGACAAACAGAGACAGAGAGAGACAGACAGACAGACAGAGACAGACAGACAGAGAGAGAGACAGACAGAGAGAGACAGAGAGACAGAGAGAGACCAAGAGAGAGAGACAGAGAGACAGAGAGAGAGATAGAGAGACAGAGACAGACAGAGAGGGACAGGGAGACAGAGAGAGACCGAGAGAGAGAGACAGAGAGAGACAGAGACAGAGAGACAGAGAGAGACACGTGGGTCCATGTGGGCTGAGACATGGGGAGACAAGGAGAGACAGACAGACAGACAGAGAGAGACAGAGAGACAGACAGAGAGAGAGACAGAGAGAGACAGAGAGAGACAGAGAGAGACAAAGAGACATAGACAGAGAGAGACAGACAGACAGAGAGAGACAGAGAGACAGACAGACAGAGAGACAGACTGGCTCCAGTTTAACAGTTGCACGCTCCAGTCTCAGCAGCAGCGTCTCCAACTCCTCCTCTGAATGAGCAGCTATTACCAAATCATCGGCATACATAACATGGTTGAGCAATAGGGAGCCATCCCTTGACCGCACCCGGGCATCGATCAGCCTCCCATTATATCTGTACCATATGGAGATTCCCCCGGTACAGCTATTGAAGCCATCCACTCACAGGGGGTGACTTCTTCCAATACTTGAGGCACCGCAGCCTCAGCAGGGTCATCCTCACTTTGCGCCACGATGTTTTCCTGGCTGAGGGATTTTCCCTCCCCTAGGACCTCACAGAAATGCTCAGCAAATCTGCAAACCTGTTCCTGGGGGTCAGAGATTGGATCACCGTTTTTTCCCCTAATGATGGTAATAGGTGTGGCGCTGCAGGTTACTTTTTTGATGGAGTTAAATAGAGATTTGTGATCACGGGCCACTGAGGCAGACTCCATCTCCTCAGCAACCCGCGACCACCACCCATCCTTGCAGTGCCTCACGGCTCTCCGAACCTCCGAGCGAAGGCTGCGGTAAGCCTCCTCATTCTCTGACGTGGGATTCTGTAGCCGATGACAGTGGGCCTGTCGCTTTTTCTCAACCATCCTGAACACCTCCTCTGTCAGGGGAGGTCTGGACCGTGTACCAAAAGCAGCCATTGCAGCTGCATGAGTCACAGTCCTAAACCTTGCCCATTTACCCTCGACATCAGGAGGAGTCGGGGACGATGCCAATCCCAGCCGCAAGCGATGATGAAATTCTCGCTTGCAACTTTCATCAGATAACTGAGACCAGGCCACTTTAGGTTGGAATGGGGTCCTGGGTGTACACCCACCACCGGAGTGGAAGCATGGCAGGCGCATCTTACAGATGACTAGTCGATGGTCAGAGGGCAGATCAGCTCCACGGTAGGTCCTGGTGTCAAGGACATGGGCTCGCATTCGCTGGTCCGTCACTATGTAGTCCAGCAGATGTTCTTGCTTGGACCCGGCATGCATCCATGATGTTGTGTGGATGCGCCGATGCCGGAACAGCGTGTTGGTAATTACAAGCCCATGGGCTGCACAAAAATCTAGCAGCCTCCTACCGTTGTTATTGAGCTGATCTGGCCCATACCCTCCAATCACTCCAGACCAGGTGCCAGTATCATGACCAACTCGGGCATTGAAGTCACCCAACATGATGACTCTATCCCGAGGGGCCGCTTTAGCCAGCACCTGTGACAGGAGGTCATAGAAGGCATCTGACTCATCGGCTTTGCCTGCATCCCTCCACGGATGTTCATCTTCAGTGGGGGCATAAGTAACCACGACCACCATTCCTCGCCTCCGGTTGATGGGAAGGCGAGCCCAAAGTAGCCTGGGGCTTACAGCTTCCCACACCTCACCGCCACGCTCCCACGCCCCCTTCATTCTTTTGTTCAAAAGAAGAGCCACACCCTGTTGTTTGGCAGTCTGCTGCCCCGAGTAGAGGACTGTCCACCCCTCATGGTGGCAGGAGCCAGAGCCGGTCCACCGGACCTCCTGAGTGCCGCATAGATCCAGGCGGTACCGGTCCAGCTCCCGACAGAGGAGTGGCAGCCTCTCCTCCGCAGTGAGCGTTCGAACATTCCATGTGGCCACCCGTAGTGGCTTTTCGACACACATACATACACACAGACAGACACACAGAGACACAGAGACACTCACATACAGACACTCATACACACATACATACACACAGACAGAGACAGACACAGAGACAAATACACAGACACACAGAGACACAGGCACACAGGGACACTCACATACAGACACACATACACACAGACAGACAGACACACAGAGACACACAGAAACACATACACAGCCACGCAAACATACACACAGACACACAGAGACACAGACAAATACACAGAAACACACAGACTGAGAAACCCAGACCCACACATAGACAAAGCCACTGACTTGTCTTCAAGGGTAAGACCTCAACCACGACCCAGGGCAAGGAGATTCGTGAGGCCACCGGTGATGACGATGAAACGGTGGCTCTGACGCGCAGCTGATAGCGGTCACCGGGATGCCGCAGAGCTGAGGAGACATCGCACCGAGTCTCTGTTGTGGCAGCGCAGATGGTCCGCCAGTGGGCTCGTCCATAGCTGCACAGACAGAGACACGGGGAGGAGGTGGTGAGGAGTGGGTGGGTGAGTGGGTGGGTGGGCGAGTGAGTGAGTGAGTGGGTGAGTGGGTGGGTGGGCGAGTGAGAGAGTGGGTGAGTAAGTGGATGCGTGAGTGGGTGAGTGGGCGAGTGAGTGAGTCAGTGAGTGAGTGGGTGGATGAGTGAGTGAGTGGGTGAGTTGGTGAGTGAGTGGCTGGGTGAGTGAGTGAGTGAGTCAGTGAGTGAGTGGGTGGGTGAGAGAGTAGGTGGGTGGGTGAGTGGGTGAGTGGGTGAGTGGGCGAGTGAGTCAGTCAGTGAGTGAGTGGGTGAGTGAGTAGGTGGGTGGGTGAGTGAGTGGGTGAGTCAGTGAGTGAGTGGGTGGTTGAGTGTGTGAGTGAGTGGGTGGGTGGGTGACTGAGTGAGTGGGTGAGTGGGTGAGTGAGTGGGTGAGTGAGTGAGTGACCATCTCACAGTTTGCTCTCCACTCTGTAGGTGACGCTGCTGGTGGTGGGGTTCACGTCAGCTGGTTCCCAGCGGAGTTGTGTCAGCAGGTCTCGAGACTCCACGCGCACATTCAATGGGGAAGCCGAGGCTGGGGAGATGGGCAAACAGCACTCAGTGTGCGCTAACCACTGCACCACCGCTCCCCACACACTCACACAAAGTGCGCTAACCACTGCACCACCGCTGCCCACACACACTCACACAGTGCGCTAACCACTGCACCACCACTCCCCACTCACACAAAGTGCGCTAACCACTGCACCACCGCTCCCCACACTCACACACACAGTGCGCTAACCACTGCACCACCGCTCCCCACACTCGCTCACACAGTGCGCTAACCACTGCAACCAACCTGGCACCCGATGTATCGACCGGCCCGGCTCACCGTGGCTGCTGCACCACGTGACGAGGTGGAGGAGGAGGAAGAGGAAGAGTAGGCCAAGTCTAGAGACGAGTTGACGCATCGCCATGGAGCGATCTTTAGTCACGTGGAGAGAAATTCGATTCCCGGTTCGATTAACTATACTCGCATCGATTCTTAATGGGATAACATTAGGAATCTATTATTGTAGAGTAACGGATGTATAGAGTCGATTTCATTTGGGATAACATGGGAATCGATATACGGTTGATTAAGATAATTAAATCGATTTCCGTTCGGATAACATGAGAATTAAGCGGTCGAAAATGAATCTTAATGAATCGATTCCTACTTTGATTACATGAGAATTGAACATGATCGACTATCGTGTGTGGGTGTGATGCCCACCTGTGTGTGTACCTGTGTGTGTGTACCTGTGTGTGTGTACCTGTGTGTGTGTACCTGTGTGTGTACCTGTGTGTGTACCTGTGTGTATGTGTACCTGTGTGTGTACCTGTGTGTGTGTGTACCTGTGTGTGTGTACCTGTGTGTGTGCACCTGTGTGTGTACCTGTGTGTGTGTACCTGTGTATGTACCTGTGTGTGTATCTGTGTGTGTGTACCTGTGTATGTACCTGTATGTGTGTGTGTACCTGTGTGTGTACCTGTGTGTGTAACTGTGTGTGTGTGTACCTGTGTGTATGTACCTGTGTGTATGTGTACTGTGTGTACCTGTGTGTGTACCTGTGTGTGTACCTGTGTGTACCTGTGTGTGTGTACCTGTGTATGTACCTTTGTGTGTACCTGTGTGTGTACCTGTGTGTGTACATGTGTGTATGTACCTGTGTGTGTGTACCTGTGTGTGTACCTGTGTGTGTGTACCTGTGTGTGTACCTGTGTGTATGTACCTGTGTGTACCTGTGTATGTGTACCTGTGTGTGTGTACCTGTGTGTGTGTACCTGTGTGTGTACCTGTGTGTGTGTGTGCACCTGTGTGTATGTACCTGTGTGTGTGTACCCCCTACCTCCTGTGTGTGTACCTGCGTGTGTACCTGTTTGTGTGTGTACCTGTGTATGTACCTGTATGTGTGTGTGTACCTGTGTGTACCTGTGTGTGTACCTGTGTGTGTACCTGTGTATGCACCTCGCGGTGCCGGACGGGCAACTCTGTCGTGGACAGTGCTGTGGGGGGAGGTCCAATTTTGATTGGCTCCTCCCCTCATGGCGTCTGTGACCACCACAGGGGCTAAACGGGGGCTCTGGACGGGTGCGAGGGGCTGGTAACCCCTCCATCTTCAAAAAATTACCACGAAACTACGACTTAAACTTAAATATGTAACAAATAAGCTTGTGCCGGAGGCCCCGGGGTTGACAGGCGTCTATGACGTCGCCTGGCCAAACCCCAATTGGCGGAGCCAGGAGATTGAATCTCAACCCTCGGGGCTCCTCCAGAAACAACGAAAAGCCATTTCGGATGGCCACGTGGAATGTTCAAACGCTCACTGCGGAGGAGAGGCTGCCACTCCTCTGTCGGGTGCTGGAACGGTACCGCCTGGATCTCTGTGGCATTCAGGAGGTCCGGTGGACCAGTTCTGGCTCCTGCCACCATGAGGGGTGGACAGTTCTCTACTCGGGGCAGGAGACTGCCAAACAACATGGTGTGGCTCTTCTTTTGAACAAAAGAATGAAGGGGGCGTGGGAGCGTGGCGGTGAGGTGTGGGAAGCTGTAAGCCCCAGGCTACTTTGGGCTCACCTTCCCATCAATCGGAGGCGAGGATTGGTGGTCGTGGTTACTTATGCCTCCACCGAAGACGAACATCCATGGAGGGATGCAGGCAAAGCCGATGAGTCAGATGCCTTCTATGACCTCCTGTCACAGGTGCTGGCTAAAGTGGCCCCTCGGGATAGAGTCATCTTGTTGGGTGACTTCAATGCCCGAGTTGGTCATGATGCTGGCACCTGGCCTGGAGTGATTGGAGGGCATGGGCCGGATCAGCTTAATAACAACAGTAGGAGGCTGCTAGATTTTTGTTCAGCCCATGGACTTGTAATTACCAACACGCTGTTCCGGCATCGGCGCATCCACACATCATGGATGTGTAGTGTTGTAAGGACGAGCAGACTTCTTTAGGAGGCACACTCTGTTTATTGTATTATTTCCTTATACAACGCTTAACACACACAGAGGGATATTCGGTCCCCTCACCCGATACCCTAGGGAGGTACAGCCTCCGGACCTGGCGGGACTCACACGTCTACCGCTAACCTCCTTGATACCTGAGGTACACAGCCTCCGGACCTGGCGGGACTCACACGTCTACCGCTATCCTAGTCCTCCGGCTAGGACCTAGGGGAGGCTATCTGACCCACCGCTGGCCCGGTGGATCCTGACCACTGGGTATGCCGAGCCTTAGCCCTTAGAAGGGCTGGAAGGCTGGTCCAGGGTCCTAGCTAGGCTTCAGCCCAGTCTTCTGTCTTCGTGCAGGGAGAGAACTCCCCGAGGTCCGTTGGGTCACCTGTCTTATACTCCTTCGTGGCCAGGTAGAACCAATCATACATTCCCACGTGGAACCGTCTGATTGGTTCGTACCAAACCCTGGCCACAATCCGTTTCACCTCGACTGACCCCAACCGTTGTACCCAGGGGTAATGCTGCACTGCCCTGGTGGCAATGCAGGTTACGCAACAGCGCGTAATTAACACCTCTACATCACCCCCTCCTTCGGAAGCTCCAGCGTTCCCGCTGCAACAATGGGAAACTCCGAAATTACCAACGCTAGAAGAATTGTGAGTGTGCCTCACGAACAACAAGAACAATAAAACCCCTATAAATACCCCCCTTAACAACATAACGTATGTACAAGGCGCTAGACATGCCAAAAAAACATTATAACAACCGGCGAGATTTCGCGCGCGTGCGTTTCGCGGGACCATCGTAGGGGATGGCAGGCTTTGTCGGTGGCACAAGGGAAGGAGGAGGATGAGCCAGAGCATCCGGTGGGCCTTTAGGCATCTCCATGGGGACACCTGCTGCTCCACGGTCCATTGAGGCTGAACGTGGCCTGCATGGAGCCGTCACTCCCGCGTCATCTGCAGGAGGAATGACACGCCTGCGCTGTGGGTTAGGCACCAACGGAGCAACATCCGGCTCGTCGGATGCGTCGCACACTCGGCCCCCGTGTCGTGTGTGTGGTGGAGGGACGCGTGGCGTGATGAAGGGTTTTAACCGAGAGGGGTGAACGCATCAGCGACGCCGTCCCAGCTAATTTTAACACATTGGGGACGCAGGACTTCCACTACCTCAACCGGGCCTCGCCATGGTCTGAGGAGTTTGGTCGACGTGGACACCGGCACCTGGGGGCAGTGGAGCCATGCCCTGTCTCCCGGTGCCCACCGATGCGTGTACGACCGAGGGTCCCGCAGTCGCAAATTCGCCCGTTGGCGGGAAGCCGAATTTTCAATGGCGGACTCCCGTGCCTCGGCCAACTTACGGAGGTTGAATCGCAAGTGGTCAACGAGCTTTGACTTTTGCGGTGGCTGTTCGATTTCCAGCCGAACGTCGGCGGGAGGAAAGGCATCCCTGCCGTACATTAGAAAGAACGGGGAAAATCCCGTCGCCGCGTGAGGTGCCATACGGTATGCGGCGAGGACCCCCAGAACCTGCAAGTTCCAATCGAGGTGGGATTCATCGACCTGATGGCATAACATAGCGGTGAGAGTTCTATGAAGGCGGTCCACCATGCCGTCGGTCTGGGGATGGTAGGGCGAAGTGCGCACTTTCTTAGTGCCCAACAGGCGGCACACATCATTTAGCAAGGCTCCCGAAAAATTTCTTCCCTGATCGGTCAGCAACCGTTCTGGTGCGCCCTTGTCCAGGACGTAGCCTTGAACAAAGGCGTCCACAATGGCCGCCGCCGACTGGTTGGGGAGGGCCCAGGCCATAGGCCACCGTGTAAAATACTCTACCCCAACCAGAAGGTACTTATTACCCCGTGGCGTAGTAGGAAAAGGGCCCAAAATATCGAGAGCCACCAACTCATTTATACGAGAGACCGAAATGGGTTGCAGGGGTGGACATGCCAGTTTAGCCGGTGGTTTATGTTGCGCACAATGGGTGCATCCCAGCAAAATGTCAGTGACCTCGCGCAGCATGCCCGGCCAGAAAAATTGCAACCGCAACAACCCAATGGTCTTATGAACACCCAGGTGCAATAAACGCTCATGCGCCGCCCACACGGCCTTGCACCGCAAGGCGGATGGCACGACGATTTTATGTTGACACGAGTCAGCATCCCGATGCATCAACAAGCCGTGCTTCATGACAAATGAATTAAATTTGCCCTGTCTTGGAACCGCATTATTCGCGTGGCGACGCAACCTCAATAACGACATGTCCTCGCCCTGGTGCCGACCCCATTTGGCCAAAGTTAGCCCCAGCAAATCGTCACTGGCCATTGGATCTGCATGATCCAACATCGGCGCTGAGGCGGCGGGAAGTGCGGCTGACACCGTTGTGAGAGGCGCGACCTGCGCAGGCAGTGGCGGCTTACAACGGCCCGAGCCCAAAAAACACGCACATTTTTGAGCCGGCGGGAGGCGAGACAACGCATCGGCATTCGTGTGTTGTGCACCCCTACGGTAAGTGACATTTAAATCGTAGTCCTGAAGGACTTCGAGCCACCGAGAAAGCTGCCCGGACGGTTGGTCAACCCGCAGAGCGTACTGTAAAGCCAAATGATCAGATCGCACGGTAAAATGCTGACCATACAGGTACGGCCTGTATTGCTGAATAAAAAAAACAATGGCCAGCAGCTCACGTCTGGTCACACAGTATCTTTGTTCAGCAAGAGAGAAGACTCTGCTACCATAGGCAACAACCCTTCCAATGCCATCAACTTTTTGGGACAGAACACCCCACTTCTGACACCAGTTGTAGTGTTGTAAGGACGAGCAGACTTCTTTAGGAGGCACACTCTGTTTATTGTATTATTTCCTTAAACAACGCTTAACACACACAGAGGGATATTCGGTCCCCTCACCCGATACCCTAGGGAGGTACAGCCTCCGGACCTGGCGGGACTCACACGTCTACCGCTAACCTCCTTGATACCTAAGGAGGTGCAACCTCCGGACTTGGCGGGACTCACACGTCTACCGCTATCCTAGTCCTCCGGCTAGGACCTAGGGGAGGCTATCTGACCCACCGCTGGCCCGGTGGGTCCTGACCACTGGGTATGCCGAGCCTTAGCCCTTAGAAGGGCTGAAAGGCTGGTCCAGGGTCCTAGCTAGGCTTCAGCCCAGTCTTCTATCTTCGTGCAGGGAGAGAACTCCCCGAGGTCCGTTGGGTCACCTGTCTGATACTCCTTCGTGGCCAGGTAGAACCATGCATACATTCACACGTGGAACCGTCTGATTGGCTCGTACCAAACCCTGGCCACGATCCGTTTCACCTCGACTGCCCCCAACCGTTGTACCCAGGGGTAATGCTGCACTGCCCTGGTGGCAATGCAGGTTACGCAACAGCGCGTAGTTAACACCTCTACACATACATGGAAGCCATCTAGCACTGCTAAAGTGAGAACAATTAAACATAATCTTTGGGGCCATCCCTTGACATGATGAGGCTGTCTCTTACAACTGCTGTTAACTTGTGTCCTAACAGACGAGGATGATGATGACAATGATGACGATGATTTTGATGAGGACGAGTGGGAAGATTGAGCTGGCGAGGCTGCTACCTACCCATGTCTCTCCGGACCCCTCCGCCTCTCCACGTTCCAGGATAACGTTAAATGTTATCCGTGCCCCTCTCACCTTCAAACCAACATTCATCTCTCACCGGCTTAGCCTGTCTTTACCCCCATGCCTCCACCTGAGTGACACCAGCATGGGCATCGTGTGTCCACATTGATGTGAGCACCACCAGGGCCTCTAGACCTGCATCAGAAACTTGCCCACGACAGGCCCCCTTAATCCTAGAGAAAGAAAAATAGAGATCAACGTTTTTCAAAAGTTAAGCGTTTTAGCGCAACGTGTGGTTGAGCCTTTCAGCTGCACACACTACATGAGCATTTAACACTTTTTTTCGTTGGGGGTTCTTATCAGTATCGATTTCTCATGTAATTAAGCATTCATTGAATCTAATATAAAATAATATATTTATTTGAATGTGTATGAAATGGGCTCAAGACCACTGCAACATTCACTGCAATGTTATAATTGTTTTAAATTGCGGCAATTCATCTAATCACGAGGTGTAACTAGTAGCACCATTGTTACACCTATATCAGAGAGCCACCTTGCATTTTTCGTTTCACTTAATTTGGATTCGACCAACTCTGAGAGTGAAATATAAGTAGCACATGTCAGATGACTGACACGCATTGAACTGCTCTAATGGAGCACAGGAATGTGCTGGTTAAGTGTGACCTCTTGCAGAGATGCCAGAAGATATTCCCGTGGTGTTTCTCGTGGCATCTTTACTAATTAAGACATCGATCTGCTGCCAGGAGGAAATTCCCTGCCTTGTGTATTGGCTTCGATATTCCAATTCGGAGCATTAGTTATGCATGCAGAAAAATAGTAAAATAAAAAATACAACTGCATATTAAACATGTGCTTAGACACATTTGGCTAATCAGGGTGGAGTCTAAGGTAAAACTGGCTGTTTCCTACTGGAAAATTAATTAAGCAACTGCACTCTTTGTTTGACTGTAACCATTTCTGTGTAAAAAAATTGCATTGTCTAAGCGTATCAGCTTTCCCTGTTCCTTGGCTGTTTGCTCTGAGTCTGGCTTTTTTGTGCCTTTGCCCAAGGCTTGCCATCTGCATGTCTCCATCACACCCGCGTTTTGAATGAGAGCTACACTTTTCCTTGCTATTGAAAAGGTCACCTGCATTATAACTTAATTTTGGTCTTGCTCTGGATCTAAATAATATAATTCCTAAGTTCTGTAACCAAGTAGGTTTGGTAAACAGGACTTATTGGCTACACAACTTCTGATGTGTTCTCTTTACATTTTGTATCTTGCTGATTGAGTATTCTGAGCCAAATTTGACGGGTCACCAAATGCTCAAATGTGGGTTTGGTGGTCCTTATCTCTGTTAGCACCTCCGAGCTAGTTGTGGAAACTCCATATTCCATTGGTGGGGCCATTCCTGTCTATAGCACCATCACAATTGAGCTTCTAGTAAGTGGAACTTGGTCAACTATGTATTTGGAGTCAAGCACTCTTATCCCCTGGCCAGTTAATGTTAAACATGATGGCATTCTGTGACACAAGATGTGTTCTTTTGATGATCAAAGCAGCCCCTTAATGCTTAGAGTTATTTGGTTTTAAAACTTTTGACTGTGACATTTTAAGCAAAGGTGTCCGACAAATAGCTAAAGTATGCCACACGATGAGTGTGGAAATTAACTGCAACATTCACAAATAAGATTGTTGTTTTGATTTAAAGCTGTCGTGACTGCAGGGATTCATATTCTTGTTTCCCTTCTGCGAGACTTTACCGGAAGAACCAAGAATATGAATCCCTGCGTTCACGAAAGCTTTAAATCAAAATGTATAAATAGTGTTATTCTTCTTGATTTGAAGCGTTCGTGACTGCAGGAATCCATACTCCTTGGTTATTTTGGTAAAGTCATCAAGTAGTAGTTACAAAATAAAATAAATCACGACGTTTCGGGTGCAACACAACAAGCGACCGTCATTTTATTTTATACCTACGTGACTTTACCGAAATAACCAAAGAGTACGGTGTTATGTTGATTGTGTGCACAGTATAATAATAATAATACGCGAGTCTAGTGTCCTGTTTGTCAGTTAAGTTTATTTACATTTGAGCCGTGACATTGCCCCAACCATACAATCTGTCTTGTTTAAACAGAGTTGGCGTCGTTCCTAGTTCCCATTGCATCACGTGGCTGTTATGGTTAAATTAAGGACATTTGTTTGATCCCATGTATACGAAATTTAAGTTGTTGCATCTTCACTGGTGAGATGGAGTTGTCTTCTAATCGGAAAGTTAAAGATGTATGCTGGACTTGTTATTCTTGAAATGTTGGTATTTTTTTTTTCATTTGAACGAAGCTCAATTTTTATGAGAGGTTTATTTTTTTTCTCAATTAAGCCAACTTGCAGATATCCAGAATGTGAAAACTGCATGGCAATAAATTACACTTCTAATGCTGCTGTGTGTAAATAGTTATTTGTGAAGCTAGTTCATTTTAACCACAGCTTGCAATATTCACAAGCAATAAGTCATTGTGCACCACTGCCAATGCAGTATCACCAAATATTTGCTTTAGGATTTTTTATCGACCACTTCAGCCCAATTTTAAAAGTGTAGTGACGCAGTTCGGAGACAGTAGTAATTGGAGGCACTTTTATTCCACACACAATGGGGACCACACGCACCCTACGTGGGTGTACACTGTGTATATATCTCAAACAGAACCGTCCATCGTCAGCGGCACTATCTAGCTAGAACAGTTGGCAGGCTGTCTTAGCTAGCGGCATCTGGCGATGGTGAAGACGGCTGCGACGATGGTGGCGAGACGACAGCACGGCGAGGGAAGCCGCTTCCGGCGACAGCCCCGAGCTCTCGCCCGGGGCTCCCTCTTATCCCCCCGCCGTGGCCTGGCTCCGTCCTGGCCACGCCCCCCCTTCTGGAAGCTAAGAGCAGTTCAGAATCAGAATCAGAAAGGGTTTTATTCGCCATGTAAGTTCACACCGACACGGAATTTACTTTGGCAGGATGGTGCATACATTCAACATATAGGAATCTAAAATCTTAAATAAGTTTAAAACAAGTCTTACTATAATAAGGTTTAAAAGTCTAACACCAAGGGGCTGAAGTATATAAAATTGAATAAATATCGAATATAAAATAGCTTTAAGATATAATTTAAAAATAAAAAATACAAATAGGTTAACATAGTTAATATCGGCAAGGTGTCATTATGTAGATAAAATGTTAAAAACAGTGTAAGCCCTTGGCCTTGTTTAACAGGCCAGCAGCAGATGGGAAGAAACTGTTTTTATGGCGTGAGGTTTTGGTCCTGATGGACCGAAGCCTTCTGCCGGAGGGGAGTAGCTGAAACAGAGAGTGTCCAGGGTGGGAGAAATCGGCCATAATCTTCCTCGCTCGCCTCATGGACCTTGTCGTGTGCAGGTCCTCGAGGGTTGGTAGATTGCAGGCAATTACCTTCTCAGCAGTGTGGATGATACGCTGCAGTCTGCTCTTGTCCTTGGCAGTGGCAGCAGCGTACCAGACGGTTATGGAGGAGGTGAGGATGGATTCAATGATCGCTGTATAGAATTGCACCATCATTGTCTTTGGCAGGTTATGTAGATAAAATGTTAAAAACAGTGTAAGCCCTTGGCCTTGTTTAACAGGCCAGCAGCAGATGGGAAGAAACTGTTTTTATGGCGTGAGGTTTTGGTCCTGATGGACCGAAGCCTTCTGCCGGAGGGGAGTAGCTGAAACAGAGAGTGTCCAGGGTGGGAGAAATCGGCCATAATCTTCCTCGCTCGCCTCATGGACCTTGTCGTGTGCAGGTCCTCGAGGGTTGGTAGATTGCAGGCAATTACCTTCTCAGCAGTGTGGATGATACGCTGCAGTCTGCTCTTGTCCTTGGCAGTGGCAGCAGCGTACCAGACGGTTATGGAGGAGGTGAGGATGGATTCAATGATCGCTGTATAGAATTGCACCATCATTGTCTTTGGCAGGTTGAATTTCTTCAGCTGCCGTAGAAAGTACATCCTCTGTTGAGCTTTCTTGGTGAGGGAGCTGATGTTCAGTTCCCACTTGAGGTCCCGGGAGAGAATAGTGCCCAGGAAGCGGAAGGACTCTACAATTTTGACTGGGGAGTCTAACAGGGTGATGGGGGTGAGTGGGGCTGTATTCTTCCTGAAGTCCACAACCATCTCAACTGTCTTTAGAGCATTTAGCTCTAAGTTGTTCTGGCTACACCAGGTCACCAGATTGTCAGCTTCCCACCTATAGTCAGACTCATCCCCACCAGAGATCAGCCCAATGAGGGTGGTGTCATCCGCAAACTTCAATAGTTTGACGGACAGATGATTGGAGGTGCAGCTGTTGGTATACAGGGAGAAGAGCAGAGGGGAAAGGACGCAGCCCTGAGGAGTTCCGGTGCTGATGGACCTGGAGTCAGAGACTTGTGTTCCCAGCTTAACGCACTGCTTCTTGTCAGACAGGAAGTCTGTGATCCATTTACAGGTGGTGTAGGGCACGTTCAGCTGGAAGAGCTTGTCCTGAAGCAGGGCAGGGATGATGGTGTTGAAGGCAGAGCTGAAGTCCACAAACAGGATCCTGGCATAGGATGCTGGGGCATCCAGATGCTGTAGGGTGAAGTGGAGGGCCATGTTAACTGCGTCGTCCACAGACCTGTTGCCTCTGTAGGCAAACTGAAGGGGGTCCAGGAGAGGGTCTGTGATGGCTTTGAGGTGTGTCAGGACCAGGCGCTCAAAAGACTTAATTACCACAGATGTAAGGGCGACCGGTCTGTAATCATTTAGTCCTGTTGGCCTTAGCTTTTTGGGCACAGGGATGATGGTGGAGGACTTGATACAGGCTGGTACATGGCATGTCTCCAGGGAGGTGTTAAAGATGTTGGTGAACACCGGAGACAGCTGGTCAGCGCAGTGCCTGAGGGTGGCTGGAGAGATAGAGTCCGGCCCGGCTGCTTTGCGTGGATTCTGCCTCTTGAAAAGTCTATTAACTTCTCCCTCCTGAAAGGAGATAGTCGTCTCTGTAGTATTGGTGGGGGATGGGGCCTCTTGGGTTGGAAGGGGTGGTTCAGGACAGTCCAATTGTCTTTCGAATCTACAGTAGAACTCGTTCAGGTCGTTGGCTAGGCGGGAGTCGTTAGCGGTGTGGGGGGCTCTGGGTTTGTAGTTGGTGATCTGCCTTAGCCCTCTCCAGACAGAAGCAGCGTCGTTTGTAGAGAACTGGTGTTTTAGTCTCTCTGAGTACAGTCGTTTAGTCTCTCTCACCGCTTTGCTAAACCTGTTCTTCGACTCCTTGAATCTGTCTCTATCTCCACTCCTAAACGCTTCCTCCTTCTCCAACCTCAACCTTCTGAGCTTTGCTGAGAACCAGGGCTTATTGTTGTTAAAGTTCACCCTGGTACGTGTTGGGATACAGCAGTCCTCACAGAAGCTGATGTAGGACGTCACAGCCTCTGTGAGTTCATCCAGACTATTGGTAGCAGTCGTGAACATATCCCAGTCAGTACAGTCTAAGCACACCCGCAAATCTTCCACAGCCTCACTGGTCCACTGTTTAGATGTCCTCACAGCAGGTTTACAGAGTTTTAGTTTCTGCCTGTATGCAGGAATCAGGTGGACCATGGCATGGTCAGAGTGTCCTAGTGCTGCTCGGGGGACGGCGTGGTAGGCTCTACTGACTGTAGTGTAGCAGTGATCCAGAGTGTTCCCTTCTCTGGTTGGGCATTTAATGAATTGTATGTATTTGGGGAGTTCGTGGCTGAGATTACCTTTGTTAAAGTCGCCAAGTACGATAACCAACGAATCTGGATTTGCTCGCTCCACACTCAGAATCTGATCGGCGAGCATGCGTTTGGCCTCTTTAACCTGAGGACAAGGCGGCAAATAAACTCCGACCAAAATGAGCGACGCGAACTCGCGAGGCGAGTAAAACGGTTTACAGGTTATAAAAATTGATTCAAGGAGTGGAGAACAATGTTGCAGAATCACTGTGACATCTACACACCAGCCACTATTAATGTAAAAACAAATACCACCGCCTTTCGTCTTGCCGGAGAGTGCTATGTCACGATCCGATCTTACAAGATGGAATCCTGCTAGTTGTAGCGAAGTGTCCGGAATCAAATCACACAGCCATGTTTCCGTGAAGCACAAAGCAGAAGCTGAAAGAAAGTCTTTGTTTTTTATCATCAGTAGCTGAAGTTCATCCATTTTGTTGTACAGTGAACGTACGTTGGAGAGGAAAAAGCTCGGAAGCACTGTTCGGATCCCGCGTCTGCGTAGCCGTACTAGAGCCCCCGACCGTTTACCCCTTGGGCGGCGTTTCGCTGCTTGAGCAAAGCCTAGCGCGGCATTGACTAAAATGCCTACTAATTCTGCCGCTGGAAGCAGAAAAGTAGGAATTAAATCCACAGGAGTTGTTTCCCTGATATTTAAAAGTTCGTCTCTTGTTAGAGAACTCCGAAAATCTTGGCAAAACACTGAATTGACAGACAAAACAAGACAAAACAGGGCGCACCGACCGGCTGAGGCTACTATCATCGGCGCCATATTCGCACCAGCACGGGTGTGCTGAACAGCAGGACTCTCTCACCAGCACTGGTGTGTTGAACAGTAGGCCCCTCTCACCAGCATGGGAGTGGTGAACAGCAGGCCCCTCTCACCAACACGGGTGTGATGAACAGTAGGCCTCTCTCACCAGCATGGGAGTGAACAGCAGGCCCCTCTCACCAACACGGGTGTGATGAACAGCACGCCCCTCTCACCAGCACGGGTGTGATGAATAGTAGGCCTCTCTCACCAGCACGGGTGTGTTGAACAGCAGGCCCCTCTCACCAGCACGGGTGTGCTGAACAGTAGGCCCCTCTCACCAGCACGGGTGTGCTGAACAGCAGGCCCCTCTCACCAGCACGGGTGTGTTGAACAGCAGGCCCCTCTCACCAGCACGGGTGTGTTGAACAGCAGGCCCCTCTCACCAGCACGGGTGTGTTGAACAGCAGGCCCCTCTCACCAGCACGGGTGTGCTGAACAGTAGGCCCCTCTCACCAGCACGGGTGTGTTGAACAGCAGGCCCCTCTCACCAGCACGGGTGTACTGAACAGTAGGCCCCTCAACACGGGTGTGCTGAACAGCAGGCCTCTCTCACCAGCACGGGTGTGCTGAACAGCAGGCCCCTCAACAGCAGGCCCCTCTCACCAGCACGGGTGTGCTGAACAGCAGGCCCCTCAACACGGGTGTGCTGAACAGCAGGCCTCTCTCACCAACATGGGTGTGCTGAACAGCAGGCCCCTCTCACCAACACGGATGTGATGAACAGCAGGCCCCTCTCACCAGCACGGGTGTGCTGAACAGCAGGCCCCTCAACAGCAGGCCTCTCTCACCAGCGCAGGTGTGCTGAACAGAAGGCCTCTCAACAGCAGGCCTCTCTCACCAGCAAGGGTGTGCTGAACAGCAGGCCCCTCAACACGGGTGTACTGAACAGCAGGCCTCTCTCACCAGCACGGGTGTGATGAACAGCAGGCCTCTCAACAGCAGGCCTCTCTCACCAGCACGGGTGTGATGAACAGCAGGCCTCTCTCACCAGCACGAGTGTGTTGAACAGCAAGCCCCTCTCAAGACAAAACTGGACAAAACAGGGCGCACCAACCGGCCGAGGCTGCCATCATCGGCGCCATGAACTCTGTCCTAGTGGTCTTCCCCCCATGTGTACTGTCGCCTGCTGACGTATGTACTGCCGTACACTGTATTTATCACTTTCAGTCAGCAGACGGCGCTATTACGCTACATTTGGAATGTGCTAACCCAGCGGCCCCCAACCTTTTTGGCGCCAGGGACCGGTTTCGTGGAAGACAATTTTTTTCACGGACCGGGGGAGGGGGGGGGGTTCATCATTGGGTCTTTCCCCCTTTTCAAAGAAGCTCTCCAGCGACGTTTGTTTATTACACATTGTGGCTACTAGGGGTTAGAGCTTGTGGGCTTACTCATTGTGGATACTAGGGGTTAGAGCTTGTGGGCTTACTCATTGTGGCTACTAGGGGTTACAGCTTGTGGGCTTTATACCAACACTGTGACTGAGACAAGTGCGCAGTGCGGGAAAGAGGCGCGGACGGAAGTGGTAAATAAAATAATGGGGGCGGGCCACACGCGGACTCACCGCTCACCTCCTGCTGCTTTGCGGCCCGGTTCCTAACAGGGGGTTGGGGACCCCTGTGCTAACCCACCAAGCAGGGTAGGTAAGCATTCTCATTCGTGAGATTCGATATTTCAAAGTCCGTATTTGTGGCGTCCATTGCATTAAGACGGGCAAAGTGCGTGTAATTTGGAGACGGACAAAGGCATCTCGGGGATCACAGATAGCTTGGTGGTGATGGCTATGCTGTACGTAGCCTCTAATCCAGCACCGCAGAGGCAGTGAGGGTGGCTGGACCGCACACATTTTGCGAAAATCCCTTCCCACGGACGTCGAGGAGGTGCCACTCCCCGGCACGCCGGAAGAAGGCAGTACAGCAAAGTGCAGACTAAATATTGTAGGTCCCTTCTGTATGCGTGTATGTTGAACTTCTTTTGCACGGTACGGAGCCAATTGTGCGAATTGGAGGTATCAACACTCATTAACTTAATTTGCAGAGGACTGCAGAGCTTGGCTAATTGTTGGTGTTGGCTAACAGCCTGTATGCCTGAGGTTCCTCAGCGATGGTGAGATGCAATTTGCAATGAATGATGACGCGATATGAAACTAAACATGAGTATTATCAATAGGTGATGTTTTAGTGCGTTAAACGGTGGCTGGATCACACGCACTCAGAGGTTCTGATTTGTAATCATGTTGAAAAGCGTGTTACTAAATTTCTGCCAGTAGATGAAGGCGCTATTTTAGTCAGTATTGGCGATATAATGCGGGTTAAAGCTTGCGCACCAATTGGAGGCTTTGGAAGATAAGCCTATAGAGGTGTTTCACGATAACATGCCATGTCACTTTCATGCAGTAGAGAAGCAGCAGCTCGCCTGCGTTTAAGTGACTCGGTAAAATGGTGAGCACAATGCTTGATAAGTAGGGACGTGCTCACCCAGCCATGGATAGAACTAAATAATGAAGCAATTCTGCTGGAGCTTTTTTTTTGTTGGCGGCAGGCTACCTATCTGTAATACCCAATTCTGACGTGGCATTGTGCTTGCCACTCACCCCTTCATGTGCCATGCCGGCCTGTTAAGGCTATATGGGGGATCTTTGTGTTTGTGGAGAGAGTGAAGAGTTTTCCATACCTGGGCAGTGTGCTCATGACCAGCTCCGGTTTGACAACAGAGGTCTCATTCCGAATCAGTCAAGCGGCATTAACTTTCCATCAGTTGCGTAAAGCTACCTGGTCTGTCACTCCCTATGAAGCTTCGGATCTTCTCGGCCAGTCATGCCCTCCCTTCTCTACGCTTGCAAAATGTAAACCCCCCCTAAAGGAAAATCTTCCCTGGTTAGAAACATTTAGGCTGGCCTGCCTACGATCCATCCTGGGTTTAACCAGGCTGGATTGTGTGAGGAGCTCACAGATCTTTGAAAGATCTGGACAAAATCCCATCGGTGAGCTCCTCTGGCAGGCAAGGTTGCATTAGTTGGGTCATGTAGCCCACATGCCTAAACAGCTTTTGTTCAGCCAGATAGAGGGGACTAAACGAGCACGGCACGAGCTAGAGAAGAGATGGAGTGATGTGGTACAAGAGGATGTGGAGCTGAGTGGACTGGTACCAGTGGTGTCTAGATCGGCCTAATTGGAGGAGGCTCGTGAATGCTGCTGCTGGGCAGTTGGGTGGCTGAAGCACAGCAAGTTGGCACAGTACGGGGCACAGGTGGTGCATCGGCCATTCATTTCAGTCAGTGGACCCCTGGCACCTGGGTCTGTCCCATAACCTCCTACCAGCGGGCCTTCGACACTTCACATGGCCTCAACATGCACATAGCCTGGCACAAGCGACGTGGTGAGGTCACCGCCACTTAGTGGCGAATGGCGGTTGTTGTGTCGACCTGTATGGGTGGTCTGTGTAATGTAAAGGAAGGGTTGTTGGCGGCCGCAAAGTCCTAAACTTTTTAATGAAAAACAAATGGAACAGGTTCCCTCCTGTGAACAGCACTTACTCCAACACAACAATGAGAAACAACGCGCACCACGGTAACTCCCGGGTCGGCCGCAGCGAGATTCTAAACGGCAAACCCCTCTGTGCCATCTAAACGGCCTGTCCCCCCTCCCCCGAACGCCGACACCTGGTAACCTACCCGCTGGAAAAAAATTCACGGTGCTCAAGCGGTAAATGTCGTGGGTTTACTCTCCAGCACGCAAATCGGCGGGGTCGAAAGCGGTCGCTCATCGGCCACGGTTTATAGCAGCAGCTGTCAGAGTCGGGATCGAACCCACGACCTCCTGTAGACCGGGCGAGGTAGTTAACATCTCATAGCCACTGTGGTGATGATGATGAGAGAGTGAGAGAGACGCAAGCTCCAAATATACGGCAGCAGCTGTCAGAATTGGGATCGCACCTACAACCTCCTGTAGGGCTGCACGGATTCCTCCAGTATAGACAAAAGTTTCTGACGGATGTGAAAGTGACATAACCCTGTGAGCCCCACCCGGCACGGCCAATGGGAGACGTTTGTCACTTGAACGGAGTGCGGTCGTTCAGTTACTGCCGCTGGTGGTAATCACAAAGCGGGATGTCAAACTCCACTGTCAACGTCGTGGGTTTGCCCTCTCAGAACACAATTGGTGTGCGCTAAAGTAGTAACGAATTGAAACTGTTAAACTCAACAAATGTTTTTTCATTTTACCAGGCGAGGACCCACCGACCCACGCAGCTATTTTCATAAGCGACCTGGCCATCACAAACGATAGCTCAATGACGCGGCGTTATCGTCGTCGTCGTGCGTGAGAATCTCCAGCGAGCGGCTCTCCGAACACAACTGACGGGGGCGACGAGCCACGCGCTCGCACGCGTGGACCCCGTGACGCTTGTGCACGACGTGGTTTTTTTTGTATTTCTTTGTCGCTGTAACGTTTATTACCCCAGTGCCCCCGACCAGAAGTCTGTGGGAAAAGAGCTTCACAGCTTGTCGGATTCCTACCTCCAGCGTAAATAAATATTTCCGATTCGGATTCCGTTTACGCGCTCAGAGGAGGCAATCGACTGGCGGTAACGACGAGAGGCTCCTGCCAAGCGCCGCAGGGAGTAGGCAGATGACCTGCGGGCAGCGTTAAGACCACAGGAATCTGATGAGCGGTGAGGCCAGTGGGCGAGGTCCTTTCTGCGTCGTTTTTTTTCCCCACGAGTTTTTTTTTTGGGGAACCCTGCGACCGCATTGGAGGGCGGGAGGCGGGCGCGAGGGAAGGAAGGACTCTCGCGTTGTTACCGGAGGGGAGGTCACTTCTTGGCTCCGGTCACCGCGGCTTTGGCGGGGAAGGGGAAGCGGAGGAAGCCGTCGGAGTGCGGCGACCTGCCCGGGGGGCTGCCGTCGAAAAACAACGGCCTCGGCGCAAACTCCGTCCCCTCAGGGCGGCAGCACGGAGGCGTCTTCATCATCCAGCTCCACGCGTTTCCCTCCGCGCCTTGCGATGTTCGCGGGGTCGACGTCTCTGCTACAGGGGGGGGGGGGGTGGGGGAAAAAATTACATTACGTACAAAACGTCACCGTATGAACCTATCCCCATTTTCCCTGCTTGGTCGGTTCCTAACAAAGTTCAAACATATCATTACCAGAGTTGTTTCTTTTCGTTTGCATTTTTGACTGCTTGTGTTGTGGTTATTGCAAACATGATTCCTTGTATAAAGGTGTCAGTTTTTGTTGTGCCAGCCAAAAGGGTAAAAACCTATTCCTATATCTTGTTACTGGCAAAGGAGGTCTCATAATGTAAAGGTTTACCCCGAGCCCTCAATACTCCCTGATGGTGCGCTGTTTTTGAGTTGTACGCCTTTTGGCGTCTTCTGGTCCAACACCAGTGGAGACTAGGCTCTAAGAAAAACCGTCTCGGGTGTGGACCAATCAAATTCAAGGACAGTGCATATTATTATCAGAGTTGTCTCTTTTGTTTGCATTTTGACTGCTTGTGTTGTGGTTATTGCAAACATGATGCCTTGAATAAAGGTGTCAGTTTTTGTGCCAGCTAAAAGGGTAAAAACCTATTACTAAAGTTCAAACGGCCCTACCGAATCTCACTATGAATGGCGAGGACGCCGCGCCGTTCAGAGCCTCCTCCTCCTCAGCGCGTCTCCCCTCGTCGATAGTGGAGAATCGCAGGCGGAGGCGATCGTAGGAGACCTGCAGTTTCTTCTGCTCCCGGTCCCTCTCCAGCAGTTTCTCGGCAGCCTCGTTGTACCTCTTCTTGAACTTGGCCAGCTCGCTCTTGGCAAGCGAGAACTGCCGCTTCAGAGTGGCGACCTCCGTGACCTTGTTCTGGATCTCCTGCTTGAAGCGGTCCTCAGACTGCACCCTGAGCCTCTTTGATTTCACGGCCAAGTGTTCCTGATACAGTCTCTCCTGGTGCACCTGCGAGATGGAAAATTTGATTAAACGTATTTTTTATCGGTTAAAGAGCCGTACGCGCAAGGGGACTTACGTGTAGAAGAATAACTCGGTTAGCGAAGCCTCTGGGAATGACGAAGCTCCCAAAAAAAATCGAAAGAATGAAAAACAAATATTCATAATTTTCAATTTAAAGCTTTCGTGACTGCAGGGATTCATCTTCTGGGTTCTTTCGGTAAAGTCACCACGTAGAATTGAGATAAAAAAATAAAACAGAATTTATTCTGTAATAAAAATTAAAATAATAATAACATAATAAATTCTGTTATTATTTTTATTATTTTATCTCCATTCTACGTGACTTTACCGAAAGAACCCAGCAGGAGAAAAATATTCATAAATCACGCAAATTAATTCAAGAGTGACATCTTAAACGCTGTACATGTTCTAAGTAGTCCCACCGATAATAGACGGACTAAATATTAACTGCGTCATTCCAATGGTGCTCGCTAAATAAAGAAATGCCTCCAAGTCTTTTTGTCTCCGAGTTAGTCACTACTTATGTTTGGAGTTTGCACGTTCTCCCAGTGGCCGTGTGGATTTTCTCCAGGTCCTCTGATTTTTCCCTCCCAATGTTTAGAAACGACATCTAACGCGTTTTAGAGTATTTGACTGCTGTAAATTTCCACGTGATGATAACAGCCGCTTGGGTTGGGCTATCATTCGTGATGGCCAGGTCGCTTCTGCAAAAAAAGAGGTTACGTAGCTCAGTGGGACTTTATCCGCTAAAATATAAAACATTTCAGTTTGTTACTTTTTAAAAATAAATTTTATTTTTATTTTTAAAAAGTCACCGATCCGTCGCCGATACCTGAAAGATCCAGAATGAAAGCGCCCGCGAACATATCTCCTGGATGACGTCCGGCCCTAGGCCCGCCAGCACCATGGACTTGTGCTCCTCGGGGGGGTTCAAGCAGACCCGCACCACGTCCAGGCTGCCGCGCGGCAAGGCGCCGCACGCCGGGCAGGCGGCCGCCCCCGTCTTGAACTCGCGTTCGCCGTCCTCGTCGCAAAAGAGATGCGAGCAGGAGGTGACCCAGGCGAAGTCGCCGACAATGCGCCGGCACTTCCTCAAGTTGCACACCAGAATTTGTTCGTGCGCCGACATTTCCTCCCCGCCTGACCACTGGCCCCGGGGGGTCGCCAGTTCTCCTGTTCCCAGTCGCCGCCGTTCTGGTTGAGGGAAACGAATCGCGGGTGAAACACGTTTTCGCATGGAGCGCGCGAAATGCGTTCGCGTTTTTTTTTTTTTTGCGAGCTCCTGCCGTTTATTGACCGGCTCAGAGCTCCAGAGAGAGCACCGGGGTGCGGTCTCGTTCGTTAAGGGTGGCGAGAGATCTTGGTCAGCGTAATGACGGAAGCAAGTGAGGTAAAGTACGATGGCGAAGCAAACAGAAATCAGTTGGGAGAGCGACGGTTTTAGAGGATAAATTGCTGAGCAGGGGGAGTGTTCTGACCTGCGGTTTGGTGAGTGGGTGGATGAGTTTGTGGGTGAGTGAGCGAACTTGTAAGTGGCTGATGGGCTGGGTGTATGCACGTTGAACTTATTTCACACCGTACAGAGCGAACCTTGCTAATCGGAGGTACAGGTAGAGGACAAGAAACAAAACACAAAGACCAGTGCAAAAGAAATTAGTCTTCAATCTAGATGATTTTAAAATGCACAGTTTCAGTGGATTCCTAATAGCGGAAGGAAAATGGTTCCAGACGGACGCAGAAGCGCATCTGAAAGTGCGCAACGCTTGCCCAAAAACCTCTGCGAGGGTGAGTGTGTTGTGACCTGCAGGGTGGTGGGGTGAGTGGATGGGTTTCTGGGTGAGTGAACTTGTCAGTGGCTGACTGGTTCAGTGAGTGTCTTGTTGTGCCTGCAGTTTGGTGAGTGGGTGGGTGAGTTAGTGGGTGAGTGAGCCTGTGAGTGGCCGACTGGCTTTAGTGTGCTGTCGTGACCTGCAATGTGGTGAGTGGGTAAGTGGATGCGTGCGTGGGTGAGTGAGTGAACTAGTCAGTGGCTGGTTGGCTCAGTGAGTGTCTTGTTGTGCTTGCAGTTTGGTGAGTGGGTGCAAGTGAATTAGTGGGTGAGTGAGCCTGTCAGTGGCTGGCTGGCTTAGCGTGCTGTCGTAACCTTCAATGTGATGAGTGGGTGGTTGGATGAGTGAGTTAGTGGGTGAGGGAGCTTGTCAGTGGCTGACTAGCTGCGCGAATGTGCTGCTGTGACCTGCAGTGTGGTGGGTGAGTGAGTTAATGGGTGAGTGAGCTTGTCAGTGGCTGACTGGCTGTGTTGAGTCCTCACCACTTGAGATTGGGACGAATTGGGGAGGCCTTCGTTCCAGAAGTCGATTGACAATGGCAGAGGATAATGACTGCATGCCACACTCAATGTGCCGTCTGTATTCATCCGTATTGTTAATGTATGAATACGCCTGTTGCTCAGGAAAGCCCCACTGAGTCTCAACTCTTCTTCAGGAGGGGTCCTGCCAAGTTTGCACAAGAGGGGGCGATGTTGCTGTGATCCCTCCCACTGAGCCATTTCCAGGTAATCTTTTAGCTTTGGGATGTGGTTCTGGCAAGTACCAGTTCCACTGTGTTTGTGGGTTTAGCTATGGGAGGGAAACTCGGAGGAAACCAATGGAGATGACACACATGCCACTCTGTAGTACAGAGAATGATCACACAAACCATTGCCGGACAGCTGGGATCACTCCGTGTAGAGTGCTGTACAGTATCTAAATGTGTAGGGGCCATCCCTTTCGTGCGCACGCAAAAATCTGTCAAAACCTGACCCCGTACGCACGCGGACTTTTTACACACCCCCCCCCCCCCACCTGCCTACGTACGTTCGCCTGACGCATCACCCCCCCCCCCCCCACCCCCAAGAATCCTGTAGAACGGCCGATATGTAATCCACGCAGAAACGATCAATTATTAATATTAACGTGTTTAAGCAAACAGATAGTCCACCGCCGGCTGCATTATTATCGAGGCTTCAACCCCCCCCCCCCATTTCCTATGCGTACATTGTGAGTAGACCCCCCCATATGCAAGCGTACGCATTTTGGGTATCCCCCTCCATGACAACGAACTAAATGGATGGCCCCGTATCGGGAAAAATCGGAGGACCCTGAGACAAATCCACGCAATCAACATGGGAAGAGAGACGCAGACTCCAAATATACAGCAGCAGGAGCAAGCGTGGTCAGGGCCTGGGCGCGAACCGACGATCTCCTGTAGGCCAGGCGAGGATGTTAACATCTAGTCACCGTGATGATAACAGGCGAGGTAGTTAACATCTCCTAGTCACCGTGATGATAACAGGCGAGGTAGTTAACATCTCCTAGTCACCGTGATGACAACAGGCGAGGTAGATAACATCTCCTAGTCACCATGATGATAACAGGCGAGGTAGTTAACATCTCCTAGTCACCGTGATGACAACAGGCGAGGTAGTTAACATCTCCTAGTCACCGTGATGATAACAGGCGAGGTAGTTAACATCTCCTAGTCACCATCATAACAGGCGAGGTAGTTAACATCTCCTAGTCACCGTGATGATAACAGGCGAGGTAGTTAACATCTCCTAGTCACCGTGATGATAACAGGCGAGGTAGTTAACATCTCCTAGTCACCGTGATGATAACAGGCGAGGTAGTTAACATCTCCTAGTCACCGTGATGACAGGCGAGGTAGTTAACATCTCCTAGTCACCGTGATGATGACAGGCGAGGTAGTTAACATCTCCTAGTCACCGTGATGATAACAGGCGAGGTAGTTAACATCTCCTAGTCACCGTGGTGATAACAGGCGAGGTAGTTAACATCTCCTAGTCACCGTGATGATAACAGGCGAGGTAGTTAACATCTCCTAGTCACCGTGATGATGACAGGCGAGGTAGTTAACATCTCCTAGTCACCGTGATGATGACAGGCGAGGTAGTTAACATCTCCTAGTCACCGTGATGATGACAGGCGAGGTAGTTAACATCTCCTAGTCACCGTGATGATGACAGGCGAGGTAGTTAACATCTCCTAGTCACGGTGATGATGACAGGCGAGGTAGTTAACATCTCCTAGTCACCGTGATGATGACAGGCGAGGTAGTTAACATCTCCTAGTCACCGTGATGATGACAGGCGAGGTAGTTAACATCTCCTAGTCACCGTGATGATAACAGGCGAGGTAGTTAACATCTCCTAGTCACCGTGATGACAACAGGCGAGGTAGATAACATCTCCTAGTCACCATGATGATAACAGGCCAGGTAGTTAACATCTCCTAGTCACCGTGATGACAACAGGCGAGGTAGTTAACATCTCCTAGTCACCGTGATGATAACAGGCGAGGTAGTTAACATCTCCTAGTCACCATCATAACAGGCGAGGTAGTTAACATCTCCTAGTCACCGTGATGATAACAGGCGAGGTAGTTAACATCTCCTAGTCACCGTGATGATAACAGGCGAGGTAGTTAACATCTCCTAGTCACCGTGATGATAACAGGCGAGGTAGTTAACATCTCCTAGTCACCGTGATGACAGGCGAGGTAGTTAACATCTCCTAGTCACCGTGATGATGACAGGCGAGGTAGTTAACATCTCCTAGTCACCGTGATGATAACAGGCGAGGTAGTTAACATCTCCTAGTCACCGTGGTGATAACAGGCGAGGTAGTTAACATCTCCTAGTCACCGTGATGATAACAGGCGAGGTAGTTAACATCTCCTAGTCACCGTGATGATGACAGGCGAGGTAGTTAACATCTCCTAGTCACCGTGATGACAGGCGAGGTAGTTAACATCTCCTAGTCACCGTGATGATGACAGGCGAGGTAGTTAACATCTCCTAGTCACCGTGATGATGACAGGCGAGGTAGTTAACATCTCCTAGTCACGGTGATGATGACAGGCGAGGTAGTTAACATCTCCTAGTCACCGTGATGATGACAGGCGAGGTAGTTAACATCTCCTAGTCACCGTGATGATGACAGGCGAGGTAGTTAACATCTCCTAGTCACCGTGATGATAACAGGCGAGGTAGTTAACATCTCCTAGTCACCGTGATGATAACAGGCGAGGTAGTTAACATCTCCTAGTCACCGTGATGACAACAGGCGAGGTAGTTAACATCTCCTAGTCACCATGATGACGACAGGCGAGGTAGTTAACATCTCCTAGTCACCGTGATGATAACAGGCGAGATAGTTAACATCTCCTAGTCACCTTGTAGATGACAGACGAGGTAGTTAACATCTCCTAGTCACCGTGATGACAACAGGCGAGGTAGTTAACACCTCCTAGTCACCGTGATAACAGGCGAGGTAGTTAACATCTCCTAGTCACCGTGATGATAATAGGCGAGGTATTTAACATCTCCTAGTCACCGTGATGACAACAGGCGAGGTAGTTAACATCTCCTAGTCACCGTGATAACAGGGGAGGTAGTTAACATCTCCTAGCACATTCCAAACACTGCACAGCAATCGAATAGCTGGGGATGGGAGGGGGTGGTGTAAAACGTCGTATTTCCAATCAAAGTAAAATGTTGTGGACCCCATGAGGCTGATGAAAGTTTCGCCCTCACGAAAGCGACGCTGGGTCGTGGCTCACGGCGCGATACCAAAATAAAAAGTAAAATAAATGAAATAAATCCATCACCTCACAACTTTTTGAGGGTTTCCCGCTCTTTTTTATTGTGTGTATTTAGTGCAGGGGTCGGGAACCTATGGCTCGCGAGCCAGATGTGGCTCTTTTGATGATTGCATATGGCTCGCAGATAAAACAAAATATTCTCACTTGTTTTAATCCATCCATCGATTTTTCACTGCGCATGTCCTGTTCAGGGCTGCAGGAGCAATTGTCCATTATTTTAATTGGATGATACTGGCCTATGTTTGCCGTTGCTGGGTAAAACAGGTAAACGCCCCCTTTTGAATCAGTCTGAGACTGCGTCTGCTCGGTCATTAGCTCAAAGCTAACCCTTCGACGAAGAAGATGGCGAAAAGAAAAAAAGACGACGAGTATCGTACATTTCAGGACGAATGGACCGAAGAATTCGCCTTTGTGGAGAGAGCGGGTTCTGCGGTGTGTCTAATTTGCAATGACAAAATTACATCGTTGAAACGGTCGAATGTAAAGCGGCACTTCGACACGCGCCACGCTACCTTTGCATCAAAATACCCTGCGGGAGACAGCAGAAAGAAAGCGTGCCAAGAGCTTCTGAGCAGGGTGCAAGCTAGCCAGCAGCAACTCCGCGTATGGACCCGGCAAGGTGACTATAATTCGGCTAGCTTTGCTGGTTCTTTAGCAATAGTGAGGAACGGAAAACCATTCACAGATGGCGAGTATGCTAAAACGTTCATGCTGGATGTAGCCAATGAACTTTTTGATGATCTTCCGAACAAAGACAAGATAATCAAATGGATACAAGACATGCCTCTGTCGGCAAGAACTGTTCATGATCGTACCATCGTGATGGCAAACAAAGTGGAGGAAACGCAAGTGAAGGACATAAATGCAGCGCCGTTCTTTTCTCTGGCTTTGGATGAGTCAACAGACGTGAGCCATTTGTCGCAGTTCAGCGTGATTGCAAGATATGCTGTTGGTGACACACTGCGCGAAGAAAGTCTTGCTGTTCTGCCATTAAAAGGGTCCACAAGAGGTGAGGATTTATTCAAGTCTTTCATGGAGTTTGCTCAAGAAAAAAGTCTACCTATGGATAAACTTCTCTCAGTGTGTACTGATGGTGCTCCGTGTATGGTGGGGAAAAACAAAGGATTTGTGGCGCTTCTCCGTGAACATGAAAATAGACCCATCCTAAGTTTCCATTGCATTATACGCCAGGAGGCACTTTGTGCTCAGATGTGTGACAGGCAGTTTGGCGAAGTGATGTCGCTGGTCATTCGTGTGATCAACTTTATTGTTGCCCGAGCCTTAAATGATCGCCAGTTTAAAACACTGCTGGATGAAGTTGTAAATAACTATCCTGGTCTGCTTTTGCACAGCAATGTGCGTTGGTTGTCAAGAGGGAAGGTGCTTAGCCGTTTTGCGGCTTGCCTGAACGAAATCCGGACTTTCCTTGAAATGAAAGGCGTCGGGCATCCTGAGCTAGCCGACACCGAGTGGCTCCTCAAGTTTTACTATCTCGTAGATCTGACTGAACATCTGAACCAGCTCAACGTGAAAATGCAAGGCATTGGAAATACAGTGTTATCCCTTCAACAAGCTGTATTTGCTTTTGAAAACAAGCTGGAGCTTTTCATCACGGATCTTGAAACAGGTCGTTTACTACATTTTGAAAAACTGAGCCAATTTAAAGATGCATGCACAGCAAGTGAGCCCATTCAAAACCTTGATCTCCACCAGCTAGCTGGCTGCACATCCAGTCTCCTACAGTCCTTCAAAGCACGCTTTGGAGAATTTCGTGAGCACACTCGTCTTTTTAAGTTCATCACCCATCCAAACGAGTGTTCACTGAACACAGCCGACCTGAATTACATCCCTGGTGTCTCCGTCAGAGATTTTGAAGCAGAAGTGGCTGACCTGAAGGCCTCAGACATGTGGGTGAATAAGTTCAAGTCACTGAATGAAGATTTGGAAAGAATCACACGACAGAAAGCGGAGTTGGCGAGCAAGCACATGTGGACAGAAATGAAAAAACTCCAACCCGAAGACCAGCTGATTCTCAAAACTTGGAACGCGCTTCCTGTCACATACCACACACTGCAGCGTGTGAGTATTGCTGTATTGACCATGTTTGGATCTACGTATGCATGTGAGCAGTCATTCTCACATCTTAAAAACATCAAGTCCAACCTACGATCACGTTTAACGGATGAAAGCCTCAACGCTTGCATGAAGCTTAACCTCACCAAGTACCAACCCGACTACAAAGACATCAGCAAATCCATGCAGCACCAGAAGTCGCATTAATGGTGAGTGTTATAACAACATTATTTAAAAGAATAAATTCAGAGGCTTATTATACTGACATTTAGTTGAATTCACTTTTAAAATATATTATATGGCTCTCACTGAAATAAATTTCCAAATTTTTTGCTTTCATGGCTCTCTTAGTCAAAAAGGTTCCCGACCCCTGATTTAGTGAGACCCTCAGACGTGGTGTCTCATCACTACTATGAGGCGACTTTTAACACCCCCCCCCAGCGTGTAATATTGTTTTTGTTATTTATAAACACTCGGATTCCCGCACTTTTTATTGCTTGTTTCGTGACCTTCAAGGGGTGAGAAAAAAATTAAGGAAAAAAAACGCCTCAGACTCCGAAGTCTTAAAAAAACAGACGTGTAAAATTGTATTTATAAATAAACTACTCGGCAACGTAAAATAACAGCCGCCCCACGTTCTCTACTTGATATAAACCCCGAAGTGTTTAATGTGATTTATAGGAAAATATAGTTTTGTATTGTTTTTACCTCACAGCAATCCACACACACCCTGCAGCTGCGCTCGTGACGTCACGGTGGGGGGGGGTTGAGGCGTGCGTGACGTCACGGTGTGGGGGTGGTTGCAGGCGTTCGTGACGTCACGATGCAGGAGAGTGGTTGCGGGCGACCGTGTGACGTCACGGACCCCCACCCCCCCGTCCAAGGACGGGCAAAAAAATATTCAATAGAAAAAATTTTCAGCTCATGATTATTAATCGTGAGGGGGGGGGTTGCCCCATGTGGAGTGACGTCACCCGCTCATGAATATTCATGAGGGGAGGGGTGCGGTACGTGGAGTGCCGCGACCTTCTTGTGCGTTGGTGTAAATTTCCACGCGTGCGTGAATATTAATGAAGGGGGAGGGGCTCATGTGGAGTGACGTCACGCGGGGGGGTGGGCCTCATGTGGGGTGACGTCACGCGCGTGACGGACAGACACTTCTGGGTGATTATAGTAGGTAATTAATGTATTATATTAAGCTCCTAAAGTTGGTTACTGCTGATCAAACTATATATTTTACTAGGTAAAGCCAGAAGCTACCCCGTGGGTAGTTTCTGGCTTTACGTGGGTTGAAAAACTATGTAGAGAAAACCCGGAATTGTAAGAGGCACAACAGTGCAAATTGAACTCGCTGCTGCTGCAGTTCTCAGATGTTTTCAGTAAAGGGAAATTTGACATTGGATGTACTTCCCTGTTGCATTACCACGTTGATAACGGGGGACGCCACCCTTATTCGCCAAAATTCGTATCGTGCGAGTCCAGCTGAGAAGGAGCACGTGAAATGGGCGGTGGACGAGGTGTTAGTCGCGGAGACAGTTTCACCGTCATACAAGTCCTCGGGGTGCTCCTGTCGTGTTTGTGAAACAAATTGGACGGTAGCCCGAGGTTCTGCATCGATTTCGGAAAGTTTTACGAGGTATCAGTGGCTGATGCGTACCCGCTCCCGCGCATGGATGTGATTTGTTCTGTGGTTCTTTCGGTAAAGTCACGTAGAATGAGAATAAAACAATAAAACAAAACAATGAAATTCTCACAACGTTTCGGCGGGTGCTGGTTTTTGTTTTTTACGTAAGAATTAATGTCGGGATTTTGGCAACTGCCCTTGGATGAATTGTCAAAACCAAAAACTGCATTTCGTATGCCTCACGGGTTTTAACAGTTCAATTGTGTCCCGATGGGTTTACAGTATTCAGTGCTTGCCACGTTTCAGAGAGTCATGAAGCTGGTTCTTGCGGGATTATAACATTTTTGACATGCGTTTTTCTGGATTTTTAATTGTTGTTATTCTGTCTCTCACTGTTCAAATAAACCTACCATTAAAATTATAGACTGATTATTTCTTTGTCAGTGGGCAAACGTACAAAATCAGCTGGGGATCAAATACTTTTTCCCCTCACTGTATTCGTCTTCCCAAGAGATGCCTCGGTTTTCTTTCCTTTTGGAGGTGGCGGCCATGTGCTCAACAAAAAGCTCGGCCCATTGCGTTCAAAGTTCGTAGGCCAAATCAAAAAAGTTTAAGCGGAAAACCAACCTTGGGTGCAGATTCTACAAATGTATCGCCTCTGGACCAAGTCCTAAATCACCCTTGCTTTCCATCAGCTGCGTTGACATGAATCTCGATGGACTCTCACCTGGTCTTTATTAGGGGCAGGATGTTAATCAATATGGTGCCTGCTCTATGACAAGGCAAAGATCTGTTAATGGAAGTTACACACGTCATGACGCAATGTATACACGCACAGTAGAGTACAGTATATTCACGAGCTTCAGCTTGTGCATTTTGTATGGGCAGGATACGTCGCTGCAAGGGATGATAGCTGGAGGTCGCGACTAATACAGGAGTGGCAGCCCAAGGCGTGAACACCGCCCGACGTTGTGACCCGCCCCTAGTGGATATCTGTTAAGAAAAAAAAAAGCTTAATCGGGTTACTCGCGAAATCTAAATAAATATCTTTAAATGGAATCAGCTTTGCGGGGCAGGTGGTTCAGACGGATCGTTACGTTACACCGAAGGGCCGTGACGGGGGGGGGGGAGGTTCATCCAGCAATGGATTGAATATGGCCCGTTGACGGAAACACGCGCAGACGCGCACGCGCACCAAGGAATCCTCATCTCCGCTCGAGCGCCGACAGCCGACAGAGGTGACGGACGCGGCGGTTCGCGCAGTGCCGGGGCTCCCAGGGCGTCCTGGCTGCAACCGCGCGTTGACGATCTTCGTTCGGAACCGAATGGGCGCGCGTCAAGGAGCTGCTCCCCCCCCCCCCCGCCGCTCGCGACACGTAGAGCGAGGCCGTCGGACGCCGTGCCCGGGGGCGACGCGCGGCACCGACCGAAAGCCGCAGCGGAGAGAGCTGCAGTTACGACGCGCTTTTGGAGCGGTGGTGTTAAGTAACAACGCCGATTGTAAAACACAAGAAAAAACGGCGGAGCTGAACGAAGTTGAAATGGTCACGTTAGGAACAACAACAAAACACTGCGTTGGAAACCAGAACACAACGGACTGACGTTTTGGGTAATGGCCTTAATTCAGATCGGGCCCTTCCCCCTCAGCATTTTCACCGGAGACATTGATCGCCACGTGTTAGAACGTCACCGCAAGACCCAAGGAGTTGAGAAGTTAACATGAGAGTTCTAGATTTGAAGCTTTCGTGACTGCAATGATTCATACTCTTTGTTTTTTTTTGGTAAAGTCACGTAGGTAAAAAAATCAATGAAATAAAAATAAAAGAAATAAAAAGAATTTAGTTGTTTTCATATATTTTTATTTTATTGACAGTGTAAACTTCGCGGTCCACGACAGAGGACACAGGACACTCCGCGTCATACGGTGGACCGCATGACCCACAGTGCAGTGCGTCATGTAACCTGCCGCCAATGAATGCCCTTTGACACAGGCTGGCTGTTATGTGTTTACGGGTCACAAGGTCGACTGACGAGACCGAGAGAAGTCAAAACCAGTCCAGGGCGTTTTGCTACTGGAAAGCAATGTATCAGAGGGCCTAATAGGCTTAGACATAGAAAGATGATTTTTTGTCTTTGGTATATATATTTTATCTCAAAAATCCCCGCTGATTGTGCAATGAGCTTCATGTCCTGAGATGAAACATCCATTTGGATTTTTCGCAGAGCAATCCATTGCCTTGTGTTAGAGAACAGCCCACTGAAGCGGATATCACAGAGCAACCTCCGAGGTCACTTGATATTACCTACACACGTGCCCTACTTAGTAGGGGGCAGCACTATCCCACTCGCCTTGCCACAAAAGGTGTTCTCCACGTGGAAACACAACAAAATTTAAGATCCTGTCTGTTCACCATTGAGAACTCTATGTAACCACAGGCAGCATTTGCCTGGATTCGACCCCAGAATCTCAACGATGCCAGCAGAGCGCTCTGAACGCCGAGCAACCCAATCTCTTTGGGATTCGTTTAGTTGTGAAACGGACTTGGCAATTTACCTTTGTGACCCAAAATGCTCCACAACAACCCATAATTAATGAATTAATGGTGTACATTCTCAAGATCGCTTGGTCGTACGAGTGTTGCATCGACATTTGAGAACTGTGGTAATAAAAAAAACAGATAAGCGGAACAAACCTGACTTTATGTTCACGACTCTTGTTAACGTAAAATGTCATGTCACGGTTGTTAATGATAAAGAGATTCTGGCATGTGTGGGAGTACGCCTCACCGATACTAATCACGCCACGGCCCCTGCAACAACTTTAAAATAATCTCGCTCAGGTTCATGAATTGGGCACCTTAGCAAGACTCTGCCCGGATTCCCGCGGCAGCGTTACCGGGCAAATTCCGCTGACGGAGTCGTGCGGACCCACTTTTGCTGCTATAAATTGTCCACGCGATAAGCCACTTTGTTGAGCTATCATTTGCGGCAAGGTTGCGTCTGAAAAAACAGGTCCCTGCAGGGTGGGCTGGTAGGACAAGTCTCTGCGCTGTCTATTGCTGATTTTACACCCAACAGCACGAGATTTCACTTCGTTAAAGTATTGAAAGGGGACGGACGGACGGACACATTAATCTATTGCAGGCTGGTACACTCAGTTTACAACTTCGTTCCTACCAGTATAAGTGAATACCTCAGTTGGACTTTGCCGGTTAAGATGGGTGTGGTTTAGTTTTATTTGCATGTTTATGGGTGATTGTTTGCCTTTTTTGTGTGTATAGTGGAGTGTATAGTGTAGTGTATAGTGTAGTGTATAGTTTAGTATACTAGTTATCACGTGACTAGTGTAGCCAACCAGGTGGTGACCACACTCGTGCGTGCATCTCCACTCGTCCTTGTCTGAAAGTAAGCGCTCGTGTGTGTATGTGCACCCACGTGTTTGTTTGTGTCTGTATGTACGCACACTGTTGCACATGGTTCGCTCGTGTGGGTGTGTAGTGGAACGCACTGCTCATGAAAACGTTGCCTCGTTACGTGGTAAATGCTGCGGCACAACAGGAGGGAACTGCAGGGATGAGGCTCTCCACTCTTGGTGCTGTGAATTAAAACAGCGCCAGGGTGGAGAATCCCGTCCCTACAGCTCGTAGCTGTGACGAAGCGAGAGTGATCAGCGGACAGCCACCATGGTTGCCAGGTAAGGGGAGACTTCACCCGGAACTCTCCTCCACACGTGTTCCCCTTGAACATTGTCGCAATAAACGTACGATCAGGAATCTTTAAAATATCCGACCTTTGTTGTTCCGCAAGAATATTAACACTCAAACTCATATCGAACTCTTCATGAATTCACTTGGTCAAACAGTTCAGGTACTCGGCAAAGCATTTCACCACCCGGTATGCAACAGTTAAACAATCTACTCCAAATCAACACCGAAATGTCAAATCATCATCCACCGTTGACTTCCACATCGATGGAAGCCATTTGCTATGACGTCCAAGCCATTAAACACCGGAACAACGAACGTGCCATTCAAGTACATCTTGAAACCCATTATCTGAAGCAGTTTGTATTAAACAATAACTAAATAATAGAAACACATTTACAATATTGAGCGAAGTTATAGTCACGGACTCTTACCAACTTTAGCTCAACAGGACCACAAAAGCTCAGATATGTGGTTCATAATAAATGAATCAATCTGATTGAAATCATCAACTGGCCAAACACTTTTTGATTTCAACATCACCTTATAAAAGAATAACATTTTAAATATAAGCGCACAACTTTATCTATCTGTGATGAGCGCTGCACTTTCCATTGTTTTCATGCAGGGGGCGCTGCAAACCTACGCACCCCCTGCATGGATGACGGAGGCGCAGGGACAGACGTTCGATTACGTTGGAATCAATCTGCAGACGGCCGTCTTCTCGCACGGCCAGCTCCGTGTCGCCTTATCTCGATCCCGCATCCCAAACAGGTGAAAGTCCCCATCGAACCGAACCCCCGGCAAGGCCGTCTACTTAACGTTGAGAGAAAATTCACACGAAATGTCCTTTTCAATGAAGTCTTCCAGATGTAAATTGAAACAAGCTTTTAATGAGGAAATAACATCATCTAATTCAAAACACAACACAATTCAAAGATGTTTCATTTTAAAACTTCAAAACGGAGCATGGGGTACTTGCGTGAATGCGTCCTTCGTGTGCAAATGTTGTGACTTTCCTGGCCTGAAGGCCGTCAACGTGTTGGACCCTTATTGGTGCACAGCGTCTCAACAACAGCAGTGGGGTTTGCTTCAACCAATGGTTACGAACATCCAGACGTCAATCAGCAAGGAGCATTTCTAGTCCCAGTTAGACAAAATCTACGTCAACACGTAAGACAAAACTACAATTCGTGTTGTAGAGAATGTACCTCCTCCTATACGTGTAACTTTTAAGTGGTATGCCTTGTAACTGATGAATGATCCGAGCGTGCTCCCAATTTCAAAGACGATGAGTTGCTCCAGATGTTTCGTGGAACACAAAAGTACCCTTTGACCTGTATCACAAGAACAACGGGTCTCACCTGAGTTCTCTGTACAGGTTACTTTCAAACACGCACACTTTGTCCTAACATCACTTATTCAATGTTTGACCCTTATAGATCAAATGTTACAAGTATGCACAAAACCAGACAAGTATACATTCTAAATTATTGACAGGCATATTAACAAAATTGGATTACTGCAGTGAAATATACTGCATCACGTTACATCGTATTAACAAGAAGCTTTTTAAAAAAGTTGCACAGTCTGCTTCACCGTGTATGTAAAACATACTATTGTGTCATTCAAAACGAGTAGGCCATTGCATGCTGGCGTCTGAGTGAAAATGTAGCAGATTCTAAACATTACCTACAAACTACACAACTGAGATTACGCATCAATCATCGCCCCCTACTGACAGGCTCTTGTCCACATGCAGGCCGGTGCAGGGCCACCACCTTGTGCCACACAGGGGCAGCTGCTACTTGGGGATGCTCTTCGAGTGTTTCAGACGAGGTACGACACAAAACTCCGAGTTGCTGAGGCGATTAAGCAAGCACCGTGTAAAAGCAATTATTAGAACATAGTGAATGCTTGGGAGCTTATTGGCTCTTGCTCCTGGTTAGAGTCTACCCAACCCACGGGTCCACAAAGTGTTCAACTTCACATTGTCATTAAAGGCCTGTGACAAAGGTGCATCTATTGTAGCGACATCGTCTCTGGCTTACACATCTACCGGGTCTCCACTTGACTTTTGATTGTCTCGGAGGAAGTCCACCCACACCTCCACTTCCACAAACTGCTGGGAGTTGCCTCGCTCTGCCTCACAGTCAGAATTCTCCTCCTGCTTCACGTTGCCTCCATCGATGTGAAGGTCCCATTTTGGAGTTGAATCTTCATCTTCACATTTCACCTTCACTTCTTCCCTCTTCACCATCACTTCTTCCCTCTTCACCATTACCTCTTCATATTTCACCTCGAAACCTTTAAAAGTGTCCAAGCTGGTATTTTCGTCCGGTTCTTGTTTCATGAGTGATGGGCTTATTGTGGCACTTTGACTTTCACAAGCTGATTTCAGATTCCACTCCTTGCAGATCTTCTGATGCTTCCGTGTTCTCTGGTGTACTTGAAGATTTTATGAATGTGCAAACGCCTTCCCGCAGAGTGCACCTGAAGGGTTTCTCTCCCGTGTGTTCTCTGGTGTACTTTAAGATGTGATGACTGTGCAAACATTATTCCACACAGAGTGTACCTCAACGGTTTCTCTCCTGTCTGTGTTCTCTGGTGTACTTGAAGATTTGATTAATGTGCAAATGCTTTCCCGCACACACTGCACTTGAAGGGGTTCTCTCCCGTGTGTTCTCTGGTGTTTTTTAAGAGCAGATGACCGTGAAAATGTCTTCCCACAAACACTGCACTTGAAGGGTTTCTCTCCCGTGTGTTCTCTGGTGTTTTTTAAGAGTAAATGAATCTGAAAATGTCTTCCCACACACACTGCACCTGAAGGGTTTCTCTCCCGTGTGTGTTCTCTGGTGTTTTTTAAGAGCAGATGAATCACAAAATGTCTTCCCACACACACTGCACAAGAAGGGTTTCTCTCCCGTGTGTGTTCTCTGGTGTGTTTTAAGAACAGATGACCGTGAAAATGTCTTCCCACAAACACTGCACTTGAAGGGTTTCTCTCCCGTGTGTGTTCTCTGGTGTTTTTTAAGAGTAGATGAATCTGAAAATGCCTTCCCACACACACTGCACCTGAAGGTTTTCTCTCCCGTGTGTGTTCTCTGGTGTTTTTTAAGAGCAGATGAATCAGAAAATGTCTTCCCACACACACTGCACAAGAAGGGTTTCTCTCCCGTGTGTGTTCTCTGGTGTTTTTTAAGAGTAGATGAATCTGAAAATGTCCTCCCACACACACTGCACAAGAAGGGTTTCTCTCCCGTGTGTGTTCTCTGGTGTGTTTTAAGAGCAGATGACCGTGAAAATGCCTTCACACACACACTGCACCTGAAGGGTTTCTCTCCCGTGTGTGTTCTCTGGTGTGTTTTAAGAGCAGATGACTGTGAAAATGTCTTCCCACACACACTGCACCTGAAGGGTTTCTCTCCCGTGTGTGTTCTCTGGTGTTTTTTAAGAGTCGATGAATCTGAAAATGTCCTCCCACATACACTGCACTTGAAGGGTTTCTCTCCCGTGTGTGTTCTCTGGTGTTTTTTAAGAGCCGATGAATCTGAAAATGCCTTGTCACACACAGTGCACTTGAAGGGTTTCTCTCCTGTGCGAGTTCTCTGGTGCTGTGTCAAATTTCCAGTCCGATCCGTGTCGTATGCACGCTGGTCGCATTGTTGACTTGTCGTACCGAGCTGCTGTGCTGAGTGCATTTGCTCCATCAGACCAGGGTCAGCTGCAGACAGAAAATAAGTATATCCACACCATCTACACGTCAGTATCGAGCCATGGAGGAATGAATATATACAGTCACACGTGACTTACACGTCTATATTCATTCATGTATTCATGACTAGCTGTACTACCCGGCTTCGCCCGGGACTTGGATCCACCACGTCCGGCCGCCTTTGTCTCCCCAGTGGCGATGTTCACACCACCACAGCAGAAGCGGTTCAAATAATCATTACCGGTGGTGGCCGTGAGCGGGAATCGAACTCGGGTCGCCGGGTTCGTTGCGCAGCGTAGCGCTAACCGCTACACTACAATGAGTTACTTTTCCACACACACACACACAGATACACACACAGACACACACAGACACACATACACACACACAGATACAGACACACAGATACAGACACACACAAACACAGACACACACACAGACACACACACACAGATACACAGAGACACACAGACACACACAGATACACACACACAGACACACATACACACACACAGACACAGACACAAACACACACACAACGCTAACCGCTACACTACAATGCGTTACTCTTCCACATGCGAGGATCACGTGACAGATTTGACGTCACAGCTCACTTGCCGTGCAAAAAAATCTATACATTATTGAGCTCTCCTCCCCCCTCTAAAAAAAAAACTAAAAGTGTATTTGTATAATGTTTGTACGGTGTACAGTCTGGAAAGTACCCACATGGCAAATTTCCAGTTTGCTGCATGTCATACCGAGCTGCGCTGACTGCATTTGCTCCATCAGACCAATATTGCGGAGGAAGCGTCAGAGGAAGCGTCAGCTGCAGACAGAAAAAAATAATATCCACACCATCTACACGACAGTATCGAGGCACAGAGGAATGCATATATAGTCACATGTGACTTACACGTCTATACTATACTTATTCATATATTCAGGATGTAGTAAAAACGTTTCCCAAATTCATCACAGGGCTGATATGGCACACAATGAGAGGGCAAATGGTCATAAACATGCCGAGAAGCCCTCGTATCTTCAAAATGAATGTTCACCCAAAACTACGAGCACACAATTTCGGCTGTCTGGCTACAAAAGGAATATTTATGAGAGGTAAATTCAGCTGACATAGCAAAGGGTGTTGAAAACAATACTATTTGTGTTAGGCAGAAATGCATAAATCAACGTTCAATCGCAAATTAGAGGTGTGAATCCAGGCTCAGATGTCCTTGAATGCTGGGATGAACCGTTCCGACTTCAGCTGCATGTGTGTGCTGTGTTAACTTCCTGTTTCCATTCTTATAAAGAGTTCCAGAGGAAAACAAAAGTAAACTATTGTTACGCTATAACCTCCGTGTTCAACAGAGTGAATAGACTTTATTGCAAACACAAACTGTACACTGTCACCGGGTAAACAGGCGGTGGCGTGTCTAGAATCACGCCTGGCCACCTTCATCTGCTTGGCATGAATGCTTCCTCACTCCACCAAGTAATTAATTGAGGATCAATGAACATAGCCGAGGCTAACTGGTGAGATGTTAACTACCTCACCTGGTATACAGGAAGTCGTGGGTTCGATCCCGACCGACGCCTGCTGTATATTTGGAGTTTGCGCGTCACTCCGTTTAGCGTCTTTGACCGATAGACATTGACACACGTATTCTTGTTTCTTTCGGTAAAGTTACGTAGACAGAAAATAACAATAACAGATAATACAATTACATTAAATAAAGACCACTTGTGTTGCAATCAAAACGTGAGTTGTTTTGCTTTATTTACAATTTATTTTTATTTATTTTCATTGTAATTTTTATTTAACTTTCTATCTACGTGACTTTACCGAAAGAACCAAGAATATTAATTCCTACAGTCACCAAAGTTTTAAGTCAAAACATTCACACACGTTGACAAAGCCTCACCTTGTGTTGTTGTGGGCAGGTCGCTTCTGATAACAAGAGCGGTATAGCAGCTCAAGCGGGCTTGGCCTGGTAACAAAAGAAAATAAAAACTGCGTGAATGTTTACAATAAAACAAAGTTACAAAGTGGCGAGCCGGGTGAAGACAAATTAAACTTAAGCGAGATAATTAAAGTGAATGCAATCAGGCGAGGGCAGGAGGCAAGGCCCCGCGTGGCTAGGCCCCGCGTTGTAAAGTTCCAACCTGGACATCGATTCCCATGCTCGCTGCTACTCAACTGACATCCCTACGAGAGAGAGCGAGGCTCTACCTTGGTAAACAACAACAACCACCACAACCACCACCACAACAACCACAAGCGCAATGAGAATTTCTCACCTCGGATTTCAGTGCAGGAAGCGATAGCTTCCTGCACTGATAGCTTCCTGCACTGAAGCGATAGCTTCCTGTTACCTCGTGACGTCATGCGGCAGCAGGTGACATGACGTCACATCCGGGTTACGAGACACGCTCCTCCCACAATGAGCTGCTCCGTAAATAAATAAGTTATTGAATGAATAAATTATGTTAATGTTATCCGTCCCATATGTCGTGGGGTGCTGAACCCGTCGCAAAAAACTCGCGACGGCTTCAACGAATACATTATGTTAATGAACCGCCAGTCACTGGGCGTAGCTTTGCCCAAATAAGGATTGGTACTGGACCGATATCGGCAGTGACCCAAGCGGAGGTGATGTCATGTTCAAGAGCGCGGTGGACGGGGGAGGGGTGAATACCTTGGTGACATGACGTCACTAGCGAGGGACACCTCCCTCTGGCGTTTCACACCGATGAGGTGATGCTGAGTAGTGACGTCACAGAGCGGAATTGGAGTTTAAGTTGATTTAGATTCATTTTCCATTGCTCCCTCCCTTGAACTCAGCAACAACAACGTGGACATTGCATCCCACTGGGATTTTTAGCACACAGCGTTGGTGTACGGTGCTTTTTTCAGGAACATTTAGCTGTTTTTTTCATGAATTTTCTGTTTGCAGAGTCACACAAAGTAGTCACTTTAAGATGTGTTCCTTGTTCTTGTTTGTGTTTGTTGTGGTTGCACTTGATTCAAGAGCCGAATGGCTCACAGGGGTATACCAAAAAATATACTGAAATTATTGTGTACACTCTGTGTGTGTGTACACTGTGTGTGTGTGCACTGTGTGTGTGTACACTGTGTGTGTGTACACTGTGTGTGTGTGCACTGTGTGTGTGTGCACTGTGTGTGTGTACACTGTGTGTGTACACTGTGGGGGGCACAGTCATCTCAGTCGACCAATGGGCATCTTTTCATCAATTTATTATTTTCCAATTTTGTTTTTGTTATTTTCTATTTACGTGACTTTACCGAAAGAACCAAGAATGTGGTAGCACATTCTCTATTCATTGCAGACGTTCCAGGTTAAAATCCGACAGGCACACCTGGCTACCCCAGTAACATTCACCACAATATGCGCAGTCTGCTAAACGGCAGATGTAAAACATAACGTTGTGTCATTCACAACGCATGTTGGTGTCACGGTAAAAATTGTGGCAATTCCAAACATTATCCAGAAACTCCACAACGGAGACACGCACCCCCTGTACCAACGACGGAGGCGCAGGGACAGACGCTCGATTACGTTGGAATCGATCTGCAGACGGCCAGCAGCTCCGTGTCGCCTTATCTCGATCCCGCAATCCCAAACAGGTGAAAGTCCGCATCGAACCGAACCCCCGGCAAGGCCATCTACTTAACGACGAGAGAAAATTCACACGAAATGTCCTTCTCAACGAAGTCTTCCGGATGTAAAATGAAATAAGCTTTTAATGAAGAAATAACAATCATCTAATTCAAAACACAACGCGATTCAAAGATGTTTCATTTTAAAACTTCAACACGGAGCACGGGGCGCTGGCGTGAATGCGTCCTTCGTGTGCCGTAAATGTTGTGACTTTCCTGGCCTGTAGGCCGTCAATGTGTTGGACCATTATTGGTGCACAGCATCTCAACAACAGCAGTGGGGTTTGCTTCAAGCGAGAGGTATGAACATCCAGACGTGAATCAGCAAGGAGCATTTCTAGTCCGAGTTAGATAAAATCTACGACAATACGTAAGACAAAACTACAATTCGTGTTGTAGAGAATGTACCTCCTCCTATACGTGTAACTTTCAAGTGGTATGCCTTGTAACTGATGAATGATCCGACCGTGCTCCCTATTTCAAAGACGATGAGTTGCTGCAGAGGCAGATGCTTCATGAAACACAAAAGTACCCTTTGACCTGCATCACAAGAACAACGGGTCTCACCCGAGTTCTCTGTACAGGTTACTTCCAAACACACACACACTTTGTCCTAACATCACTTAATCAATCTAGATTTGAACACTTAATCAATGTTTGACCCTCATAGACAAAATGTTACATGTACACGCACAATCAGACAAGTATTCATTCTTAATTATTTACAGGCATATTAACAAAATTGAATAACTGCAGTGAAATATCCTGCATCAGGTTACGCCGTATAAACAAGAAGCTATTTTAAAAATATGCACCGTCTGCTTAACAGTGGATGTAAACATACTATTGTGTCATTCAAAACGAGTCGGCCATTGCATGCTGGCGAATTCTAAACATTAGCGACAAATTACAAAACTGAGATGAAACATCAATCATTGCCCCCTACTGACAGCCTCTTGTTCACATACTCTTTGGTTCTTTCAGTAAAGTCACGTAGGTAGAACAAATAATAATAGATCACGACGTTTCGATCGTAACAACAGCGGTCGTCCTCAGGCGGAAAAAAAATGCAGGCCGGTGCAGGGCCACCACCCTGTGCCACACAGGGGCAGCTGCTACTTGGGGATGCTCTTCGAGTGTTTCAGACGAGATACAAAACTCCGAGTTGCCGAGGCGATTAAGCAAGCACCGAGTAAATGTAATTATTATAACATAGTGAATGCTTGGGGGCTTCTTGGCTCTCATTCCTGGTCAGAGATCTCCCCAATCCACGGGTCCACAAAGACTGGCCGCTCGCTCTTACTCTGCTGGTTGAACCTAGGAATTGAGTGTTCAACTTCACATTCTTTTCATTAAAGGCCTGTGACAAAGGTGCATCTATTGTAGCGACCGTCTCAAGCTTACACATATATCGGTTCTCCATTTGACTTTGTATTGTCTAGGACAGGGGTCGGGAACCTATGGCTCGCGAGCCAGATGTGGCTCTTTTGATGATTGCATATGGCTCGCAGATAAAACAAAATATTCTCACTTGTTTTAATCCATCCATCGATTTTTCACTGCGCATGTCCTGTTCAGGGCTGCAGGAGCAATTGTCCATTATTTTAATTGGATGATACTGGCCTATGTTTGCCGTTGCTGGGTAAAACAGGTAAACGCCCCCTTTTGAATCAGTCTGAGACTGCGTCTGCTCGGTCATTAGCTCAAAGCTAACCCTTCGACGAAGAAGATGGCGAAAAGAAAAAAAGACGACGAGTATCGTACATTTCAGGACGAATGGACCGAAGAATTCGCCTTTGTGGAGAGAGCGGGTTCTGCGGTGTGTCTAATTTGCAATGACAAAATTACATCGTTGAAACGGTCGAATGTAAAGCGGCACTTCGACACGCGCCACGCTACCTTTGCATCAAAATACCCTGCGGGAGACAGCAGAAAGAAAGCGTGCCAAGAGCTTCTGAGCAGGGTGCAAGCTAGCCAGCAGCAACTCCGCGTATGGACCCGGCAAGGTGACTATAATTCGGCTAGCTTTGCTGGTTCTTTAGCAATAGTGAGGAACGGAAAACCATTCACAGATGGCGAGTATGCTAAAACGTTCATGCTGGATGTAGCCAATGAACTTTTTGATGATCTTCCGAACAAAGACAAGATAATCAAATGGATACAAGACATGCCTCTGTCGGCAAGAACTGTTCATGATCGTACCATCGTGATGGCAAACAAAGTGGAGGAAACGCAAGTGAAGGACATAAATGCAGCGCCGTTCTTTTCTCTGGCTTTGGATGAGTCAACAGACGTGAGCCATTTGTCGCAGTTCAGCGTGATTGCAAGATATGCTGTTGGTGACACACTGCGCGAAGAAAGTCTTGCTGTTCTGCCATTAAAAGGGTCCACAAGAGGTGAGGATTTATTCAAGTCTTTCATGGAGTTTGCTCAAGAAAAAAGTCTGCCTATGGATAAACTTCTCTCAGTGTGTACTGATGGTGCTCCGTGTATGGTGGGGAAAAACAAAGGATTTGTGGCGCTTCTCCGTGAACATGAAAATAGACCCATCCTAAGTTTCCATTGCATTATACACCAGGAGGCACTTTGTGCTCAGATGTGTGACAGGCAGTTTGGCGAAGTGATGTCGCTGGTCATTCGTGTGATCAACTTTATTGTTGCCCGAGCCTTAAATGATCGCCAGTTTAAAACACTGCTGGATGAAGTTGTAAATAACTATCCTGGTCTGCTTTTGCACAGCAATGTGCGTTGGTTGTCAAGAGGGAAGGTGCTTAGCCGTTTTGCGGCTTGCCTGAACGAAATCCGGACTTTCCTTGAAATGAAAGGCGTCGGGCATCCTGAGCTAGCCGACACCGAGTGGCTCCTCAAGTTTTACTATCTCGTAGATCTGACTGAACATCTGAACCAGCTCAACGTGAAAATGCAAGGCATTGGAAATACAGTGTTATCCCTTCAACAAGCTGTATTTGCTTTTGAAAACAAGCTGGAGCTTTTCATCACGGATCTTGAAACAGGTCGTTTACTACATTTTGAAAAACTGAGCCAATTTAAAGATGCATGCACAGCAAGTGAGCCCATTCAAAACCTTGATCTCCACCAGCTAGCTGGCTGCACATCCAGTCTCCTACAGTCCTTCAAAGCACGCTTTGGAGAATTTCGTGAGCACACTCGTCTTTTTAAGTTCATCACCCATCCAAACGAGTGTTCACTGAACACAGCCGACCTGAATTACATCCCTGGTGTCTCCGTCAGAGATTTTGAAGCAGAAGTGGCTGACCTGAAGGCCTCAGACATGTGGGTGAATAAGTTCAAGTCACTGAATGAAGATTTGGAAAGAATCACACGACAGAAAGCGGAGTTGGCGAGCAAGCACATGTGGACAGAAATGAAAAAACTCCAATCCGAAGACCAGCTGATTCTCAAAACTTGGAACGCGCTTCCTGTCACATACCACACACTGCAGCGTGTGAGTATTGCTGTATTGACCATGTTTGGATCTACGTATGCATGTGAGCAGTCATTCTCACATCTTAAAAACATCAAGTCCAACCTACGATCACGTTTAACGGATGAAAGCCTCAACGCTTGCATGAAGCTTAACCTCACCAAGTACCAACCCGACTACAAAGACATCAGCAAATCCATGCAGCACCAGAAGTCGCATTAATGGTGAGTGTTATAACAACATTATTTAAAAGAATAAATTCAGAGGCTTATTATACTGACATTTAGTTGAATTCACTTTTAAAATATATTATATGGCTCTCACTGAAATAAATTTCCAATTTTTTTGCTTTCATGGCTCTCTTAGTCAAAAAGGTTCCCGACCCCTGGTCTAGGAGCAAGTCCACCCACACCTCCACTTCCATGAATTGCTGGGAGTTGCCTCGCTCTGCCTCAGTCAGAATTCTCCTCCTGCTTTACGTTGCCTCCATCAATGTGAAGGTCCGATTCTGGAGTTGAATCTTCATCTTCACATTTCACCATCACCTCTTCCCTCTTCACCATCACCTCTTCAAATTTCACCATCACCTCTTCATATTTCACCTTGATACCTTTAAAAGTGTCCAAGCTGGGATTTTCTTCCGGTTCGTGTTTCATGAGGGATGGGCTTATTGTGGCACTTTGACTTTCACAAGCTGATTTCAGACTCCACTCCTTGCAGATCTTCTGATGCTTCTGTGTTCTCTGGTGTACTTGAAGATTTTATGAATGTGCAAACGCCTTCCTGCAGAGTGCACCTGAAGGGTTTCTCTCCTGTGTGTATTCTCTGGTGTGTTACAAGAGGAGATGACTTTGCAAACGCCTTCCCACACACACTGCACTTGAAGGGTTTCTCTCCCGTGTGTGTTCTCTGGTGTACTTTAAGATGTGGTGACTGTGAAAACGCCTTCCCGCACAGAGTGCACTTGAAGGGTTTCTCTCCCGTGTGTGTTCTCTCGTGTACTTCAAGATGTGATGACTGTGCAAACATCATCCTGCACAAAATGCACCTGAAGGGTTTCTCTCCTGTGTGTGTTCTCTGGTGTATTTTAAGAACAGATGACTGTGCAAATGCCTTCCCACACACAGTGCACTTGAAGGGTTTCTCTCCTGTGTGTGTTCTCTGGTGTTTTTTAAGAACAGCTGACTGTGAAAATGCCTTCCCACACACAATGCACTTGAAGGGTTTCTCTCCCGTGTGTGTTCTCTGGTGTCTTTGCAGATTTGATGAATGTGCAAACGCCTTCGCACACATCGTGCACCTGAAGGGTTTCACTCCCGTGTATGTTCTCTGGTGTGTTACAAGAGCAGATGAACGTGCAAATGCCTTCCCACACACAGTGCACTTGAAGGGTTTCTCTCCCGTGTGTGTTCTCTGGTGTCTTTGCAGATTTGATGAATGTGCAAACGCCTTCGCACACATCGTGCACCTGAAGGGTTTCACTCCCGTGTATGTTCTCTGGTGTGTTACAAGAGCAGATGAACGTGCAAATGCCTTCCCACACACAGTGCACTTGAAGGGTTTCTCTCCTGTGTGAGTTCTCTGGAGGGTCTGAAGAACTGATGGCCATGCAAATGCCTTCCCAGACACAGTGCACTTAAAGGGTTTCTCTCCTGTGTGTGTTCTCTGGTGTACTTGAAGATGTGGGGACTGTGAAAATGCCTCCCCACACACACTGCACTTGAAGGGTTTATCTCCCGTGTGTGTTCTCTGGTGTGCTACAAGAGTAGATGAATGTGCAAACGCCTTCCCACACACACTGCACTTGAAGGGTTTATCTCCCGTGTGTGTTCTCTGGTGTTCTACAAGAGTAAATGAACGTGCAAACGCCTTCCCACACACAGTGCACTTGAAGGGTTTCTCTCCTGTGTGAGTTCTCTCGTGCTGTGTGAAATCTCCAGTACGATCCGTGCTGTATGGACACCGGTCGCATTGGAGCCTTGTCCTACCGAGCTGCGCTGAGTGCATTTGCTCCATCAGACCAATTCTGCGGAGGAAGCGTCAGAGGAAGCGTCAGCTGCAGACAGAAAAAAATAATATCCACACCATCTACACGTCAGTATCGAGGCACAGAGGAATGCATATATAGTCACATGTGACTTACACGTCTATATTCATATATTCATGATGTAGTAAAAACGTTTCCCAAATTTTTCACAGGGCTGTTATGGCACACAATGAGAGGGCAAATGGTCATAAACATGCCTGGAAGCCCTCGTATCTTCAAAATGAATGTTCACCCAAAACTCTAAGCACACAATTTCGGCGGTCTGGCTACAAAAGGAATATTTATGAGAGCTAAATTCAGCTGACATAGCAAAGGGTGTTGAAAACAATACTATTTGTGTTATGCAGAAATTCATAAATTAATGTTCAATCACAACTTAGAGGTGTGAATCTAGGCTCAGATGTCCTTGAATGCTGGGATGAACAGTTCCGACTTCAGCTGAATGTGTGTGCTGTGTTAACTTCCTGTTTCCATTCTTATAAAGAGTTCCAGAGGAAAACAAAAATAAACTATTGTTACGCTATAACCTCCGTGTTCAACAGAGTTAATAAACGTTAATGCAAACACAAACTGTACACTGTCAATGGGTAAACAGGCAGTGGCGTGTCTAGAATCACGCCTGGCCACCTTCATCTGCATGGCATGAATGCTTCATCACTCCACCAAGTAATTGAGGATCAATGAACATAGCCGAGGCTAACTGAGTTTGCGTGTCTCTCTCCGTGGTGAGATGTTAACTACCTCACCTGGTATACAGGAAGTCGTGGGTTCGATCCCGACCCTGATGCCTGCTGTATATTTGGAGTTTGCGTCACTCCGTTTAGCGTCTTTGACCGATAGACATTGACACACGTATTCTTGTTGATTTCGGTAAAGTTACGTAGATAGAAAATAACAATAACAGATAATACAATTACATTAAATAAAGACCACTTGTGTTGCGATCAAAACGACGTGAGTTGTTTTGCTTTATTTGCAATTATTTTTATTTATTTTAATTTTATTTTCTATCTACGTGACTTTACCGAAAGAACCAAGAATATTAATTCCTGCAGTCACCAAAGTTTTAAGTCAAAACATTCACACACGTTGACAAAGCCTCACCTTGTGTTGTTGTGGGCAGGTCGCTTCTGATAACAAGAGCGGTATAGCAGCTCAAGCGGGCTTGGCCTGCTAACAAAAGAAAATAAAAACTGCGTGAATATTTACAATAAAACAAAGTTACAAAGTGGCGAGCCGGGTGAAGACAAATTAAACTTAAGCGAGATAATTAAAGTGAATGCAATCAGGCGAGGGCAGGAGGCAAGGCCCCGCGTGGCTAGGCCCCGCGTTGTAAAGTTCCAACCTGGACATCGATTCCCATGCTCGCTGCTACTCAACTGACATCCCTACGAGAGAGCGAGGCTCTACCTTGGTAAACAACAACAACAACCACCACCACAACCACCATCACCACCACAACGATGAGAATTTCTCACCTCGGATTTCAGTGCAAGCGCGCACACGGCAGCTTCCTGTTGCCTCGCGACAGCAGGAAGTAGTATGACGTCACTTCCCTCCCACGAGCGACTCTTTAACTGAATAAATTATATTTTGATTTAAAGCTTTCGTGACTGCAGTAATTCATATTCTTAGTTTTTTCGGTAAAGTCACTGTCTCTTCAAGGTGACTTTACCGAAAAAACTAAGAATATGAATAAATTATGTTAATGAGGCCGGCCCATATGTCGAGGGATGGGGGCGTGGGCGCCGAACCCATCGCAATAAACTCGCAACGGCTTTAACGGACACATTATGTTAATGAGCCACCAGCCACTGGGCGTAGCTTTGCCCAAATAAGGATTGCCACTGGAACGATATCGGCAGTGACACGGGCGGAGGTGACGTCACGCTCAAGAGCGCGGTGGACGGGGGAGGGGTGAATACCTTGGTGACATGACGTCCTAGCGAGGTACACCTCCCCCTGGCGTTTCACGCCGATGACGTAATGCAGAGTGGTGACGTCACACAGTTGGAGTTTAAGTTGATTTAGATTCATTTTCCATTGCTTCCTCCCTTTGGTGTGTGAGCTCAGCAACAACAACGTGGACATTATTGTGTATACACTGTGTGTGTACACTGTGTGTGTGTACACTGTGTGTATACACTGTGTCACTGTGTCGCTGTGTGTGTCATTGTGTCACTGTGTGCGTGTCACTGTGTGTCAGTGTGCTTGTCACTATGTCACTGTGTGTGTACACTCTGTGTGTATATATACACTGTGTGTGTACCCTGTGTGCGTACACTGGGTGTATCCACTGTGTGTACACCGTGTGTACACTGTGTGTGTGTACACTGTGTATACCCTGTGTGTGTGTACACTCTGTGTGTACACTGTGTATACACTGTGTGTGTACACTGCGTGTGTGTACACTGTGTGTACACTGTGTGTATACACTGTGTGTGTACACTGCGTGTTTGTACACTGTGTGTGTGTACACTGTGTGTGTACATTGTGTGTGTACACTGTGTGTGTACAGTTTGTGTACACTGTGTGTGCACACTGTGTATGTACAGTGTGTGTACACTGTGTACACTATTTGTATACACTGTGTGTACAGTTTGTATACACTGTGTGTGTGTACACTGTGTGTGTACACTGTGTGTGTCACTGTGTGTCGCTGTGTGTCACTGTGTGTGTCACTGTGTGTGTCACTGTGTGTGTGTACACTGTGTACCCGGTGTGTACACTATGTGTGTACACTGCGTGTTTGTACACTGTGTGTGTGTACACTGTGTGTGTACATTGTGTGTGTACACTGTGTGTGTACAGTTTGTGTACACTGTGTGTGCACACTGTGTATGTACAGTGTGTGTACACTGTGTACACTATTTGTATACACTGTGTGTACAGTTTGTATACACTGTGTGTGTGTACACTGTGTGTGTACACTGTGTGTGTCACTGTGTGTCGCTGTGTGTCACTGTGTGTGTCACTGTGTGTGTCACTGTGTGTGTGTACACTGTGTACCCGGTGTGTACACTATGTGTGTACACTGTATGTTTGTACACTGTGTGTACAGTGTGTGTACACTGTGTGTGTGTACACTGTGTGTGTACACTGTGTGTATACAGTGTGTGTGTACACTGTGTGTGTACACTGTGTATACACTGTGTGTACCCTGTGTGTGTACACTGTGTGTGTGCACTGTGCGTGTGTGTACACTGTGTGTACACTGTGTATACACTGTGTGTGTACACTGTGTACAGACACTGTGTGTGTACACTGTGTGTTCACTGTGTGTGTACACTGTGTATACACTGTGTGTGTACACTGTGTGTGTACACTGTGTGTGTGTGTACACTTTGTGTATACAGTGTGTGTGTACACTGTGTGTACACTCTGTGTACACACTGTGTACAGTGTGTGTGTACACTGTCTGTGTACACTGTCTGTACATTGTGTGTACACTGTGTATAAACTGTGTGTACATTGTGTGTGTACACTGTGTGTGTGTTCACTGTTTGTGTCCGCATTGAACCGAACCCCCGGCAAGGCCATCTACTTAATGACGAGAGAAAATTCACACGAAATGTCCTTTTCAATGAAGTCTTCCAGATGTAAATTGAAACAAGCTTTTAATGAAGAAATACAAAAAAAACACAACACAATTCAAAGATGTTTCATTTTAAAACTTCAAAACAGAGCATGGGGTACTTGCGTGAATGCGTCCTTCGTGTGCAAATGTTGTGACTTTCCTGGCCTGAAGGCCGTCAATGTGTTGGACCATTAAATGGTGCACAGCGTCTCAACAACAGCAGTGGGGTTTGCTTCAACCGATAGGTAACGAACATCCAGACGTTAATCAGCAAGGAGCATTTCTAGTCCCAGTTAGACAAAATCTACGTCAACACGTAACACAAAACTACAATTCGTGTTGTAGAGAATGTACCTCCTCCTATACGTGTAACCTTTAAGTGGTATACCTTGTAACTGATGAATGATCTGAGCGTACTACCTATTTCAAAGACAATGAGTTGCTCCAGATGCTTCGTGGAACCACAAAAACACCGTTTGACCTGTATCACAAGAACAACGGGTCTCACCTGAGTTCTCTGTACAGGTTACTTCCAAACACACACACACTTTGTCCTAACATCACTTATTCAATGTTTGACCCTTACAGATCAAATGTTACAAGTATGCACAAAACCAGACAAGTATACATTCTAAATTATTGACAGGCATATTAACATTGAATTACTGCAGCAAAATATACTGCATCACATTACATCGTATTAACAAGCTTTGAAAAAAAAGTTGCAGTCTGCTTCAGAGTGTATGTAAAACATACTATTGTGTCATTCAAAACGAGGCCATTGCATGCTGGCGTCTGAGTGAAAATGTAGCAAATTCTAAACATTACCTACAAACTACACAACTGAGATGACACATCAATCATCGCCCCCTACTGACAGGCTCTTGTCCACATGCAGGCCGGTGCAGGGCCACCACCTTGTGCCACACAGGGGCAGCTGCTACTTGGGGATGCTCTTCGAGTGTTTCAGAAGAGGTACGACACTAAACTCCGAGTTGCTGAGGTGGTTAAGCAAGCACTATGAATGCTTGGGAGCTTATTGGCTCTTGCTCCTAGTTAGAGATCTACCCAACCCACGGGCCCACAAAGACTGGCCACCCTTACTCTGCAGGATGAACCTAAGAAATGAGTGTTCAACTTCACGTTCTAATCATTAAAGGCCTGTGACAAAGGTGCATCTATTGTAGCGACATCGTCTTTGGCCTACACATCTACCGGGTCTCCACTTGACTTTGTATTGTCTAGGAGCAAGTCCACCCACACCTCCACTTCCACAAACTGCTGGGAGTTGCCTCGCTCTGCCTCAGTCAGAATTCTCCTCCTGCTTCACGATGTGAAGGTCCCATTTTGGAGTTGAATCTTCATCTTCACATTTTACCTTCACTTCTTCGCTCATCACTTCTTCACATTTCACCTTCACCTCTTCTTATTTCAGCTTCACCTCTTCATATTTCACCTTTATACCTTAAAAGTGTCTAAGCTGGGATTTTCGTCCGGTTCTTGTTTCATGAGGGATGGGCTCATTGCGGCACTTTGACGTTCACAAGCTGATTTCAGACTCCACTCCTTGTGGATCTTCTGATGCTTCTGTGTTCTCTGGTGTACTTGAAGATTTGATGAATGTGCAAATGCCTTCACGCACACACTGCACTTGAAGGGTTTCTCTCCCGTGTGTGTTCTCTGGTGTACTTTAAGATGTGATGACTGTGCAAACGCTTTCCCGCACAGAGTGCACTTGAAGGGTTTCTCTCCCGTGTGTGTTCTCTGGTGTTTTTTAAGATATGACCGTGAAAATGCCTTCCCACACACACTGCACTGGAAGGGTTTCTCTCCCGTGTGTGTTCTCTGGTGTAATACGAGATTATATGACTGTGTAAACGCCATCCCACACACACTGCACCTGAAGGGTTTCTCTCCCGTGTGTGTTCTCTGGTGTTTTACAAGAGCAGATGAATCTGAAAATGTCTTCCCACACACACTGCACTTGAAGGGTTTCTCTCCCGTGTGTGTTCTCTGGTGTACTTTAAGATGTGGTGACTGTGCAAACGCCTTCCCGCACAGAGTGCACCTGAAGGGTTTCTCTCCCGTGTGTGTTCTCTGGTGGGTCTGAAGAACTGATGGCCATGCAAATGCCTTGTTACACACAGTACATTTGAAGGGTTTCTCTCCTGTGTGACTTCTCTGGTGCCGTGTCAAATTTCCAGTCCGGTCCGTGCTGTATGCACGCTGGTCGCATTGTTGACTTGTCGTACCGAGCTGCGCTGAGTGCCTTTGCTCCATCAGACCAATTCTGCAGAGGAAGCGTCAGCTGCAGACAGAAAAAAATAATATCCACACCATCTACACGTCTTGCACAGAGGAATGCACACGTGACTTACACGTCTATACTTATTAATATATTCATGATGTAATGAAAAAGTTTCCCAAATTCATCAGATTTGATGAACGTGCAAACGCCTTCCCGCACAGAGTGCACCTGAAGGGTTTCTCTCCACAGGCTGTTATGGCACGCAATGAGAGGGCAAATGTCATTAATATGCCTGGAAGCCTTCATATCTTCCAAGATGAATGTTAACTCAAAACTCTAAGCACACAATTTCGGCTGTCTGACTAGAAAAGGAATATTAATGAGAGCTAAATTCAGCTGATATAGCAAAGGGTGTTGAAAACAATACTATTTGTGTTATGCAGAAATTAATGTTCAATCGCAACTTAGAGGTGTGAATCCAGGCTCAGATGTCCTTGAATGCTGGGATGAACAGTTCCGAATTCAGCTGCATGTGTGTGCTGTGTTCACCTCCTGCTTCCATTCTTATAAATCGTTCCAGAGGAAAACAAAAAAAACTATTGTCTTGATATAACTTCCGTGTTCAACAGAGTTAATAGACTTTACTGCAAACACAAACTTGACACTGTCACACACTGCCATGAGTAAACAGGTGGTGGTGTGACCAGAACCATGCCTGGCCACCTTCATCTGCTCAGCATTAATTTTTCCTCACTCCACCAAGTAATGAATCGAGGATCAATCAACATAGCCGAGGCTATCCGTGTCTCTGTCTCTCTCTCCCCGTGGTGAAGGTGTTCCCCTCCACACATTCAGAGTCAACAGAGGCACGCGCTTAGCGTCTTTGACCGATAGATACATTGACAGACGTATTGTTGGTTCTTTCAGTAAAGTCACGTAGATAGAAAATAAAAATAACAGATTAAATTTAATAAGATAAAGACCACTTGTGTGGCAATCGAAACCTCGTGGGTTTTTTGCTTTATTTTCAATTTTTCATTTAATTTTATTTTAATTTTCTATCTACGTGACTTTACCGAAAGAACCAAGAATATTAATTCCTACAGTCACCAAAGTTTTAAGTCAAAACATTCACACACGTTGACAAAACCTCACCTTGTGTTGTTGTGGGCAGGTTGCTTCTGATGACAAGAGCGGTATAGCAGCTCAAGCGGGCTTGGCCTGGTGAAAAAGAAAATAAAAACTGCGTGAATATTTACAATAAAACAAAGTTACAAAGTGGCGAGCCGGGTAAAGACAACTTAAACTTAAGCGAGATAATTAAAGTGAATGCAATCAGGCGAGGGCAGGAGGCAAGGCCCCGCGTGGCTAGGCCCCGCGTTGTAAAGTTCCAACCTGGACATCGATTCCCATGCTCGCTGCTACTCAACTGACATCCCTACGAGAGAGAGAGGCTCTACCTTGGTAAACAACAACAACAACCACCACCACGACCACCATGAGAATTTCTCACCTCAGATTTCAGTGCAAGCGCGGATCGGCAGCCTCCTGTTACCTAGCGACGTCACGCGGGTAAGCAAGAAACATGACGTCACTTCCGGGGCAAGAGACACGCCCCTTCCACATTGAGCGGCTCTGTAACTGAATAAATTATGTTAATGAGCCCAGCCCATATGTCGAGGGAAGGGGCGTGGCTGCTGAACCCGTCGCAATAAACTCTCGACGGCTTTTATGGATACATTATGTTAATGAACCGCCAGTCACTGGCCGTAGCTTTGCCCAAATAAGGATTGCCACTGGATTGATATCGGCAGTGACCCAAGCGGAGGTGACGTCACGCTGGACTACCGCCGAACACGTTACACACACACGGTACACACACACACAGTAGACACACACAACAACAACAACAACCGCTATTCGCCACTAAGTGGCGGTGACGTCACCACGACGCTTGTGCCAGGCTATGTGCACCGTGAGGCCACGTGAAGTGTCGAACGCCCGCTGGCAGGAGGTCACTGGGCAGACCCAGGTGCCACGGGTCGACTGACTGAGATGACTGGCTGATGCACCACCTGTGCCCCCTACTGTGCCAACCTGCTGTGCTTTAGCCACCCGGCGCTCCGCTCGTTGTTCTGAGCGTCGCTCCTCCGCCCTCCGTTGTTGTTGGAGGGCGACTGCCTCCAACTGCCCAGGAGCATCCTTCACGAGCCTCCTCCACAGAGGCCGATCTTGACACCGCTGGTACCAGTCATCGGCAAGTCCACTCAACTCCACGTCCTCCTGTACCACATCACTCCATCTCCTCTCTAACCCGTGCCGCGCCCGCTTAGCCCCCTCAATCCGGCCAAACAAAAGCTGTTTCGGCATGCGGTGGCTGGGCATGCGGGCTACATGACCCAGCCATCGCAGCCTTGCCTGCCGGAGGAGCTCACCGATGGGACCCTGCCCAGATCTTTCAAGGATTTGTGAGCTCCTCACACAATCCAGTCTGGTTAAACCCAGGATGGATCGTAGTCAGGCCAGCCTAAATGTTTCTAACCGGCGAAGATGCTCCATTAGGGGGGTCCACGTTTCGCAAGCGTAGAGAAGGGAGGGAATGACCGTGGCCGAGAAGACCTGAAGCTTAGTGCGGAGCGACAGACCAGGTAGCTTCCACACAGCGTTACGCAACTGATGAAAAGATATTGCCCGGCAAAACAACCCCCTACCTCCTCGCGGTGCCGGACGGGCAACTCTGTCGTGGACAGCGCTGTGGGGGGAGATCCAATTTTGATTGGCTCCTCCCCTCATGGCATATGTGTCCACCACAGGGGCTAAACGGGGGCTCTGGACGGGTGCGAGGGGCTGGTAACCCCTTCACCTTCAATTAATTACCACGAAACCACGAATTAAACTGAAATATGTAACACACACACACACAGTACACACACACACAGCACACACACACACAGTACACACACACGGTGCACACACACACACGGTACACACACACGCACGGCACGCCCACACTCCTTCCGTCATGTGACTAAGGTTGACGCGCCGCCCCGTCTCCCGAGGTGACCTCTTTGCTCTCTCGTCTCTCCTCGACACGTAGATTCATTTCTTACTCTTACCTAGAAACGTCATTGTCTGTCTGTCTCTGTGGACACAACTTGCGAGGAATTGTACTCACACACTGTGGGGTTTACGTTTCAAATAAAGTGCCCAGATACCACGCGATAAGCCCCGTGGTGAGCCAGTGCTTTTCCTATTTCGAATCAGTCAACATGAAAGTAGTTAAATTAACAATTTATTACTAATCTCCATATATACCAAAGGCAAAGTTGTGAATGTGTGCGTCTGTTCAAAATGTTTAGCGTAATTCCCGACACGCACCAAGCTGGAAATTTGCCATGTGGGTAATTTCCAGACTGTACACCGTGCAAACATTATAAAAATAGACTTTTGAATATTTTTGGGGGGGACGCGCAATAATGGATAAGCATAAAAACACCACGATACATAGGACTTACTTTGATTATAATCTTGGAATTGTGTACATGTTGAAATTGTTAAATGAGCATTTTGAGCACACTGCTGTTTTAATAAATGTTCATGATTCTGAGAATATAAGTGTAATTCTGAGCATCATAATGACCATATTGGAATTGTCATCATGAATGGGGGTGCAATGATTTTTATAACAATAGGAATGCGGTTTTGAGCATGACTTGATATTTCGGACTCATTTATGACAATAGATTGATGATTTTGTTTTGCTCATCAATCAGGATACTGTTAATGATGCGCATGCCCATAAATTGTTGAAATGACTAGAAATGCAAGTTGTGTATACTCTCCAACCCCATTCCTCTACCTACCCATTCCCTTGACGGGCTCCGTGCCCACTTAAACCCATAACGGTGATGATTCCACCTCTCGCTGTAACAATCAAAGCACCTCCAACTTAAATTTTGATTTAAAGCTTTCGTGACTGCAGTAATTCATATTCTTAGTTTTTTCGGTAAAGTCACGTTGAAGAGAAACAACAAAATAACAAAATATATATAAAATAAAAAAAATAAAAAAAATAAAAAATGAATGCAGAGGTGCTGGTTGGTGTAACGCCAAAACACATCGTCAACGCCGCTCCCAAGCCCGCCCTACGTTAGTTAAAGCGTTAGAATCAACAAAATAAAAAGTTCCACAGAGGAAACTAAAATGACATTACGCAATCCCCAAAGTTGCACGCGGTAGGCTACACGACTCGGAGAACAACGTCAGACTTCAAGACTTGCATCGCCATCAACATCATCATCATCATTCTTCCTCTCCACAAGTCATCGCACGTCAATATTCAATAAGCTGCACACACATGCAAGTAACCTCTCGACCCGCCACCTGCACAGTTAACGCGATCAGACCCGGGGGTCAAATTAAAATTGTGTCTTTGGTGACGTATTACAATCGATGTAATTTTAATGATGTACGTACAGCAACTGCTGTACGTACATCAAATTATATCATTGACAACGGGGTCCGCTTTTGCGAAATCTGCGTGCGGTCTTTTAATTGTATAGATACGTAGTCAGTTCATTAGTATGGGGTTCCTCTATAAGGAATTGTAATTGTAAAATGTATAACTTAATAATACGCTTCCAGGCCGCACTTAGCTTGTGGCAGTCAGAGCAGTTAAAATGACTGTACATGTAAAATAAATTTGATTAAAACATTTAATTTAATTTTACGTAGGTATAAAATAAATGTAATTTAAATAAAATAAATGTAATTTATTTTAAAAAATGTATTTAAATAAAATAATTTAATTTGTTAAGAATTTAATTTAACGTAGGTATAAAATAAAATTAATTTAAATAAAATGTTAGTTATTAAAAAAAATTAAATTAAACGTGGGTATTAACTAAAATAAATGTAATTTAAATAAAATAAATTTAATTTATTAAAACATTTAATTGAACGTAGGTATAAGATTAAATACATTTTAAAAAATAATTTATAAAAAAATTTAACGTAGGTATAAAATAAATTTTATTTAAATAAAATAAATGTAATTTTTATATATATAAAAAAAAATTACGTAGGTATAAAATAAAATGAATTTAAATAAATTTATTAAAAAATTCAATTTAATTTTACGTAGGTATGAAATAAAATAAATGTGAATAAAATTTATTTTTTTACTAAATTAAATTTAACGTAGGTATAACATAAAATAAATTTAATTTAAATTAAAAAAATATTCATTTATAAAAAAAAATACGTATGTATAAAATAAGTTTCAATTAACTTAATTAAAATATTAAATTAAATTTAACGTAGGTATAAAGTAAAATGTAATTAAATTAAATAAATAAATTTTATTTCCTACCTCCGTGACTTTACCGAAAGAAGCAAAGAGTGTGGGTCCATGTGACATCAAGGCTGTCCTAGTCTAGGCAAGGCCTCAGGGTGTACCGGGCCTTTCACAACAACAGCCGCAGCAGCAGCAACAATGGTTCTCTTGAGAAAATGCTTTAAAAAATAAAGTCAACGTAGCTTACCTTGACACTCGCGAACTTTAATGATTAAAATAATTAAAACAAAACTAAACACTCACACGCACATGGGCGCGCGGCGTTCAGCGTGTAGGGCATTAAAAATGGTAGCGTCCTCCCGCGATCTGATTGGTCGCCGCGTGCCAAAGTGGGGAGGGGGGGAGGGCCAGCGATCCGATTGGTCGAGAAGCAAACCTGGGAGCGTCTCCGGCGATGGTGCACAGCGATTGGTCAACGGTTGTCCTATGCTAATTTTGGCATGCTAATTAATTTTAATATGCATTTTGATTTAAAGCTTTCGTGACTGCAGTAATTAATATTCTTAGTTCTTTCGGTAAAGTCACGTTGAAGGGAAACAATAAAATAATACAATATATAAAACAATAAAAATTATCACGACGTTTCGACCATAACACAAACGGTTGTCATCAGGTGTGTCGGTTTGCATAAATGTATTTATTTTTAAACGGTGTATTTATTTATTTATAAAAAACGTTAGTGCCACGCGCAGCGATTTGGCAGTTTATTTAGAAGGACTAGTCCATCTATGTTCTGAAAAGAGGAGGGGGGGAGACGAAATTTGTTTAATGTATGCTGTCTGAAAGCCACTGTAAGCGTGAACAATCAATTAAGACCCGAAATGGTTTATCAAATCTTTCCAATGATTGCTAAGCCAGAATCCATCTTCTCGGTTGAAATTGTCTCTGTGCTTGTATATGTGGATAGCCTCATGAACGAATCTCTCATGGTAGCCAGATGGCTTACAAAGAACCTCTCTCTTGGAAAAGTCAATGTCAAGTGAGCCTACTGAATTATAACAATGATCTGCCACGGCCGAGGTGTTGGTCCTACCGTGTTTTAGGTCTGCTTTGTGTTCATGAATGAGGTCCGAGACATGGCGTTTGAGTTCACTGGCTATGTGTTCCTGGTCGGATATGCATTGGGCTCTATGGTGCAGAGTCTTGATGAGGGAATTCTTCTGGGATGGATGGTGGTGGGAATCCGGTTTCAGGTAAGCATCCGTATGGGTAGCTTTCCCGTAGACAGAGTTGCTCATTGAACCATCAATTTTTTTACCAATTCCACTTTACAATAAAATTGTAGACACGGCACAATATATATTTCTGAATCTTTATTTTTACCAACATTTAAAAAAATATTCTCCGTTAAGGCAAAATTCTGAAATATTGGATTTTTTACAAAGCCTTGTGAATTCACCTTGTATCTGAACAAGTTCAATTTGTGCAAATATTTTTTTTCAAACGTATAAATAAAAAAGACTGCTTACAAATATCAGCTCTATGTTTTCAAGTAAATACATTTTGGGTAGTGAATAAATTAGTCTAAATAAGCTACACATGACGAATTGTAGGCAATTATAGTTATAATCAAAGACATTTTTAAACAATCACGTGGTCCCTGTAGTCGCTGTTAGAGACAAAATCTGCTTGAAAAGAGTTTATCAACATATATGAATACATTGATTCGAATAAGCAGTGTTAATTTCCTATTTATGGCATGCCAGTTATGTGTCAGTTTTCGATATCAACAGCACCTTATAAAAGAATAACATTTAAAATATGCACAGACAAGTATTCATTCGTAATTATTGACAGGCTTATTAACAAAATTTAATTACTGCAATGAAATATACTGCATTAGGTTACATCGTATTAACAAGAAGCTATTTTAAAAATACGCACCGCCTGCTTAACAGTGTATGTACAACGTACTATTGTAGTGTCATTCAAAACGAGTAGGCCGTTGCCTGCTGGCATCTGGGTCAAAATGTAGCAAATTATAAACATTAGCTACAAATAATAGATCACGGAGTTTAGATCGCAACACAAGCAATCGTCATCAGGTGGGACAAGCACAGCAGCAAGAAGACAAAACTGAAGTAGGCGCCTACTTCAGCGTCTTCTTCTTGCTGTGGTTGTCCCACCTGATGACGATTGCTTGTGTTGTGATCTAAACGCCGTGGTCTGTTATGTTTCTACCCACGTGATGACTACCGAAATAACTAGACAGTGTGGATTCCTGCAGTCATAAAAGCTTCGAATCAAGATTGCCTACAAACTACACAACCGAGATGACGCATCAATCATCGCCCCCTACTGACAGGCTCTTGTCCACATGCAAGCTGGTGCAGGGCCACCACCTTGTGTCACACAGGGGCAGCTGCTACTTTGGGATGCTCTTCGAGTGTCTCAGACAAGATACGACACAAAACTCCGAGTTGCCGAGGCAATTAAGCGAGCAAAGCGGAAAAGCAATTATCATGAGAACATCGTGAATGCTTGGGAGCTTATTGGCTCTCGCTCCTGGTGAGAGATTGACCCATCCCACAGGTCCACAAAGACTGGCCGCTCTTACTCTGCAGGTTGAACCTAAGAACTGAGTGTTCAACTTCACATTCTTGTCATTAAAGGCCTGTGACAAAGGTGCATCTATTGTAGCGACATCGTCTCTGGCTTACACATCTACCGGTTCTCCACTTCACTTTGTATTGTCTAGGAAGTCCACCCACACCTCCACTTCCACAAACTGCTGGGAGTTGTCTCGCTCTTCCTCACAGTCAGAATTCTCCTCCTGCTTCACGTTGCCTCCATCGATGTGAAGGTCCGATTTTGGAGTTGAATCTTCATCTTCACATTTCACCTTCACTTCTTCGCTATTCACCATCACTTCTTCACATTTCACCTTCACTTCTTCGCTCTTCACCATCACTTCTTCCCTCTTCACCATCACCTCTTCATATTTCACCCCGATACCTTTAAAAGTGTCCAAGCTGGGATTTTCTTCCGGTTCTTGTTTCATGAGGGATGGGGTCATGGTGGCACTTTGACTTTCACAAGCTGATTTCAGACTCCACTCCTTGTGGATCTTCTGATGCTTTTGTGTTCTCTGGTGTACTTGAAGTTGTTGTTGCTGTGCAAATGCTATCCCACACGGAGTGCACCTGAAGGGTTTCTCTCCCGTGTGTGTTCTCTGGTGTGTTACAAGAGGAGATGACTGTGCAAACGCCTTCCCACACACACTGCACTTGAAGGGTTTCTCTCCTGTGTGAGTTCTCTGGTGTATTTTAAGAGCAGATGACTGTGCAAACGCCTTCCCACACACACTGCACTTGAAGGGTTTCTCTCCCGTGTGTGTTCTCTCGTATACTTGAAGATGTGATGAAAGTGCAAACGGCTTCCCGCACAGAGTGCACTTGAAGGGTTTCTCTCCTGTGTGTGTTCTCTGGTGTTTTACAAGATCAGATGACCGTGAAAATGCCTTCACACACACACTGCACTTGAAAGGTTTCTCTCCCGTGTGTGTTCTCTGGTGCTGTGTCAAATTTCCAGTCCGATCCGTGCTGTATGCACGCTGGTCGCATTGTTGACTTGTCGTACCGAGCTGTGCCGACTGCCTTTGCTCCATTAGACCAGCGTCAGCTGCAGACAGAAAAAAATATCCACACCATCGACACGTCAATGCATATATACAGTCACATGTGACTTACACGTCTATACTTATTCATATATTCATGATGTAGTAAAAAAGTGTCCCAAATTCATCACAGGGCTGTTATGGCACACAATGAGAGGGCAAATGGTTATAAACATGCCTGGAAGCCCTCGTATCTTCAAAATGAATGTTAACCCAAAACTCTAAGTACACAATTTCGGCTGTCTGGCTAAAAAACGAATATTTATGAGAGCTAAATTCAGCTTACATAGCAAAGGGTGTTGAAAACAATACTATTTGTGTAATGCAGAAATGCATAAATCAACGTTCAATCGCAACTTAGAGGTGTGAATCCAGGCTCAGATGTCCTTGAATGCTGGGATGAACAGTTCCGACTTCAGCTGAATGTGTGTGCTGTGTTCACCTCCTGTTTCCATTCTTATGAAGAGTTCCAGAGGAAAACAAAAATAAACTATTGTTATGATATAACCTCCGTGTTCAACAGAGTTAATAGACGTTACTGCAAACACAAACTGTACACTGTCACTGGGTAAACAGGCGGTGGCGTGTCTAGAATCACGCCTGGCCACCTTCATCTGCTTGGCATGAATGCTTCCTCACTCCACCAAGTAATTAATTGAGGATCAACGAACATATCCGAGGCTAACTGGAGTTTGCGTGCCTCTCTCCGTGGTGAGATGTTAACTACCTCACCTGGTATACAGGAAGTCGTGGGTTCGATCCCAACCCTGACGCCTGCTGTATATTTGGAGTTTGCGCGTCACTCCGTTTAGTGTCTTTGACCGATAGACATTGACACACTTATTCTTGTTTCTTTCGGTAAAGTTACGTAGATAGAAAATAACAATAACAGATAATACAATTACATTAAATAAAGACCACTTGTGTTGCGATCAAAACGACATGAGTTGTTTTGCTTTATTTGGAATTATTCATTTATTTTATTGTTATTTTCATTTAATTTTCTATCTACGTGACTTTACCGAAAGAACCAAGAATATTAATTCCTGCAGTCACCAAAGTTTTAAGTCAAAACATTCACACACGTTGACAAAGCCTCACCTTGTGTTGTTGTGGGCAGGTCGCTTCTGATAACAAGAGCGGTATAGCAGCTCAAGCGGGCTTGGCCTGGTGAAAAAAATAAAAAAAACTGCGTGAATATTGACAATAAAACAATGTTACAAAGTGGCGAGCCGGGTGAAGACAAATTAAACTTAAGCGAGATAATTAAAGTGAATGCAATCAGGCGAGGGCAGGAGGCAAGGCCCCGCGTGGCTAGGCCCCGCGTTGTAAAGTTCCAACCTGGACATCGATTCCCATGCTCGCTGCTACTCAACTGACATCCCTGCGAGAGAGAGCGAGGCTCTACCTTGGTAAACAACAACAACAACCACCACCACCACAACGACCACCACCACCACAACGATGAGAATTTCTCACCTCGGATTTCAGTGCAAGCGCGCACACGGCAGCTTCCTGTTGCCTCGCGACAGCAGGAAGTAGTCTGACGTCACTTCCCTCCCACGAGCGGCTGTGTGACTGATTAAATTATGTTAATGAGGCCGGCCCATATGTCGAGGGATGGGGGCGTGGGCGCTGAACCCGTCGCAATAAACTCGCGACAGCTTTAACGGACACATTATGTTAATGAGCCGCCAGTCACTGGGCGTAGCTTTGCCCAAATAAGGATTGCCACTGGAACGATATCGGAAGTGACCCAAGCGGAGGTGACGTCACGCTCAAGAGCGCGGTGGACGGGAGTCGGGGTGAATACCTTGGTGACATAACGTCACTAGCGAGGTACACCTCCCCCTGGCGTTTCACGCCGATGAAGTAATGCAGAGTGGTGACGTCACAGAGTTGGAGTTGATTTAGATTCATTTTTCATTGCTCCCTCCCTTGGGTGTGTGAGCTCAGCAACAACGTGGACATTATTGTGTATACACTGTGTGTGTGTGTACACTGTGTGTGTACACTGTGTGTGTGTACACTGTGTGTATACACTGTGCGTGTACACTGTGTATACACTGTGTGTCGCTGTGTCACTGTGTGTGTAACTGTGTGTGTGTACACTGTGTGTATATATACACTGTGTGTGTACCCTGTGTACGCTTTGTGTATATACAGTGTACCCTGTGTGTACACTGTGTATATACTGTATGTACACTGTGTGTACAGTGTGTGTGTACACTGTGTGTGTACACTGTGTGTACACTGCATACACTGTGTGTGTACACTGTGTATACTGTGTGTACACTGTGTGTGTGTACACACTGTGTATACTGTGTGTGTGTACACTGTGTGTGTATACTCTGTGTGTGTACACTGTTTGTGTCCGCATTGAACCAAACCCCCGGCAAGGCCATCTACTTAATGACGAGAGAAAATTCACATGAAATGTCCTTTTCAATGAAGTCTTCCAGATGTAAATTGATACAAGCTTTTAATGAAGAAATACAATCATCTAATTCAAAACACAACACAATTCAAAGATGTTTAATTTTAAAACTTCAAAACGGAGCATGGGGTACTTGCGTGAATGCGTCCTTCGTGTGCAAATGTTGTGACTTTCCTGGCCTGAAGGCCGTCAATGTGTTGGACCCTTATTGGTGCACAGTGTCTCAACAACAGCAGTGGGGTTTGCTTCAACCGATAGGTACGAACATCCAGACGTCAATCAGCAAGGACCATTTCTAGTCCCATTTAGACAAAATCTACGTCAACACGTAAGACAAAACTACAGTTCGTGTTGTAGAGAATGTACCTGCTCCTATACGTGTAACTTTCAAGTGGTATGCCTTGTAACTGCTGAATGATCCGAGCGTGCTCCCTATTTCAAAGACAATGAGTTGCTCCAGAGGCAGACGCTTCGTGAAACACAAAAGTACCCTTTGACCTGTATCACAAGAACAACGGGTCTCACCTGAGTTCTCTGTACAGGTTACTTCCAAACACACACACACACTTTGTCCTAATATCACTTATTCAATGTGACCCTCAGACAAAATGTTACATGTACGCGCAGTCAGACAAGTATTCATTCTAAATCATTGACGGGCATATTAACATTGAATTACTGCAGCAAAATTGACTGCATCAGGTTACATCATATTAACAAGAAGTTATTTTAAAAATACGCACCGCCTGCTTAACAGTGTATGTACACCGTACTATTGCAGTGTCATTCAAAACGAGTAGGCCATTGCATGCTGGCGTCTGGGTCAAAATGTAGCAAATTCTAAACATTAGCTACAAATAATAGATCACGGAGTTTAGATCGCAACACAAGCAATCGTCATCAGGTGGGACAACCACAGCAGCAAGAAGACAAAACTGCTGAAGTAGGCGCCTACTTCAGCGTCTTCTTCTTGCTGTGGTTGTCCCACCTGATGACGACTGCTTGTGTTGTGATCTAAACGCCGTGGTCTGTTATGTTTCTACCCACGTGATGACTTTACCGAAATAACTAGAGTGTGGATTCCTCCAGTCACAAAAGCTTCGAATCAAGATTGCCGACAAACTACACAACCGAGATGACGCATCAATCATCGCCCCCTACTGACAGGCTCTTGCCCACATGCAGGCCGGTGCAGGGCCACCACCTTGTGCCACACAGGGGCAGCTGCTACTTGGGGATGCTCTTCGAGCATCTCAGACGAGATACAAAACTCCGAGTTGCCGAGGCGATTAAGCGAGCAAAGCGTAAAAGCAATTATCATGAGAACATCGTGAATGCTTGGGAGCTTATTGGCTCTCGCTCCTGGTGAGAGATTGACCCAACCCACAGGTCCACAAAGACTGGCCACTCTTACTCTGCAGGTTGATGGTAGGAATTGAGTGTTCAACTTCAAATTCTTGTCATTAAAGGCCTGTGACAAAGGTGCATCTATTGTAGCGACATCGTCTCTGGCTTACACATCTACCGGGTCTCCACTTGACGTTGTATTGTCTAGGAGTAACTCCACCCACACTTCCACAAACTGCTGGGAGTTGCCTCGCTCTGCCTCAGTCAGAATTCACCCCCTGCTTGACGTTGCCTCCATCAATATGAAGGTCCGATTTTGGAGTTGAATCTTCATCTTCACATTTCACCTACACTTCTTCGCTATTCACCATCACTTCTTCCTTCTTCACCATCACTTCTTCCCTCTTCACCATCACCTCTTCATATTTCACCTTGATATCTTGAAAAGTATCCAAGCTGGGATTTTCTTCCGGTTCGTGTTTCATGAGGGATGGGCTTATAGTGGCACTTTGACTTTCACAAGCTGATTTCAGACTCCACTCCTTGCAGATCTTCTGATGCTTCCGTGTTCTCTGGTGTACTTGAAGATTTTATGAATGTGCAAACGCCTTCCTGCAGAGTGCACCTGAAGGGTTTCTCTCCCGTGTGTGTTCTCTGGTGTACTTTAAGATGTGATGACTGTGCAAACATCATCCCACACAGAGTGTACCTCAAGGATTTCTCTCCTGTGTGTGTTCTCTGGTGTGTTACAAGAGGAGATGAATGTGCAAACGCCTTCCCACACACACTGCACTTGAAGGGTTTCTCTCCTGTGTGTGTTCTCTGGTGTACTTTAAGATGTGGTGACTGTGAAAACATCATCCCGCACAAAATGCACCTGAAGGGTTTCTCTCCTGTGTATTCTCTGGTGTTTTTTTAAGAACAGATGACAGTGAAAATGCCTTCCCACACACAGTGCACTTGAAGGGTTTCTCTCCCATGTGTGTTATCTGGTGTTCTTTAAGAACAGATGACCGTGAAAACGCCTTCCCACACACACTGCACTTGAAGGGTTTCTCTCCTGTGTGAGTCCTCTGGTGCCGTGTCAAATCTCCAGTACGATCCGTGCTGTATGCACACCGGTCGCATTGGAGCCTTGTCCTACCGAGCTGCGCTGACTGCATTTGCTCCATCAGAACAATTCTGCGGAGGAAGCGTCAGAGGAAGCGTCAGCTGCAGACAGAAAAAAATATCCACACCATCTACACGACAGTATCGAGGCACAGAGGAATGCATATATAGTCACATGTGACTTACACGTCTATATTCATATATTCATGATGTAGTAAAAAGTTTCCAAAATTCATCACAGGGCTGTTATGGCACACAATGAGAGAGAAAATGGTTATAAACATGCCTGGAAGCCCTCGTATCTTCAAAATGAATGTTCACCCAAAACTCTGAGCACACAATATCGGCTGTCTGGCTACAAAAGGAATATTTATGAGAGCTAAATTCAGCTGACATAGCAAAGGGTGTTGAAAACAATACTATTTGTGTTAGGCAGAAATTCATAAATGAATGTTCAATCGCAACTTAGAGGTGTGAATCCAGGCTCAGATGTCCTTAAATGCTGGAGTGAGCAGTTCCGACTTCAGCTGCATGTGTGTGCTGTGTTAACTTCCTGTTTCCATTCTTATAAAGAGTACCAGAGGAAAACAAAAGTAAACTATTGTTACGCTATAACCTCCGTATTCAACAGAGTTAATAGACGTTGCTGCAAACACAAACTGTACACTGTCACTGGGTAAACAGGCGGTGGCGTGTCTAGAATCACGCCCGGCCACCTTCATCTGCTTGGCATGAATGCTTCCTCACTCCACCAAGTAATTAATTGAGGATCAACGAACATAGCCGAGGCTAACTGGAGTTTGCGTGTCTCTCTCCGTGGTGAGATGTTAACTACCTCTCCTGGTATACAGGAAGTAGTGGGTTCGATCCCGACACTGTCGCCTGCTGTATATTTGGAGTTTGCGCGTCTCTCCGTATAGCGTCTTTGGAAGAGGTACGTGGATGACACTTTTGTCATCTGGCCACATGGCCGGCCTGCTCTAGACCAATTCTTCGACCACATCAATTCCATACACCCAGCCATCAGATTTACCATGGAAGTCGAAAAAGATGGCAAGCTACCTTTTTTGGATGTCCTAATTAAAAAGAGACCTGATGGTTCAATGAGCCACTCTGTCTACAGGAAAGCTACCCATACGGATGCTTATCTGAAACCGGATTCCCACCACCATCCATCACAGAAGAATTCTCTCATCAAGACTCTGTATCATAGAGCCCAATGCATATCCGACCAGGAACACATAGGCAGTGAACTCAAGCACGTACACCAAGCTCTTAGGGCTAATGGTTACTCCGACTATACAATCCGCAAAGCTATCACTCAAACAATGAAGAAGGACCCTCTTGAGGAGCCGTTCAAAACCATCACTTTACCCTACATTGCGGGGATCACAAAAAAGATCTCCAAAATCTTGAATAAACACAAGATCCAGGTCCGTTTCAACACATTACATAAAATCCGTGATCTGGTTCCGTCTGTAAAATATGTGATTCCGGACATACAGTACCCTGGTGTCTACAAACTAAGTTGCCTCTGTGGTAGTAGTTACATTGGAGAAACCAAACGCCATGTCTCGGACCGCATTCGTGAACAGCAGATCACTGTTATAATTCAGTAGGCTCACATGACATTGACTTTTCCAAGACAGAGGTTCTTTGTAAGCCATCTGGCTACCATGAGAGATTCGTTCATGAGGCTATCCACATATACAAGCATAGAGACAATTTCAACCGAGAAGATGGATTCCAGCTTAGCAATCATTGGAAAGATTTGATTAACCATTTCAGGTCTTAATTGATTGTTCATGCTTACAGTGGCTTTCAGACAGCATACATTAATTTTTCGTCTCCCCCCTCTTCTTTTCAGAACAGAGATGGACTTGTCCTTCTAAATAAACTGCCAAATCGCTGCGCGTGTGCTGACTTTTTTTACACTGTTTAAAAATAAATACATCGTTTAAAAATAAATAAATTATTGCAAACCGACACACCTGATGACGACCGTTTGTGTTATGGTCGAAACGTCGTGCAAATTTTTATTGTTTTATATATATATTATTATTTTATTGTTTCCCTTCAACGTGACTTTACCGAAAGAGCTAAGAATATGAATAAATTATGCTAATGAAGCCGGACCATATGTCGAGGGATGGGGGCGTGGGCGCTGACCCGTCGCAACAAACTCGCGACGGCTTAAGGATACATTATGTTAATGAGCCACCAGTCACTGGGCGTAGCTGTGCCCAAATAAGGATTGCCACTGGAACGATATCGGCAGTGACCCAAGCGGAGGTGACGTCACGCTCAAGAGCGCGGTGGACGGGGGAGGGCTGAATACCTTGGTGACATGACGTCACTAGCGAGGTACACCTCACCATGGCGTTTCACGCCGATGAGGTAATGCAGAGTGGTGACCTCACAGAGTTGGAGTTTAAGTTGATTTAGATTCATTTTCCATTGCTCTCTCCCTTGGGTGTGTGAGCTCAGCAACAACAACGTGGACATTATTGTGTGTACACTCTGTGTGTACACTGTGTGTACGTATATACACTGTGTGGACATACACTGTGTATACACTGTGTGCGTGTACACTGTGTGTGTGTACACTGTGTGTGTACAGTGTGTGTGTACACTGTGTATACACTGTGTGTCACTGTGTGTCGCTGTGTCACTGTGTGTGTGTACACTGTGTGTGTGTATATATACACTGTGTGTGTACTCTGTGTGTACACTGTGTGTATATACTGTATGTACACTGTGTGTACACTGTGTGTGTACTGTTTGTGTACACTGTGTATACACTGTGTATGTACACTGTGTGTGTACAATGTGTGTACTGTGTGTGTGTACACTGTTGTATACGGCCCCTTTTTCCACAATATCCATAAGAATATTTACGGATGCATACACATAGATTTATTTTTCCTTTCTTTCGTGACAAACAATATTTTTTTATAATGAATAAAACCGTAAGCCAGAAACACGAAAAACCAGATGTCGGTCATAAACAGGCCATATATATAAAGAAATAATAAAACTCTCAAGAGTTTGATGGGCCCCTTAGGAAAGGTCCCTCCGAGGTCAGAACACCAAGAGACTAGACACGGAGACGCCAACAGGGTAAATCGTATACATTTTTTATCCTTATTTGCCAGTAAAACAACAAAAAAATTAAAAGGCAACAACAAGAATAAGATAAAATTAGCAGTCCTAACGCTCACTCCAATTAAGAACAGGCCACCAGACACATCAGTGAATTATTATCCAATGATTAATTCGCTATCAAATGATTTTCACCTTTAATACCTTTACTGTTAAACCAAAGCCTGGAGCAGGAATACCGAGTCACATCAAAGGTTATCGAGAAGGAATGAGGCGAACGGGCAAACTTACAAAAGAGTTTAAACAATATCCCAAGCAACCCCGACCACCTCTGTCTCTCGCAACGCGGAGAAGCAGGAATCACACCTTATCACAAGATGCCATCTGGAAAAGCCAGCCGGGTTTGATGAGGAGACACACCCCACCCCACACACGGCAACCAGGCAAACAAAGTTTTAAAGAAATTGCAATATAACATTAATAATAACGTGTTCACCTTACACGACATTCCATTATAGAACCTTACAGAACCAAGAGACATGGATTCCAACAATCAAGAAACGGACCTCTTAAACTCAGGATGATAATTATTTTTCTTTTTAATAATTCCATCATAATAATTCGAACCTTGGTAAAACCGAGAGGTGTCGGGAGGACGTAGTTACAAACACGAGTCGTGGCGAACATGGGACCAAATGGTATTTGAGAAATCTAAGTCGAAAGTATAAAGAGATAGGTGCTCCCGACCACCTTTGTCTCTCCCGAAGAGCGCGAGAGAGGAATTTCACGCCAGGGCAAACAGATCGTTATCGCAGGAACCATCTGCCACACACGGGACTTAGTAGTGGCCCCACCCCACCCTGCACACGGGCAGCAAAAGAGCGAGCGAGCTTTAAGTTAAATAAACTCACACATTTATAAACACACAAAGTGACGAAAATTAATAAACTAAGTAAGAGCCAAGGTAACGGGGTGGATTAGGCTGGTAGAATGTGGAGTCGAAATGATATTTGCAAAGTATAGAGAGATGGGAAGATCCCGGCCACCTTTGTCTTTCTCTGCAGCACGTGATAAAATGCATAGCCTCGGAAGAGCATCTTCACTTGGAAATAAATCAAATACTATGAATCACAAGCAGGATCATAACTGTGTATGATAAGATACCAACTGTGATGTGAAATGTTAAACATAAAAAAATCTTAACCATTTCTTTGTGCGTCGAAAACGTGTACGAAAAAGGGGGGGGAACCCGCCCCTCTCTTTGGATGGATGGAGTAGACAACCAGACGCCTCCAAGATGAATCGAGGTGTCTGTTGTCTTGATGTTTATGGCTTCAGGAAAGACCCCAACAGAACCGTGTCATAAATGACACACACACAAACATACACAATGACATACGAACCCCCCCCCCCACCACCGACACACGAACCCCCCCCCCCACCGACATACGATCAGATCAGAGATAGCTCCGCCTCGTGAGGAGGAGCCGAGAAGGAGAGAGATTTTTGGCATAAAAAGGAGCCGTTTCAGCATTGAAATCAGCTCATCAGCCCTCGAGGCCAGCTCAACAGAAGAAGACTCATCTCAACTCAGCTCAACAGAAGAAGACTCATCTCAACTCATCTCAGCAGAAGACCCGCTCAACTCATCTCAGCAGAAGACCAGCCATCACCGACGCCAGAGACGCCTCTACAACTCGCCGAATTGGCGAGTGTCGCCGATTGGCGACCCGCTGCCGCTGTTAGCGGCCAGCGCCACCACGAGCGAATCGTGAGCCTGCAATCTACAACCACCAACGACGGAGCACCAGCGTGCCAGCTGCTCGCAGACGCCCTGCGCGCATTACATACCGTCCGCGTACAACCGCGCCGCTGCGGGCGTGCTTCTAACGCCATCTACCAGACGGTCATCGCAGCTACAACAACGTATCTACTCGTTCACCAACGTCCGTCGAGTCCGAACCAACTACTGAAAGAAGAATCAACTGATACGTATGATACACTGCCCCCCACTACACGACAAAACAGACGTCTGCTTGACGCAAAAAATCGATTCCGAACATTGGCCTACTCTTTCACCACTCATACCATTCAACACACACACGGGTCATTAACAAAGCCTAAAACCTCAAGCCATTGAACCATCCGTGATTGTGGAAACATCGCAACGACCGAGTGAATAATCCATCGTTTTTAAGAGTGTTCATAATTTTCCTCTGTAATATTGTGCCGGGGCTGTACTTCTAACCGCATAAATTACCAACTGACCCATTAACAAGGATTCATTATTGGCACCTCACCACGGAGCGCCGCTCGCGGGGGTGAAGAGCGTGTTCAACCGGTTCCCTGTCAAGGGTCTGGCCACAATTAATTAAAAGATTGGCCCGAGATAAGGATCTCAAAAGGAAACATCGCCACCCATTGAGTCGCGTTGAAAAGTCTATTAGAAATACTTGAGTCGTTCGTTAATATTTTTCTTTCTACATAATCTTGCTGGTATCCACGAATGAAATAACGAATTCAAACGCATATTTGTGCCTCCAAGAATAATACTGGTTGGAGTACCCTTTCAACGAGTAGCGTTGCATAATAATCAGTCATCCTATTGTTAACGTGACAATAATTGCATTAAGGGCCGCGCATGATCAATGACCGAATGCTGTGTTGTGTGACAATTCAAGTAACGAAGCATTGCGGCCATCAAGTGGTGTTGATAAGGCAATCAGAATTATTTCAGTCGAACGCTTTAATTGCATAATCGTTGATGAATCAATGAACGAACATCGCCGTGGTACTGTGCTGACGATTTCAAGCATAATAATTTCGCATATCAGAATGTGTTAAGGATTGGATACGAATCAAAGACCGAGTGCCGTGTTGTGTAATCATTCAAGAATACGAGTTTGCATATTATAAGGTTAAGGTTTTGATAGAATAGTTCGCTTGTTTTTAATCTCTCTCTCAACAACCGATCGATTGCGTTACGCATCGGGAATTAACCACAGGTGCCGCTATCGAAGTGAAACAACGCAATCGTGATGGTATCATGTTAACGCTGTGTTGAAATTCCAACATCTAGAGATTGAGTTTTCATATTATCCAAAAATTTAAGTTAGCTAGAAAATAAAATTGATCAAAGCAGAAGGTTTGTGTGTGATTCTTCCTGAAATTCTGCATAATATTGTTCTGCGTATGAGATCTGAATCCTGGGGACCTATCATAAGCACACTATCACCACACATAATCCATAACACACATAATTCATAATGTTCAATCGAGAGTAATCGTATCCTTATCGATAATACGGAATTAAAGAGCAGAGTCGAATCGACTCTCTCTCATTCACGCTCACAACGCCTGCATCACTGCATACGATTAATTGCGTTATTCCAATTCATAACACAATCCTCGTCACCGAGGCTCGACCTTATAATCCATAACGACCTGCATTATCATGACCATGCCCACTCGCATAAATTAATACGATTATATCTCGAATCAGCATAATTTATGCACATAATTACACTGATGAACATAATTTCGGATAAATTATGCAAATTTCAAATTTCATTAATTTTTTATTATTTTCATCAATTTTCATAACACCTATATATACAACAGTTTCTCCCCTGTGTGAGTTTTCTGGTGCAATGTCAAATGTTCAGTACGATCCGTGCTGTATGGACACCGGTCGCATTGATGCCTTTTTGCACCGAGCTGCACCAAGTGCCTTTGCTCCATCAGACAAATTCTGCAGAGGAAGCGACAGCTGCAGAGAGAAAAAAAGAATATCCACACCATCTACACGTCAGTATCGATGCACAGAGGAATGCATATATACAGTCACACGTGACTAACACGTCTATACTTATTCATATATTCATGTTATAGTGAAAAAGTGTCCCAAATTCATCACACGAGCTGTTATGGCACACAATGAGGGCAAATGTCATAAACGTGCCTGGAAGTGCTCGTATCTTCAAAATGAACGTTAACCCAAAACTCCGAGCACACAATTTCGGCTGTCTGGCTTCAAAATGAATATTTATGAAAGCTAAATTCAGGTGACATAGCAAAGGGTGTTGAAAATAATACTATTTGTGTTATGCAGAAATGCATAAATTAATGTTCAGTCGCAACTTAGAGGTGTGAAGCCAGGCACAGATGTCCTTGAATGCTGGGATGAACAGTTCCGACTTCAGCTGCACGTGTGCTGTGATAACTTCCCGACTACATTCTTAGAAAGAGTAGCAGAGGAAAACAAAAATAAACTACTGTTTTTATATAACCTCCGTGCTCAATAGAGTTAGACTTTACTGCAAATACAAACTTGACCCTGTCACACACTCAGAGGTGGAGCCAGGATTTTCAGGTAGGAGGGGCAACCCCTTCAGCAATGAAAAATGATAAGAGTTAGTAAGTAAGGAGTTGTTAGTAGGGAGTTGTTAGTAGGGAGTTGTTAGTACGTAAGGAGTTGTTAGTAGGGAGTTGTTAGTAAGTAGGGAGTTGTTCGTAAGGAGTTGTTACTAAGGACTTGTCCCTTATATTCTTAGCTCTTTCGGTAAAGTCACGTTGAAGGGAAACAATAAAATAATAAAATATATATAAAACAATACAAATTCTCACGTTTTATATCTTTTTATATATTGAATATAAATTACTGCAGTCACGAAAGCTTTAAATCAAAATTTAGCTTGTGTTGCGCCCGAAACGTCGTGATTTATTTTATTTTGTACCTACCACGTGATGACTTTAACCTGAAAGGACCAAAGAGCATCACGCTGAAGAATATTCTCCATGTCTCTGGTGGACTGGAGTAGGCTCGTGGCTCGTGGTCACAGCTGTGGGTGACAAGAGTGGCGGATGCGGCGTGCCCAGCCGACTTGGGGACAGATCTGGCTGAAATGAAGCTTTGTACATGACCCGCAGTGGTGAAGTATGGTCAAACAACCTCCCCCTCCTCCCCATTACCGCCATGGAGTTGGGGAAGCCTTCATCCATTGGTGGAATGAGATGGGCGGAGTTTATTCTGTATCAACGATATATTGAAATGACAAGAGGGACCTTGAAAGTGTTTCTCAGAGGGGAGAATCACATTAGGCTTAAGTTTCAACGCGTACCATTGAAGTATTGTTCATTGTAAGAGCTGGCTAAGTGTACATGTTGTGGCGGCTTGTAGAAGAATAAAAAAAGATTTCCCCCAAAAAAATATTGCTCAAAATGCCCCTCCAATATATTGCCATTAAAAATATTTAAACAAAAATAATAATTGCTGTGCTATGTAAATAAAAATAACAATTTTCTAAACCTTGGCCACAATATGTGGACTTGTCTTCATGTAACAATGCATAGATTTCTGTTTATATGATTGTGGTTATGAAGAAAAAAACAGCAATGTTGTAATAGAATAACACTCTTAGACATTTCATATTCTTAGTTTTTTCGGTAAAGTCACGTTGAAGAGAAACAACAAAATAATAAAATATATATAAAACAATAAAAATTCTCACGACGTTTCGACCATAACTCAAACGGTCGTCTTCAGGTGTGTTGGTTCGCATACATTTATTTTTAAACGGCGCATTTATTTATTTATAAAAAAACGTTAGCGCCACGCGCAGCGATTTGGCAGTTTACCCAGGACTAGTCCATCTATATTCTGAAAAGAGGAGGGGGGAGACGAATTTTTTTATAATGTATGCTGTCTGAAAGCCACTGTAAGCGTGAACAATCAATTAAGAACTGAAATGGTTTATCAAATCTTTCCAATGATTGCTAAGATAGAATCCATCTTCTCGGTTGAAATTGTCTCTGTGCTTGTATATGTGGATAGCCTCATGAACGAATCTCTCATGGAAGCCAGATGGCTTACAAAGAACCTCTGTCTTGCAAAAGTCAATGGCATGTGAGCCTACTGAATTAGAACAATGATCTGCTACGGCCGAGGTGTTGGTCCTACCGTGTTTAAGGTCTGCTTTGTGTTCACGAATGCGGTCCGAGACATGGCGTTTGGTTTCTCCAATGTAACTACTACCACAGAGGCAACTTAGTTTGTAGACACCAGGGTATTGTATGTCCGGAATCACATCTTTTACAGACAGAACCAGATCACGGATTTTATGTAATGTGTTGAAACGGACCTGGATCTTGTGTTTATTCAAGATTTTGGAGATCTTTTTTGTGATCCCAGCAATGTAGGGTAAAGTGATGGTTTTGAAAGGCTCCTCAAGAGGGTTCTTCTTCATGGTTTGAGTGATAGCTTTGCGGATTGTATAGTCGGAGTAACCATTAGCCCTAAGAGCTTGGTGTACGTGCTTGAGTTCACTGCTTATGTGTTCCTGGTCGGATATGCATTGGGCTCTATGATACAGAGTCTTGATGAGAGAATTCTTCTGTGATGGATGGTGGTGGGAATCCGGTTTCAGATAAGCATCCGTATGGGTAGCTTTCCTGTAGACAGAGTGGCTCATTGAACCATCAGGTCTCTTTTTAATTAGGACATCCAAAAAAGGTATCTTGCCATCTATTTCAACTTCCATGGTAAATCTGATGGCTGGGTGTATGGAATTGATGTGGTCGAAGAATTCGTCTAGAGCAGGCCGGCCATGTGGCCAGATGACAAAAGTGTCATCCACGTACCTCTTCCATAAGGTTGGGCGCAGAGTGGCAGTCTGGATGGCGTCAGTCTCAAATTTCTCCATGAAAATGTTAGCTATAACTGGAGAAAGGGGGGAGCCCATTGGGGTGCCCTCAGTTTGTTTGTAGAAAGTTCCATTCCAAGTGAAGTATGTATTGGTTAAACAGTGTCTCACCAGGGGGGGTACCTCAGTGTTTAGTCCTTGATGAACCAAGTCTTCAATGATTGCAATGGTGTCAGGTACAGGAACCTTGGTGAATAAGGAAACTACATCAAAACTGACAAGAAGGTCGTCTGGGGACAGGGAAATACCGTTGATTGTCGATACCAGGTGAGTAGAATTTTGTACCGCAGAGGTGGTCTTTCCAGTGAAAGGACGCAGGATTTCAGACAAAAAACGAGCTAGTTTGTAGGTGGGGGAGCTGATAGTAGAGACTATGGGACGAAGAGGTGTATCTACTTTATGTATTTTTGGTAAGCCGTATAATCTTTGTGGCCTGGCAGCAGAAGGTTTCAACGAAAACTGTTTAGATTGATCAATTAATGTGGTTGAATCAGAAATTATAAGTTTTCGTTGAAACCTTCTGCTGCCAGGCCACCAAGATTATACGGCTTACCAAAAATACATAAAGTAGATACACCTCTTCGTCCCATAGTCTCTACTATCAGCTCCCCCACCTACAAACTAGCTCGTTTTTTGTCTGAAATCCTGCGTCCTTTCACTGGAAAGACCACCTCTGCGGTACAAAATTCTACTCACCTGGTATCGACAATCAAGGGTATTTCCCTGTCCCCAGACGACCTGCTTGTCAGTTTTGATGTAGTTTCCTTATTCACCAAGGTTCCTGTACCTGACACCATTGCAATCATTGAAGACTTGGTTCATCAAGGACTAAACACTGAGGTACCCCCCCTGGTGAGACACTGTTTAACCAATACATACTTCACTTGGAATGGAACTTTCTACAAACAAACTGAGGGCACCCCAATGGGCTCCCCCCTTTCTCCAGTTATAGCTAACATTTTCATGGAGAAATTTGAGACTGACGCCATCCAGACTGCCACTCTGCGCCCAAACTTATGGAAGAGGAACGTGGATGACACTTTTGTCATCTGGCCACATGGCCGGCCTGCTCTAGACGAATTCTTCGACCACATCAATTCCATACACCCAGCCATCAGATTTACCATGGAAGTCGAAATAGATGGCAAGATACCTTTTTTGGATGTCCTAATTAAAAAGAGACCTGATGGTTCAATGAGCCACTCTGTCTACAGGAAAGCTACCCATACAGATGCTTATCTGAAACCGGATTCCCACCACCATCCATCACAGAAGAATTCTCTCATCAAGACTCTGTATCATAGAGCCCAATGCATATCCGACCAGGAACACATAAGTAGTGAACTCAAGCACGTACACCAAGCTCTTAGGGCTAATGGTTACTCCGACTATACAATCTGCAAAGCTATCACTCAAACCATGAAGAAGAACCCTCTTGAGAAGCCTTTCAAAACCATCACTTTACCCTACATTGCTGGGATCACAAAAAAAATCTCCAAAATCTTGAATAAACACAAGATCCAGGTCCGTTTCAACACATTACATAAAATCCGTGATCTGGTTCCGTCTGTAAAAGATGTGATTCCGGACATACAATACCCTGGTGTCTACAAACTAAGTTGCCTCTGTGGTAGTAGTTACATTGGAGAAACCAAACGCCATGTCTCGGACCGCATTCGTGAACACAAAGCAGACCTTAAACACGGTAGGACTAACACCTCGGCCGTAGCAGATCATTGTTCTAATTCAGTAGGCTCACATGCCATTGACTTTTGCAAGACAGAGGTTCTTTGTAAGCCATCTGGCTTCCATGAGAGATTCGTTCATGAGGCTATCCACATATACAAGCACAGAGACAATTTCAACCGAGAAGATGGATTCTATCTTAGCAATCATTGGAAAGATTTAATAAACCATTTCAGTTCTTAATTGATTGTTCACGCTTACAGTGGCTTTCAGACAGCATACATTATAAAAAATTTCGTCTCCCCCCTCCTCTTTTCAGAATATAGATGGACTAGTCCTGGGTAAACTGCCAAATCGCTGCGCGTGACGCTAACGTTTTTATAAATAAATAAATGCGCCGTTTAAAAATAAATGTATGCGAACCAACACACCTGAAGATGACCGTTTGAGTTATGGTCGAAACGTCGTGAGAATTTTTATTGTTTTATATATATTTTATTATTTTATTGTTTCCCTTCAACGTGACTTTACCGAAAGAGCTAAGAATAATCATGTTTTTCTTGTTCATGTTTTTGTTTGTTGCGGTTGCACCCGATTCAAGAGCCGGATGGCTCACAGGGCTCTACACCGAATAAATGAAACTGAGAAAACTGAAACTGAGTCTTGTAAAGACTAAACAGGGGATATTGCCGTTGTGTGATTGTATATGCATGGTTATAGATATGCAAGTGGGGAGTGGTGGTTAGTGAACCGTGCTACAAACCCTGTTACCCAAGTTCGATTCCCGCTCATGATCAAAAGCGACGGTGAATATTTCAACCAATTCTGGGGCTTCCTTAGGTCTACTCAGCCTCAAATGAGTACCTGCTGTGATACTGAAACATCAGCATTGGGGAAACAAAGGCGGTCCGGCGTGGTGCTGCCCACCCACCCCCTCGTGTGCTCATGATGGTCTTCATAAGTGCTCGCTTACCAGCACTTCTACCAGCACTTCCCCCAAAAGTCTGTTAAGGCTACACATGAGATTTTTGTCCACATTGCATTTCCTGTTTGCTATGTATGTGTCAATGGAGGCCATATACACCTTAACATATTCCATATTTAAGGGCTATGCATGCAAAATATTTAAATTTAAAAAAATATGCAATTAAACTAATCATGCCATTTTGACTTGGAACAACAAATAAGACATGTACTCACAATGAGCGTTGGCTTTTGCTCAGAATATGTTTGTATAATTTTTGCGAGCTTTGTAGTTGAGTATCAAGTCAAATTTAAAGGCAGTCTGTAGACGATAGAAAGGAAATCCCAACACGATTTTGCGGAGTTTCACAGGCCGATGCTTTTCATCCAATTTTACGAAGATTGCCGTTCCATCCCTATCAGACAACCACTCGGCAACCTAGAAAGAGAAAGGTGGATGCCTCAGCAATATTTGTAGAGGATATACAAATATTAATTTAAATGCATTGAGAGGTATTCATACCTCTCCATATTTTATATATATAAGTCAAAAAAAATGTCTGGGCATTTGCCCACGTGCAACTTGATTAAGATGACACAAATTCCTTTTAACAGTGGATGTTACAAATTAAATGCAACTAGTTTATAGTAGACGTGAAGGTTATTTTTTTACTCAAATGAGCATTGAGGCGGTGCTCATATCCTGTTTACAGCCCTGAGCCAGCGGTGGACATTCTACATTCTTATAACGGGGGAGAGTCTATCCGTAGAACCAATATTGACTCCCCCACAAAGTGATACTGATTTTAATTACCCCCGAAGGACCATGGAACGAGTTAGCACCCCCAACGAGGACTTTAACTCGCAGCCTTCTGATTGCGAGCCGCTCGCTCTACCACTGAGCCACCTGGCTATTAACCAATGTTATAGCAATATATATACTCTTTGGTTCTTTCGCTCAAGTCACGTAGGTATAAAATAAATACAAATTATATATACGTGACTTCACCGAAAGAACCCAAGTGTATGGATTTCTGCAGTCACGAAAGCTTCAAATCAAGATTGTAGCGATACAGTATATGTTTAAACAATGTATAATAAGTATGCCAACTCACATCTTCTATATTGGGAATGGTGGCTGACAGGGCGATGATCCGTACTCCCGCACAGGTATGCAGCGGTTGAAGCGCATCCTTTGTGGAGGTTGGAGGGACAAGGTTATAAAGCGTCTTCATTCTGCTGACCACAGCCTCCAAGGTGGCACCACGTGACTCATCCCCTACTGTGTGTACCTGCACCATGACCCACAGCATAACACGACGCAACTTCCATGATTTTTTTTTTTATCGAAGTATCCCACGATCTTGTCTCAGGTTATTTTCCTTGAGTTGTCCAAACTCGTGGAGACCACTACAATGCCTGTATCGGCAATCGGCCCTTCCCCATCCTGCAAGCATGAACCACCCTGAAGTACTGAGCTGTCGTGTACTCTTCCAGACTTCTGCATTGCTTACAGTATTCTGTCTTGCCACGAAATTCCCAACATCTCAGACACCTGGGCACAAATGCCAGCAACTTCTTTATAAGTTGTTTGAATGGGTCCAACTTTATGATCGAAAAATTAACACATGGTACTCCCACTTCAATTCGATGACCATATATTCAAATTAGGTACTGTAACCGTATGCATGCAATCTTCGGTTTACCTGCTTTTGTGGTACATCATTTTGGAATAATGCGCGCGTTGTATTTAGACTTTATATTGACATACGCTAGGCAATTTTCGGAATATCGTCATCCGCAACACGAGATGCGCCACCCTAGCCTGGCACCACGACCCAACGGCGTTGCCAGCAACCAGTGCGGTACGATAACTCGTGCGCTATACTTGTACGGCATTCACTAACTCTAAGCTCTAAGTCTGTCTCCCTCCTCGCCTCCATCCATCCCCTCCGCAACGCAACTCCGGCGTCTTAACAAGCAATACCATATTTCCTTATTTTATAGGAAGTAAATTAGAGTTTACGTGATTTTCTTTTTAATTTAAAGTATTATATTGTGGGTACATGTATTGTATTGATATAGGCTAGGATAATAAAAGCGATTATGCCAGCGAGTGCGAGTGAAATCCCCGAACCACCTCCTGTACCATTATTTCTTCTGGGAAAATTGCTATTGAACATACGCGATTTTGAGATACGCGCACCTTTCCAGGCACACGTCTATCTCATAAGTCAAGGAGTCCCTGTATAACTATGTCACTTTATTGGATTGCAAATCCAGAGCGCGCTAACCATCGCACCACTGTGGCCGCTTCCTGTAAATTCAATACTGTGCACAGGAATAACCCGTATTCTTAGCTCTTTCGGTAAACTCACGTTGAAGGGAAACAATAAAATAATAAAATATATATAAAACAATACAAATTCTCACGACGTTTCGACCATGGTCGACCATATATATTTTATTATTTTATTGTTTCCCTTCAACGTGACTTTACCGAAAGAGCTAAGAATATGAATTACTGCAGTCACGAAAGCTTTAAATCAAAAAGGAATAACCCGTCTTACGTCGGGGATGCGTTCCTGAAAGGTGCGACAGCAAATATCCAAACAACGTCAATCAAAGCAATTTACAGGGTAGGTGGAGGCTGAGGCTGAGGCTGAGACGGACCCGAGAAAGGACGGCCGCTGCCATCGACGTATGTGTGGGTGGAGGCGACGCAAAACAGGTAGTGGCATCCATAAAGTGACGACGTATTTGCGATATGTGAGGTGGCGGGGGGGGGGAGTAAATGGGGGTATCGCTGTATTTACAAAAGTATGCCGAGGAAAACCAAGAACAATACAGTCATGTACTCTACCTCATCGATCAGAAACAGCCTCACGACCTGCACGAGAGACCTGTCGTGCCACTGTCTTGTTGTGCTATCCCATTTTTCCTGCAAACAAATGAGGTCAGTGAGCCCAGTAGAGATATAAACATTACAATGTACAAACCAAAGCCCCGTGACCCCAGGTTCACACTCTGGGAGCGTGCCACACCTGAGTATGGAATTATCGGTGGATATGAGAGATCTCAGGGGAGTGTATGGCTGAATCAACTTTGCGGAGTGTACGGTTGAATCGTTTCCTGGATGTGAGGTGCAGCAAGCCCATTAAAGGCCTTGAACACGAGTAGGAGAATGTTAAACTCAATGCGGGTGTGAACTGGGAGCCAATGAGAAACCTGAGCACAGGTGAGATATTACGTTGTGTTCCGTATTATGTAGGTCAGCATCAAACTAGGACCCATATCTAACAGAGTGGGTCCTCACTTATACACATCGAGCAATTCAGAAAAATAGGCTTAAGAAAGCCTGACTCTGCTGATGAGACAGTGATAAGCAAAACCGGTCCAGAGTATTGCTTGTGTTGAACCAATACTGCTGAAATTATTATGATCCCAGAAGGTCGTGTGGTGGCTGATGGGATGTCTAAAAATATACCCTTAATTTTAATGTGGAAGGACAGCTACGTGAAGGAGGCGTATTGTCAGCGTATTTATTTTTTCAACACTTACCGGTGTTGTCAATATTATTTGGGCATCTTGTGTCTCAAAATAGTCATCGACGTCCGTGTCTCCGGTAAGCTCTTTGCACTGAATGCCGAGTGCTCCAAACTTGTTCTGCCAGTCTTCGAATTTCTCCCGACACAGTGCCTTGATGGGGGCCACTAGGGGGTGCGCGTCACATTCATGCTCACACAGGTCTACATCAAGCGTGCTTGCTGTTGTACGAATGCAATGCCGCGTGGGCAATTGCAACAATGTATAATGCAACAATTAAGAGACGTACTTACTATAAATAACTTTTGCATTGTAGGAGGGCCCTTGGCATTCCATTAAGAGTTGAATTATGGCCAGCTCAAAAATAACAGTCTTCCCAGAACCAGTCGGAGCACAAACCACTACAGGTCTGTTTGTGTACAGAATCTTAATTTTAAAAAATGTAAGACAAAGTTTGTTAAACATCGTGTAAAGGCATCTCCAGCATTCATATGAGGTACTGTCATTGCCTCTTGGAAGTTGTGCAAGTGTTATCAATTCGGCAGAGTTAGTCACAATTAAGCATTGAGGCGGTGTTAAGTTGGGGATGAGTCTGTCTCTCCATTGGGTAATAACTGCTGACTCATCCACAAAGTGGTACCAATTATATCAACCCTGGTAGGATGATGGGGTGAGTTAACCCCCAACCTAGATTTGAAATAACAAATTTCAGATTGTGAGCCGCTCACTCTGCTGTTCAGTCACCTCATCATAGCATGCATATGCTTGCATGATATGCATGTATTCATAATAAAGGTTTTTGGGTTAGATCGCGTTATTTATAAATGTGTCGTAACCCTCCACCACCCGACACGGCCAATCAGCAAAAAAGTGTCACGTTGACAAAAGACAAATAGTTCACTACTATAGCCCACCGGTGTGTTGAAGAGTGAATCCACACCATTTACAGTTTGAGTACGACGTTTCGCTGGTAATTACATCCAGCATCATCGGGCAATTCGCCAGAATGGTGAATAATATTGGTCGCGAAAGCCTACGTGTTAAATATGCCTGTATGATTACCTCTAGAAATCTTAAACGTTGTAACCTTATGATTGTTTCACTTAGTAATGACCATTAATATCAACCCTCTTGGTACATTCCACAGACATAGTTACAATCAGTAATGAAGATGTATAGTACCGAGCAAAACAAAACTGGTATCACTGCATAGAAATCAAACCGTAAGTTACACGTTTGTTTAAGTGTAAAATGCCATATACTTACGTCATCCATGACGCGAGACTGAACCGAGTTAAAAAAAGGAAACTCCTTGAAAATATGTCTGTAAGGCAACGCTGAAGGTAAGTTTAGGATAACATATGTTTAGGATTATGAATTCCCGTGGAGAATAACTGAAAAAGGAGACTTTTGTTACTTTATTCAAAGACAAACATGTGCTAACATTTATTATGAGGAAATTGTACATTCGCATTGTTTGGGGTTATTGTCGTTGTTACGCTTATTTATCAATGAGAGTCTCAATGAGTCTCAACACCTTTTTCAGAAAGCATAACTACATTTTTGCTCATAAAAACACACAATGTCACACAATCCAGCAAGTATTTTAATTATTGTGGTTTCATTGACGTTATTGTTTGTTATGAATTAAATGGGGAGGGTCACAAAACATCTGGACCACTCTGAATATATAGATAACACAATGATAGAGCACCAGACTAAGACAGAAGAAGGTTACTTGTGTTGTGGCCGAAACGTCGTGAGAATTTTATATTAAAGTTTTATTTTATTATTTCCCTTTTACGTGGATGACTTTACCGAAAGAACCCAGAAGACAGACTAAGACACTTCTAAGGTAAACAAGGTAAACAAAAAAGTCGGTGATTTCCTGCTCAAATGAGCACTGAGGCGGTGCTAAACTCCTGTTTACAGCCCTGAACCAGTGGTGGAAATTCCACATTCTTATAGGACAACCAGTTGACTTGCCCAACAAAGTGGTAATAATTTTATATTAACCCCAGAGGGAAAATGGGCTGAGTCAACCTCCAATCAGGATTTGAATTTCACAACCTTGAGATTGTGAGCTGATCCCTCTACCGCTGAAGCCTACCTGGTTGGTTCTTACTTCGTTTCAAGAGCAACACAGCTGAAGGAAGTCCACTCATTAATTTCATATACGTTTTGTTGAATGTTCACAAATGAACATAGTAAAAATAGCACAAAAATATCAAGCATGCAATACTCCTCTGTCACATACCTGTCCCTGCACATAATATAAAAAAAAATAAGGCGATGTATTACACATCCGAGCGGCCACACGTCTTTCTCGGAGTGAATAATTTCAGCAGCGTTGATGCAACAACAAAAAAGCAAAGTCTAGTCCGGTTGAAGCTCAATTCTGGTGAGTGAAATACCAATCTTACAGGCAAGGGCCCTCACTTGATATGATCGATTATTTTTTTGTTTTAAAGAGGCAATCTCAAAAAGGATACGAATTTCAGAAACTGATCGCATTTCACTGATAGTAAAGTCTTCTGAGTTTTCTGGGGAAAAAAAGAGATATGTTTTCAGTTTCAAGGACAATGCATATATTATCATAGTATGTTTTTTGTTTGCATTTTGACTGCAATTATTGTGGTTAATGCAGTAACGTGAATCCTTGTTAACAAGGTTTCAGTTTTGTTGCCAGAAAAAAGGGGAAAACCCCTATTATTACATAATTATACAATTAAAGAGAAATCTGAAAAGTCCCTTCGGAATATTAGGAAGAAGGTTGCAATGTACAGTTAACACAAACGTATAATGAGCACGATTGTGGAGAATACTATAGGTAACTACATAAATAAGCAGCTATGACCCCTTCCCATATATGCGCCTCCACGTAAAAAAATATAAAAGTATTATTTGCACATCCCATCAGCAGCATTGGTACAACACAGGCAAGCTCTGTATTGGTTTCGACATTGAGTATCTTCAAGCTTGCTTGTACCAATGCTGGTGAAGCGACTGATGCTTTACACAACGATCAAACGAAACCATTTGAGACTACCCATCACATGTACTCATACACCAAGTCTCATTATCTCACCTCCAACGTTCTCTTTGGCTTCTCTACTTTCTGAGGAATCGCCGCATTTGAGATTTCCTTGAAAGTCATTGGTATACGTACCAGAATACTGGCCAAAGCCATCCATCGACTCCACGCCTTTGTGAACACTGTAACGACAACAACAAACATCACATTATTCTCGCATTATTCTTGCAAAACAAGAATTTCGTTTCTGTGTTAGGGAACTCATACATATAGCAACGCGCATGTTGTAAACTCTTCTTATCCACACCGATATGCGGGGTATTGTTGGTGGATCCAAATATCAATGCTTATCTCCGTCCACTTATCCTCGTGTAGAAGTGTGGACACACACGTACGCGTGTTCCGCGCCGTACGTAGCCAACCGTGCTAATCGGAGGTGCGGGTATTACGGTGTGTTTGATACTGGCAACATTGTATATCGAATGTGGAGATGTGGCTCCACGTGAATATGATGTTTAACTTCAAATAGAGCATCGTCTGAAAAGGTCTGGGCCACCTCACCATGCAACACACCAGCGATTCGTTTTCTGCGTATAGATGAGGGCACTACAGTGGATCGTCATCAGCCATGGTCGATCCACTGCTGGATAAAGGCCTCCGCAATAAGCCGCCGCTTTCTCTCACGGCCCTGCAAGCTAGCAGACCATCATTGCTACCACAATACGTATGTTGCAACAAATGTTTGTTGTCATGGCAATGGGAAATACGATAAAAAATGTACTCTAGTCAACCTTCATGAAGTACATTATTGTAGTAGCCATCATTACTACTGCTATGTATTTTGTACATATTCATATTACGCAACTGTGTTTTTCATTAATAATTAAATGTAAAACGTAGATTAATAATATAGAGTAAACATCCCCACCGCGTTGTTTGAGATGAGGTGCTATAAATAAGCCACATTAATCCAAATGCATTGCATAGAGCACCCAACTCCACAACTATGGGACAATGACGTTCAAGGGCTACAATCCATCTTCAAATCGGGTGCTAAAATGTAAAAAACATGTTTTGACCTATCAAAGGGCAAATGTTGTCCTCGAAATGTAGTACACTTAAGGCATGCCATGCAAATATAAAAATGCTAACACTGTATGCAGTCATTTGCACATAGCGACGCGTGATTTCACTTTGTTTTTTTTGTCGTATTTAGATGTTTTTAGACAGTGAAATACATGATACAAACATTAGTTGAAGGCATATGTCGATAGTTGTGAAAGATTATAAATGTATTCATATTGCACACACACTGTAACAAATGATCTGAGCGTCAGCTTCATTTTAGCCTAAGGGACCCCCTCATGACAGCTTGTCCTTGTGCAGCACAAGGTAAACACAACCCTGAGCCAATGGAAATTCCACGTGCCTATGACAGAGGCGAGTTCATCCATAGAACAACCTAAACAGGTATCTGCCGGCAGGGGGCGATGTTGCCTTTGGTTATAGGACCCATATCTGATAGGGTCCTTGCCTGTGTTCTATGGTTCTTTCAGTAAAATCTAGATTTGAAGCTTTCGTGACTGCAGGAATCCATACTCTATATAAAATGTATACCTACGTGACTTTACCGAAAGAACCAAAGAGTATCTTTTAATTAAGCCACGTAGATCGAAAAAAAAGTTATTAAAAACATCACGACGTTTCGATACGCAAACACAAAGCGGTCCGTCATACGCTTGTGTTGCAACCGAAAGGTCGTGATATTTTTAATCGCTTTATTTGGATTATTTTTTTTTCTATGTACGTTAACTTTGTTTTACCGAAAGAACCGTTAGAATACGGACCGCTGCAGTCACGAAAGTTTAAATAAAAATGTCCTTCACCTGTAATGATCCATCTTGCAGTTCACCAGCATTGGTTGAAGCGAGCCAGACTGGTGAATGTTGAACGTGTGCGGAATGTTGCTTTGTGTTAAACCATTGCTGTTTATTTACTTTGAAATAACTGTTAGTAAGTTATCCCTGACTAGGTGAATCTCTAACGAGGTTAATCTCTAACGAGGTTAATCTCTAAGTTAATCTCTTACTAAGATAATCTCTTACTAAGTTAATATCTTAATAAGTTAATATCTAAGTCAATATCTTACTAAGTTGATATCTAAGTTAATATCTTACTAAGTTAATATCTTACTAAGTTAATATCTTACTAAGTTAATATCTAAGTCAATATCTTACTAAGTTAATCCCTAACTAAGTTAATGTATTACTAAGTTAATCTCTAACTAAGTTAATATCTTCCTAAGTTAATCTCTTACTAAGTTAATATCTTACTAAGTTAATCTCTTACTAAGTTAATCTATTATTAAGTTAATATCTTACTAAGTTAATTACTAAGTTAATATCTTACTAAGTTAATCTCTTACTAAGTTAATCTCTTACTAAGTTAATCTCTAACTAAGTTAATATCTTACTAAGTTAATATCTTACTAAGTTAATCTCTTACTAAGTTAATCTCTAACTAAGTTAATATCTTACTAAGTTAATATCTTACTAAGTTAATATCTTACTAAGTTAATCTCTAACTAAGTTAATCTCTAAGTTAATCTCTTACTAAGTTAATATAGTACTAAGTTAATATCTAACTAAGTTAATCTCTTACTAAGTTAATATCTTACTAAGTTAATATCTAACTAAGTTAATATTAACTAAGTTAATATCTTACTAAGTTAATCTCTAACTAAGTTAATATCTTACTAAGTTAATATCTAACTAACTTAATATCTAACTAAGTTAATCTCTTACTAAGTTAATCTCTTGCTAAGTTAATCTCTAACTAAGTTAATATGTAACTAAGTTAATCTCTAACTAAGTTAATATCTTACTAAGTTAATCTCTTACTAAGTTAATATCTTACTAAGTTGATCTCTTACTAAGTTAATCTATTATTAAGTTAATATCTTACTAAGTTAATATTTACTAAGTTAATATCTTACTAAGTTAATCTCTTACTAAGTTAATCTCTTACTAAGTTAATCTCTAACTAAGTTAATATCTTACTAAGTTAATATCTTACTAAGTTAATCACTAAGTTAATATCTTACTAAGTTAATATCTTACTAAGTTAATCTCTTACTAAGTTAATATCTAACTAAGTAAATATCTAACTAAGTTAATATCTTACTAAGTTAATCTCTAACTAAGTTAATCTCTAAGTTAATCTCTTACTAAGTTAATATATTACTAAGTTAATATCTAACTAAGTAAATCTCTTACTAAGTTAATATCTTACTAAGTTAATATCTAACTAAGTTAATATCTAACTAAGTTAATATCTTACTAAGTTAATCTCTTACTAAGTTAATCTCTAAGTTAATATATTACTAAGTTAATCTCTTACTAAGTTAATCTCTTACTAAGTTAATATCTAACTAAGTTAATCTCTTACTAAGTTAATCTCTAACTAAGTTAATATCTTACTAAGTTAATCTCTTACTAAGTTAATCTCTAACTAAGTTAATATCTAACTAAGTTAATATCTAACTAAGTTAATCTCTTACTAAGTTAATATCTTACTAAGTTAATATCTTACTAAGTTAATCTCTTACTAAGTTAATATCTTACTAAGTTAATAACTAAGTTAATCTCTTACTAAGTTAATCTCTTACTAAGTTAATCTCTAACTAAGTTAATCTCTTACTAAGTTAATCTCTTACTAAGTTAATCTCTAACTAAGTTAATATCTTACTAAGTTAATCTCTTACTAAGTTAATATCTAACTAAGTTAATATCTTACTAAGTTAATCTCTTACTAAGTTAATATCTAACTAAGTTAATATCTTACTAAGTTAATCTCTTACTAAGTTAATCTCTAACTAAGTTAATTTCTTACTAAGTTAATCTCTTACTAAGTTAATATTTACTAAGTTAATCTCTTACTAAGTTAATCTCTTACTAAGTTAATCTCTTACTAAGATAATCTCTTACTAAGTTAATATCTTACTAAGTTAATCTCTAACTAAGTTAATCTCTTACTAAGTTAATCTCTTACTAAGTTAATCTCTTACTAAGTTAATCTCTAACTAAGTTAATCTCTTACTAAGTTAATCTCTTACTAAGTTAATCTCTAACGAGTCTCACTGAGGCACCGACAACTCCATGACGACTACCGACTGGGGGCGTTGCCCTGGCAACGGCGTCTCCCGCCAACGGCCACCGACCGTCACGTGACGCCCCCCCCCCCCGCTCGCGCTGCAGGTTCCCGCCAAAAGCGCACGCGCCGCTCGTTATGTTAATGAGGATGACGTCGTGACCTGCGGCGCCAATCAGTGCCCACAGCGCCCGTAGAACACCACGTGCCTGGACTGTGAGCAGTGACCCACTGATGATGTGTGCAGGGCAAGGCCGTACTAATTATAATATATTGCTATAAACAATATATTTTTTAAAAAATTATAATTGCTATGCAATGTAAATAAAAACTACAACTTGCTAAACCTTGGCCACGATATCTGGACTTGTCTTCATGTAACAATGCATAGATTTCAGTTCACGTGATTGTGGTTATGGTTGTACTTTTTAAATCCCTAATCTCTGCCATTACATACGATGAAACAAGCAAAGGTCATAAATAAGAAAAACAGAGCAATGTAATAACACAACACCACTATTAGACATTATTATAATAAACAAATAAAAACGTCCGTCCCATGTGTTCGTGAAATTTTTTTCATATTTAAGGCAGGAAATTAGTTTTCAAATTTAGATTGATTTTTTCTGGGGGGGTGGGAGACCTCTTAAGATTTGGTGCCCCCCCAAATCTCGACTCCGTGGCCACGGCCATGGCGCTGGGTCAGCTAGTTCCTACCTCGCGGCACTTGTAAAGCATCTTCTTTGGTTCTTTCGGTAAAGTCACCACGCAGAATGAGAATAAAATAATAAATTAATAAAATAAAATAACACAATAAAATTCTCACGACGTTTCGGCCACAACACAAGTGGCCTTCTTCAGGTGAAAGGAACAAACCTGTCGGGACGACAGAGCTTCAATGAACGCTGTTAAGATTCGTAGCGTCTTTTTAAGCTGGTTTAGAGAAGTGAGGCACCTTGACAAAGGGGTTTACATATCAAACAGGAGAATTTAGCATTGAAATAGCTGAGTGATTAGCTTGTGACTGGTCATAGAAATAGCTATGTTAAAGTCAAAGCCTACACATCCACAGAGGCACCTAGTACAAATCAAACAGGAGAATTTAGCATTGAAATAGCTGAGTGATTAGCTTGTGACTGGTCACAGTCGTTCTGTGCTGTCAAGAAAGGACATCCTCGACTTCATGCGGGATATTTTCCTTTGAAGGGCGCACAGCGGTTAGTGACGCGTGTTGAGTGTTTTTATTTGTGAAGCAATCATCGTGATTCATGATTCTCCACTGTTGCTCCTGGAACTCGCTTACCGATGGTCAACCTCCTCATCGCCCTCCTATCGCTACTTACCGTGGTTACTTGTTATCGTGAACTTCACTCCTTGATTCTTTCACCCGAAAGTATTTGATCCCCTGCTGATTTTGTACGTGTGCCCACTGACAAAGAAATGATCAGTCTATAATTTTAATGGTAGGTTTATTTGAACGGTGAGAGACAGAATGACAACAAGAAAATCAATACACCCGGACATCCGCAACAACCAACAAAATCGCTGCCACGTCACTGTATAATACGCTCGCATATGCTGTTGGGAATGTAATCCACATTTATAATGTGTGTGCCTCACTCTCCGTTGTACACGTGTTATCCACAATTACGGAGTTAATATCAAAGGAAAGCTCTTGATCTTTCTCCGTCGCTCCCTTGACCGCACGTGTGAATTCACGACGACAGCGCGCTTAATTTTATCTTTTTGTTTATAGGAAATACAGGTTTAAACAAGAATCACAATTTCACGTAATATCAACAACGGCGGGAGGGGGAAAGTGTGCGAGCGCCATCTTGAGTAGGCGCACGGGATCGGTGTGGGATGCGTCAAGCCGGAACCACTCAGTCCACGGTATATCGTCATAGTAATGCTCACAATAATAACAACAACAATCACACCTCCGTTGATAACAAGTTTCGACAAAAAACAGTGGGCAGAATATCATCGCAAAGCCGCCGTGATTGATTTTTCAAGGGGGTCGGATCGCCGCACGTGTAACACGTTGCGCCACGCACCCTCCCTCCACTCGGAACGACAGCCAATTGAACAAAACCTCTCTCTCGTGGTGAACAAACGCCGCCAATTTATCGCTGCCTCGGCAGCACCGCCGGTGATCTCGTCGCCGTTGGCGAGCGATCCACGCAAGACGCCGAATAAAAACGGGCAGCGGACGTGCCGCGGGTAGCTGCGCGCAACCGGCGCTGTCGGGCAGTTGCCAGCAGTGAATCGGCTTCACAACAACAACGACGGTGAACTATTTATCATGTTAGCGAGCGCCCATGAAGGCCGGCATGGGGGTGGGGTGGCCCGCATCACGCCCGGTGCCTTCGTTTCCCCAGTGGCGATGTTTAGACGACACCGCGACAAATACTCGCCCGAGGCCGAGTGGAGCTAAAAGGAGGCCCAGATGTCACTCGCTACTGATGTTGGCCGAGACCAGGAATCAAACTCAGGTCACTGGGTTCGTAGGCCGGTGTGCATAGAGGGATCGAGGAATTGAGGGTTAGGGAGATCGATACACGAACCGACATCCAACTGACACACAAACGGACACGTTGTGTTAGTTTGTTGTCCTTCCCCCGCACCTCTGATTAGTACGGTTGGATACATACGGTGCGAAAAAACTTCAACGCACTGTACATACAACACATGAACCAAAACAAACAGAGCCAAAACAACAACAACCGCTATTCGCAGTTAGAGGCAGTCGCCCTCCAACAACAACGAAGGGGGGAGGAGCGACGCTCACAACAACGAGCGAAGCGCCGGGCGGCTAAAGCACAGCAAGATGGCACAGTAGGGGGGTACAGCTGGTGGTCCATCAGCCACTCATCTCAGTCAGTCGACCTGTGGAACCTGGGTCTACCCCGTGACCTCCTGCCGGCGGGCGTTTGACACTTCACGTGGCCTCAAGGTGCACAAAGCCTGGCACAAGCACCGTGGTGACGTCACCGCCACCTAGTGGCGAACGGCGGTTGTTGTTGTTGCTGCAGTGTGCGTAGTGTGTGTATGGTGTGTAGTGCGTGTAGCGTGCGTGCGTACCTGCGCGTTGGGAGAGCAGCGGTTGTTGTTGTTGTTGCAGTGTGCGTAGTGTGTGTATGGTGTGTAGTGCATGCAGCGTGCGTGCGTACCTGCGCGTTGGAAGAGCAGCGTTTGCTGCTGGAGAGCCACGAGTCGTAAGAGAAGTGGTTGCCCCAGGATCGGCAGCACTCGGCGTGCCCCAAGCACTTTCTATACTCCTTGCACACCTTGCACGGGTAAGAGGCGAGGGGTTGGGGGTCAGAGTTCAAGTCAGGCCTAGAGTTAGGGTTATACGGTGTTGAAGTTTGCGTTTAGAGTCGGGGGTTACGGTCAGGGTTCGATCCAGATCTTGACGACGCTTCTGCTGCTGCTGCTGTATATTTGGAGTCTGCGTCTCTCTCTCATCATCATCACGGTGGCTATGAGATGTTAACTACCTCGCCTGGTCCGCAGGAGGTCGTGGGTTTGATCCAGATCCTGACGATGCCTGCTGCTGCTGTATATTTGGAGTTTTTTGTGTCTCTCTCATCATCATCACGGTGGCTATGAGATGTTAACTACCTCGCCTGGTCTACAGAAGGTCGAGTGTTCGATGTCGACCGTGACGACGCCTGCTGCCGCCGCATATTTACAGTTTGCGTTGTAACTCTCTGACCCCGTGCCCTGACTGTACATCTGCGAGAAAGAGCTTCATGGCTCTTTGGCTTCCGCCTCCAGTTTAAAATTGTTTAAGATTCTGAAAAAGAGCCACAGTGCTCAGTGGGCCTCACGAGTTGTCAAGATTTCTGGGCGCACTTCCACGTCGAAGAGGGGGTTGGGCACCTTCATCTGCAGAGCGCAGTGGAAGATGAAGATGAACGTGCCCTGGAAGGAGTTGAAGATGATGAAGAGGTAGGCCATGACCAGAGTGGCCTTGTCGATGAAGAGGAACCCGAACGCCCAGGTGAGGCCGAGGAGGCACAGCAGCGCCACGCCGCCCAGCGCACAGGACCTGTGGGCAAGGAAGAACAAAAACGAACGATAACAACGGCCGGCAAAAAAGCGAGCGCCGTGGTGAATATTTGCCATCGCGGAGCGTTGTCGTCATCGTCGCTATTATCGTCGTCGTCGTGAACTTACCGACCCACGCGACACGTTACGTGCGTATCGACGTACAGTAAAACCTTGGGATTGCGAGCACAATTCGTTCCGGAAACGTGTTTGTAATCCAAAGCACTCGTACGTCAGTTGTGATCACGTGACGCTCGGCAGCACGAAGCGTCTACACGTGCTGCCGCTCGTATTGCTAAGACCCTCGCACGTTCATCAAGTGAATATTTATATTTAAACAATGTGTTGCTCGTCTTGCAAAACACTCGCAGACCAAGTTACTCGCAATCCAAGGTTTCGCTCTGAACGTTGAACTTCTTTCGCGCCGTACGTAGCCAACAGTGCTCATCGGAGGTGCGGGGGAAGGACTAACTAACTAACTAAAAACACAAAAATGCAGTTCTGAAGAAGTGAGATTAGAATCAAAATTTAAAAGCCCATGAGTAAGACAAGCCAATTGGTAAGGTTTGTCATGTGAGCAAAACGTGGACATTTATAGCGGCCAAACGCTCTAAGCACACGCTTCTTAACGTGAAGGGAAAAGACACGTAGGACCCCGAGAAAAAATTCACGCAACCACGGGGAGAACATTCAAGCTCCAAATATACAGCAGCAGGCAGTGTCAGGGTCGGGTTCGAACCCATGACCTCCTGTATACCAGCCGAGAGAGTTAACATCTCCTAGCCACCGTGATGATGATGATGATGAGACAGAGGGAGAACATTCAAGCTCCAAATATACAGCAGCAGCAGCAGGCAATGTCAGGGTCGGGTTCGAACCCATGACCTCCTGTATACCAGCCGAGGGAGTTAACATCTCCTAGCCACCACGATGGATGGACAGACAGATTGACGTTTCGGGAGGTGGATCAGACTGACTGTTAAATGGACGGATCGCTGGATGAACGAGCAGACAAACGGACAGATGCATGGCTGGAGAGACGAAACGCATACGGAGCGATTAAACCGTCTGCCCCACGGACACGGGAGTCACACCGCCAGCGGGAATGCCAGCGCTGTCAGTCGGTGTCACCGAACGCGAGCACTTTTGAGAGGGCAGCATCTGTGGGCACCGAGGGCCCACTCCGACATCGCCACTGCGTGGAGTTCTGTCGCTGTGCAGGAAAGCTCATTTGCTACACGAGACGGGTTGGATGACGAGTCAGACTGATTGGAAGGACAAAGGGATGAATGGCCTTGTGGGAGCAACGGTCTCGATAAAGTTATTTTATTTTAGTTTTTCTTCCGGTTTCGTTTTGACGACACACACGTAGGTCATGGGAACGGAATCGGAAGAAAAACCGGATGACGTTACACCTACGTACGTCACCGGAACGGGAAAGGTTTAAACTAATGCAAGCAGGCGCGTGATTTATAAATCCCTTGCAAAGGGCGATCGTTACACGGTGGGTCAAAGCGAACCGATGGTCCCCCGAGAGCTGGACGGAGCTCGTTAAAAGCGAAACCCGAATTTTAAACGACGGTTACATTTTTGCGCAGGGGTCATTGGCGACCGCGGCTGAGAACCACCAACATTCGCTCGCGACACCGGAACACTCCAAGTGCAATCACGGGTGGCTGGGACCCAGTTGGTCAAACGAAAAGGCAAGGGAGGGCCCTAATGTGAAGAGTGGGCTGGCGTGGGAACAGCCAGCTTCACCCACCGTGTGTCCCGGCTGAACCTCACGGAAAATGCGGTCGCTTTAAGTGATGAACCCCCCCCTCGCCCCTCTCCCCCCTAACCCCAACCCCCCCCCACACCCGGCCACCTCACTCACTTAATGCTCTCGGGCTTGAGTGGCGTCGAATGCTGCACCATCTTGTACAGAGTCATCAGCAGGAACACGAAGTTCACCTGTGACACCACACACGCACCGCGCACACGAGTCAACGAGTCCACGAGACGTTGTTTTTTGTTGGGTTAGATTACGTGTCGCTAAGCCCGTCACCACCCCCACCCGACCACGGACAATCAGTAAGCTTTGTCGCGTAAACAGAACCTGACAATTCGTCGCTAGTTCAGCGCACCGGTGTGTTCGAGAGTAAACCCACAGCAACATTTACAATTCGAGCAGCGTGACGTTTCGCCAGTAATTACAACAACAGCCACCATCGTCAGGCGATAGCCAGAATTGTGGAGGATTCCTCCTGCTGTTTTGGTCTTAAACGGAGGCGTAGAGGTGATGTCGTCACTGAGCCTATCAGGTGCGAATATCAGAGGGGGGTGAATTTAGTGATGTAAATAGCAGTGGATGCCTCTACCTACAATAATCATGTCTGCCCGTAACGCTCGTGACGTCACTCCACATCGACCAGCCCCCCTCATTAATAATCATGAACAGTCACGTAGAAGGGTAACAATAAAATAATAAAAATATAAAACAATAAAATTCTCACGACGTTTCGACCGCAACACAAGCAATCATCGTCAGGTGTAAAAACCACGGCAGGAAAATTTGCTGTAGTTTTCACGTTCTGCAGATGTAGAGTGCAAGTGGATTGAATCCACCTGTGTGGCGTTGAGTTTTGTTGTTGTTGCATCATCCCCTCGTCGTATACAAGGTGGGTTTTTCTCCGGGTTCTCTGGTTCCCTACCCGCACGGAGCGACGTTGCATCCTCGAAACACCCCCAAAGGCACGAAAGCCGCTGGCACGTTTGCAACTCTTCCCCCAACGACACGCTCACGTCACAATTTTAGAACCGGCAGGGAGGGATCAACACGGGGACAAATGGGACGGGAAACAGACACGCGCACGAAGCAGAGCACGCGTGCACACGTGCGCCGGACTGTTGCAGGCGAGCTAGCGCCTCCGACTAGCACGGTTGGCTACGTACGGTGGGAAAGAAGTTCAACGCTACGTACGTACGTACTGGCGTTGGCGCGGCAATCGGAGGTGCCCGCCTGCAATTTGGGGACGAGACGGGATTTTGGCACGGGACGATTTCGGGAATTCGCGCTCAAGACGAACGTGGGAATCGCATCAGATTAATCGCGGGACCCGTCACGCTATGCGCACGTCGAGCAGCAGACACGGCGACCCGCCCGCCCATCTCCCGCCCCCCGGCACGACGCGCACGCACGGAACTCACGAGGATGATGGTGGCCACGGGCGCAAGGAAACTCCAGATGAAATGATTGTCGGTCCGGAGCCAACAGCTGCAGGCGAAACAGAGGACAAACGATCGCCTGGTTAGCCTGACAGGCCGGGATAGCGCGTCCATGCATCCGGTTTCATTCGCCGGCATCTGGTAACATTTGCCACCGTTCAGTTGCACTTGAGCCCCCATCTGGTAACATTGGGGGACATTTGTGTCATTTGTTGTATGCGAGGACATCTGGTGAGACCGGGCGCCAGCCGGCAAGGCCGGGCACCGGTTAGTAAGCCCGGGCGCCAGGTGGCAACACCAGGCGTGAACTGGCGACACCGCGCTCCGGTTAGTAAGCTCGGCGCGCCGGCCGGCTGGCGGCGAAGAGGGACGACGGGGGGCTCACGCTCGCTCGGTGCCGTAGCCCGTGCGGTCGACGGCGAGGCAGACCCCGACGACGGCGAGCGGCAGGCCGTAGCCCAGGAGGTAGAAGTACTTGCGGCGAGAGCGGCGCCCCTCGAACACCTCCACCAGCATGAGGTAGAGCTGCACGCCCTCCAGGAACATCCACGCAAACGCCGCCAGGAAGAGCAGGTGCAGCAGCGCCGCCAGCACGGGGCACGCCACCTGCGGAGCCGGCGCAGTGGCGGGGGGCAGGCGGACGGGCGGGCGGCGGTGGCGTTACACGGAATCTGAATCTTTATTTGGACGTGGAGGGAGGAATCCGATGAGCCAAGAAGCTCTTTTCTGACAGACGTCCACCGGTTAGGGGGGGTCACAGGTGTCAGCGAGTTTACTTAAAGCAAAACAACGCGGTAGGAGTGCAAAGTAGAGGAAAGGTAAACAAATCATGAACAAAAATCAACTATTTTTTTTATTTTCCCAGGCAAAGCCCCCCCCCCCCCCCCCCCGAGCTGTTAAACAATTTGTTTCAGGAGCGAGTGCAAAATAGAGAAAGTGGTAAGCAAGTGACTAAACGTGAGCGGGCGGGCGGGCGCACCGTGTACTGAGTCTTGTCGATGCCCACAAGGAACAGCAGCTGGGCGAGCAGCAGGTTGAGGCATAAGTTTTTGTGAATGGTGTTGCGGTCACTCTGGAGGCCGCGGAAGAAGCAGAAGGTGAACGTGGCCACGGCGAGGCACACGAGGGACACCAGCACGCCCACCCACGTGATCACCAGCAGCAGCAGCTCGTGGGCGCGGTGCCCGTACTGGCACGCACGGGCAAGACGCGGGCACGGGACACACGGAGGGGCGTGAGGGTGCCGTGGGCAGCCGTACGCACGCATCGGGAACTTCTTTGGCCAAGTACCGTAGCCGGCCGTGCTCGTGGGGGGTGCGGGGGAAGGAAACTAAACGGAAAAAAGTGCTTAAAGAAATTAGTTGTCAATTGAGATTTCAAATATAGCCCTTAACAGACTGCAGGGGCAAGTGCTGTTAGCGACTAGCAGCTATGAAGGCCGGAACGGCACACGAGGGGGTGGGTGGCCAGCACCACGCCCGGCCGCCTTTCTCTCCCAAGTGGCGATGTTTACACACCGCAATAGTTACTGATTTGAGGCCGAGTCGATTGAGATAATTAGTTGGTGGTCATGAGTGGGAATTGAACTCGGGTCGCTGGGTTCGTAGCGCAGCGCCCTAACCGCCAGGCCACCGCTCCCCCACAACATAAACATTACCACTATCAAGTCAACTACCACCACCTCCTCATCCAAACTTGACCACCACCAACATCACCACCATCACCTGCAATCACCACCCTCACCACCCTCACCACCACATCTAAACTTGACCACCATCACCATCATCACCTCCAATCACCACCCTCACCACACTCATCACCACTTCTTTACCACCAACATCACCACCATCACCTCCAATCACTACCCTCAAAACCCTCATCACCACCTCTTTACCACCAACATCACCACCACCATCACCTCCAATCACCACCCTCACCACCCTCATCACCACCTCTTTACTACCACTTTACCACCACCATCACCATCATCACCTCCAATCACCACCCTCATCACCACCTCTTTACCACCACCATCACCCTCATCACCTCCAATCACCACCCTCACCACCCTCATCACCACCTCTTTACCACCACCATCACCACCATTACCTCCAATCACCACCCTCATCACCACCTCTTTACCACCACCATCACCACCATCACCTCCACATCTAAACTTTACCATCACCATCACCACCGCCACCACCAGCGGGCCGAGGGGCACCACCACCACCCCCCCCCCCCCTCCCGAATCTCTGGGCACCTCGACGTGGCGCCTCGCCACGAGCACCGCCAAATTGTTGAGGTGGCCGCAGGAGCAGGCGGCGTGCGCGCTGCTGCTGCTGTTGCTGGGCAGCGGCTCGCAGCCGTGGCTCGACCAGTTGCCCCTCGTGGTGTGGGACGAGTAGCTCCAGAAGGAGCAGCTGGGGCTCAAGTGGTCCAACGTCTGGGGGGGGGGTGGGGGGGTGGTGTACGGGGAGGAGGAGGACGGCACCCAACTCGTCATTCAACGACGACCCCCAAGCTCACAACCCCCCTCCCCCCGTGCCCCCCCACCGCCCCCCACCCACCCCATCATCACAGAGCAGGGGAACGTCGTCATCACAGAGCAGGGGAACGTCGTCATCACAGAGCAGGGGAACGTCGTCATCACAGAGCAGGGGAACGTCGTCATCATCACAGAGCAGGGGAACGTCGTCATCATCACAGAGCAGGGGAACGTCGTCATCATCACAGAGCAGGGGAACGTCGTCATCACAGAGCAGGGGAACATCGTCATCATCACAGAGCAGGGGAACTTCGTCATCACAGAGCAGGGGAACGTCGTCATCATCACAGAGCAGGGGAACGTCGTCATCATCACAGAGCAGGGGAACATCGTCATCATCACAGAGCAGGGGAACGTCGTCATCACGGAGCAGGGGAACGTCGTCATCACAGAGCAGGGGAACGTCGTCATCACAGAGCAGGGGAACGTCGTCATCACAGAGCAGGGGAACGTCGTCATCACAGAGCAGGGGAACGTCGTCATCACAGAGCAGGGGAGCGTCGTCATCACAGAGCAGGGGAACGTCATCATCACAGAGCAGGGGAACGTCGTCATCACAGAGCAGGGGAACGTCGTCATCACAGAGCAGGGGAACGTCGTCATCACAGAGCAGGGGAGCGTCGTCATCACAGAGCAGGGGAACGTCGTCATCACAGAGCAGGGGAACGTCGTCATCACAGAGCAGGGGAACGTCGTCATCACAGAGCAGGGGAACGTCGTCATCACAGAGCAGGGGAACGTCGTCATCATCACAGAGCAGGGGAACGTCGTCATCACAGAGCAGGGGAACGTCGTCATCACAGAGCAGGGGAACGTCGTCATCACAGAGCAGGGGAACGTCATCATCACAGAGCAGGGGAACGTCGTCATCACAGAGCAGGGGAACGTCATCATCACAGAGCAGGGGAACGTCGTCATCACCGAGCAGGGGAACGTCGTCATCACAGAGTAGGGGAACGTCGTCATCACAGAGCAGGGGAACGTCGTCATCACAGAGCAGGGGAACGTCGTCATCACAGAGCAGGGGAACGTCGTCGTCATCACAGAGCAGCTGAGAGTGAAGAGATTGGGGGGGGAGGGGGACATAAAGGAGGGGGAGCGGGTAAGGGGGGAAGGTGGCATTATATAAAGACACCGCGCGATTTCCAGACTCGCACACAACGACAACACAACAACAACAACAGCTGCTGCTGCTGCCGACGAGCAATCGGGCTTTGTTTGCCAGCTGCCCGGTTTCCGTTTGACCGGTCCCGGTTGTCAACCATCGCTCCCTCCGGAGTCTCTGACCGCACGTAACGAGTCTCTATGATGCGTGTGCAAGGTGCGCTGCACGACACGGCACGGAGCGTGCTTGACGGAACATGGAGCGGATCCCTGTGTTGTGCAGTGCATTGCTCAACAACACGGCACGGAGCGTGATTGACGGAACATGGAGCGGAGCCCTGTGGTGTGCAGTGCATTGCTGCACAACACGGCACGGAGCGTGATTGACGGAACATGGAGCGTGATTGACGGAACACCGTGACGTGCACCCGGGTGCACGTCACGGTGTTCTCAGCCTTGTCTAGACCACCAGCTCAGAGTGAAGCTGAACGCGGTGGCTGTATCAGGTTTACTATCCCCTATAGTTTAGCCGGCTCAGACAGTTTTTCTTCTCTTTTGATTCACTTTCTCATCATTCACAGAAGGCGTCCGATTTCGATTTGGAGTGGACGAACGGGCTCGCTGACGGACGCCATCCCCGTGACAGAACGACGCCCGGCGGATGAGCGACAGCCGGGCGTGACGGAACGGCGGCAGCCGAAGGCGACGGACGAGGCGGGGGGTGAAGACCGCCGAACAGACGGAGCGGAGGAGACGAGATGGTGGGTGGGGGGGGGCGTTGCGGGCATTGCGACGGCCGTGACGACGATGATGACGACTCGATTGGTGTCTCACATGGGGGGAAGGGAGAGGCAGGGAGGGAGGGAGGTGAGGCAGGGAGGAGAGGCAGGCCAGTGAAGGAGGCAGCAGGGAGTTGACGGCTCACCCATTGCGCGATTCTGTTCACCCAGGCGGAAGTGCAGTTGCTCAAATCGGGCCCTCGGGCAGACCAAACTCCAGCGACGGCATCGCAGGTGTAGAGCGCCGTGCCTGAAGCGTGCACGCGCACAGAGACAAAGTTCCCCCGTGCGGCCCTTGACAGACGCCGCTGGGCCGAGTGCCGTTAGCGAACGCCTCTGAGAGACGGCACGGCACATGATGGGGCGGGCGGCCGGTCGCCTTTGCATCTCCGGTGCTGCTGTTTACAAAGCGCGCCGCGTTACCGCCAACAACGTCTGCAGCAGTTCACCGGGTAAGGCCCACTGAGCTGTACAGCCCCTTTGTTTCAGGAGTCACCTGGCAAACGAATGACGGCTCTGGCGAAAGTGGATCACCGCGCGGGAATTTGTAGTGGCGGCCAAACGCCCCAAACGACGCGTGGCGATTCTCAAATGTGGAGGGGAAAACCGGAGGACCCAGGGAAAAATCCACGGGACCACGGGGAGCGAAACATGCAAACTTCAATCCGCAATGCGTCAGCATTGGGATCGAACCCACGACCACCGGGCGAGGTGGTTAACGTCTAGACCACGGGGGAGCCCAGGGTAGGTTCGTATGTTCGGAACCAATGTTGGCCACGAGCGGGAATCAAACTCAGTTCAATGGGTTCATAGCCCACCAACACATACGAATATACGATCACACATACACACACTCTCACACGTAATCAACATACAATCACACATACACACACTCTCACACATAATCAATATGCAATCACACATACACACACTCTCACACATAATCAATATGCAATCACACATACACACTCTCACACATAATCAATATTCAATCACGCACATTTAAATATACAAGAAGGCACACACATTTACACGCACAATACACAATCGGACACATTTGCACATATAGGTAATTCATCGATTTAGTCTGAGTTCACCTAAGGGATGCCCAAGACTCTGGTCAGATATCAATCGCCACCGATGCTGCGGCTGGAAAATCCAATTCAGATCGCCGGGTTCGAAGCGCAGTGCGCCAACAGTGGAGTCGCCGCTCCCCACCTCACGTGATTGATCCACGCGCACACACAGCGTGTGCACAAACACCCACACACGCACGCGTTCACACACAGACACACACACAGATCCCTCTGTAGCCTACATAGACCATTGTCTCCCCAGTACACACACACACAAAGATCCTTCTGTAGCCTACATAGACCATTGTCTCCCTAGTACACACACACACACAGATCCCTTTGTAGCCTACATAGACCATTGTCTCCCTAGTACACACACACACACAGATCCCTCTGTAGCCTACATAGACCATTGTCTCCCTAGTACACACACACACACAGATCCCTCTGTAGCCTACATAGACCATTGTCTCCCTAGTACACACACACACACAGATCCCTCTGTAGCCTACATAGACCATTGTCTCCCTAGTACACACACACACAGATCCCTCTGTAGCTTACATAGACAATTGTCTCCCTAGTATACACACACACAGATCCCTCTGTAGCCTACATAGACCATTGTCTCCCTAGTATACACACACAAATCCCTCTGTAGCCTACATAGACCATTGTCTCCCTAGTACACACACACAGATCCCTCTGTAGCCTACATAGACCATTGTCTCCCTAGTACACACACACAGATCCCTCTGTAGCCTACATAGACCATTGTTTCCCTAGTACACACACAGATCCCTCTGTAACCTACATAGACCATTGTCTCCCTAGTACACACACACACAGATCCCTCTGTAGCCTACATAGACCATTGTCTCCCCAGTACACACACACACAGATCCCTCTGTAGCCTACATAGACCATTGTCTCCCAAGTACACACCCACACACAGATCCCTCTGTAACCTACATAGACCATTGTCTCCCCAGTACACACACACAGATCCCTCTGTAGCCTACATACACCATTGTCTCCCTAGTACACACACACACACAGATCCCTCTGTAGCCTACATAGACCATTGTCTCCCTAGTACACACACACAGATCCCTCTGTAGCCTACATAGACCATTGTCTCCCTAGTACACACACACACACAGATCCCTCTGTAGCCTACATAGACCATTGTTTCCCTAGTACACACACACACACAGATCCCTCTGTAGCCTACATAGACCATTGTCTCCCTAGTACACACAAACACAGATCCCTCTGTAGCCTACATAGACCATTGTCTCCCCATTACACACACACACAGATCCCTCTATAGCCTACATAGACCATTGTCTCCCTAGTACACACACACACACAGATCCCTCTGTAGCCTACATAGACCATTGTCTCCCCAGTACACACACACACAAAGATCCCTCTGTAGCCTACATAGACCATTGTCTCCCTAGTACACACACCCACACACAGATCCCTCTGTAACCTACATAGACCATTGTCTCCCTAGTACACACACACACACACAGATCCCTCTGTAGCCTACATAGACCATTGTCTCCCTAGTACACACACACAGATCCCTCTGTAGCCTACATAGACCACTGTCTCCCTAAGTACACACACACAGATCCCTCTGTAGCCTACATAGACCATTGTCTCCCTAGTACACACACACACAGATCCCTCTGTAGCCTACATAGACCATTGTCTCCCTAGTACACACACACAGATCCCTCTGTAGCCTACATAGACCATTGTCTCTCCAGTACACACACACACAGATCCCTCTGTAGCCTACATAGACCATTGTCTCCCTAGTACACACACACACACACAGATCCCCCTGTAGCCTACATAGACCATTGTCTCCCTAGTACAGACACACAGATCCCTCTGTAGCCTACATAGACCATTGTCTCCCCAGTACACACACACACACAGATCCCTCTGTAGCCTACATAGACCATTGTCTCCCTAGTACACACACACACACACAAATAATCCTCTGGAGCCTATACACTACACTACTATACACTACACTACTATACACTACACTACACACTACTATATACTACACTATACACTACACTATACACTACTATACGTGACACTATACACGACACTATACACTACACTATACACTACACACTAGTGCTGTACTAGTGACGAATTGGCAAGTGACGTGACAACCCTTACTAGTTGGTTGCGTCGGGTGGTGGCGGGTTTAAGGACACACACTGATACATTTACACGATCTAACCCCCCAAAAAAACTCCACTATTGGTGAGAATGTGTGTGATTGGATGTGGTTTTCCCACGTGATATCCTCAAGGCAACATTGCTGAGCGGTGCTTGAGCCCCACATCCCATCTAGCCACGTCTCACCACCTCTCACACTCCACAAAGACAAAAGGACCCCCGCGTGTAACCTTAACAGACCGTTGCAGCAAGTGGCTGTTAGCGAGAAGCAACGAATGAAGGCCGTCAAGGCACACGAGAGGGGTGGGTGGCAAGCACCACGCCCGGCCGCCTTTGTCTCCCCAGTGGAGATGTTTTTTTTACTAATCGCTGCAGGTACTAATTTGAGGCCGAGTCGACCAAGCGGAGGCCCGGGACAAGTTCAGATGATGGTCACTGGCTGTTGGTGGCCGTGAGTGGGAATCAAATTTGGGTCGCCGGGTTCGTAGCGCAGCGTAGCGCTGACCGCTGCACCGCCGCTCCCCACCCCGCACGGAGGGAGGCACAGACACAGACTGAGACAGCGAGACAAAGGGAGATGGGTAGGGGGGGGTGGATACAGAGAGAAAGAGAGACTGAGATAAGCAGGAGATAGACAACCGGAGAGAGATAGACAGAGAAGCACAAAGAGATAAAGATACAGAGATAGGGTGACAGAGAAAAACAGATAGGTAGAGAGAGATAGAGAGAGAGGCACAAAGAGATAAAGATACAGAGATAGGGTGACAGAGAAAATAGATAGGTAGAGAGAGATAGACAGAGAGAGTTCTACAGAAATAAGAGCATGAGACGCAAAAACGGAGAGCGAGGGGACGGGGGGCAGAGAGAGCGACACACACAGACACACACACAGACACACACACAGACACACACACAGACACAGACACACACACAGACAGACACAGACACACACAGACACACACACAGACACACACACAGACACAGACACACACACAGACAGACACACACAGACACACACACACAGACACACAAACAGACACACACACACAGACACACACACAGTCACACACACAGACACACACACAGACACACACACAGACACACACTCAGACACACACAGACACACACACAGACACACACACAGACGCACACAGAGTCACACACACAGACACACACACAGACACACACACAAACACACACACAGATACACACGCAGACGCACACACAGTGACACACACACACACACACAGATACACACACAGACACACACACAGATACACACACAGACACACACACACAGATAAATAGAAAGAAAGATGGAGATAGGAAGATGTGAAACAGACACGCAGATAGAGACACTGATACAGAGGAAGATTTGGGAGACAGAGACACAGAGATAGAGGGAGACGTGAGAGACAGAGACGCAGATAGAGACTCGGAGACAGGGGGAGACAGAGGGAGATGTGAGAGACAGAGACGCAGATAGAGACTCGGAGACAGGGGGAGACAGAGGGAGACGTGAGAGACAGAGACGCAGATAGAGACCCGGAGACAGGGGGAGACAGAGGGAGACGTGAGAGACAGAGACACAGATGGAGACTCGGAGACAGAGGGAGACAGAGGGAGACGTGAGAGACAGAGACGCAGCTAGAGAGTTGGAGACAGAGGGAGACAGAGGGAGACGTGAGAGACAGAGACGCAGCTAGAGAGTCGGAGACACGGGGAGACAGAGGGAGACGTGAGAGACAGAGACGCAGCTAGAGACTCGGAGACAGGGGGAGACAGAGGGAGAAGTGGGAGACAGAGACGCAGATAGAGACTCGGAGACACGGGGAGACAGAGGGAGACGTGAGAGACAGAGACACAGATAGAGACTCGGAGACAGGGGGAGACAGAGGGAGACGTGAGAGACAGAGACGCAGATAGAGACTCGGAGACAGAGGGAGACAGAGGGAGACGTGAGAGACAGAGACGCAGCTAGAGAGTCGGAGACACGGGGAGACAGAGGGAGACGTGAGAGATAGAGACGCAGCTAGAGACTCGGAGACAGGGGGAGACAGAGGGAGAAGTGGGAGACAGAGACGCAGATAGAGACTCGGAGACACGGGGAGACAGAGGGAGACGTGAGAGACAGAGACACAGATAGAGACTCGGAGACAGGGGGAGACAGAGGGAGACGTGAGAGACAGAGACGCAGATAGAGACTCGGAGACAGGGAGAGACAGAGGGAGACGTGAGAGATAGATACGCAGCTAGAGACTCGGAGACAGGGGGAGACAGAGGGAGACGTGAGAGACAGAGACGCAGCTAGAGACTCGGAGACAGGGGGAGACAGAGAAAGACGTGAGAGACAGAGACGCAGATAGAGACTCGGAGACACGGGGAGACAGAGGCAGACGTGAGAGACAGAGACGCTGCTAGAGACTCGGAGACACGGGGAGACAGAGGGAGACGTGAGAGACAGAGACGCAGCTAGAGACTCGGAGACAGGGGGAGACAGAGGGAGACGTGAGAGACAGAGACACAGCTAGAGACCCGGTGACAGGGGGAGACAGAGGGAGACGTGAGAGACAGAGACACAGCTAGAGACTCGGAGACAGAGGGAGACAGAGGGAGACGTGAGAGACAGAGACACAGATAGAGACTCGGACACAGGGGGAGACAGAGGGAGACGTGAGAGACAGAGACGCAGATAGAGACTCGGAGACAGAGGGAGACAGAGGGAGACAGGCGGAGGCGGAGGGCGGGCGGACTCACCGACGGCACCCGCAGGACAGGGCCTCTCCGCCGTCTTGCCCGGCGGCAGCTGGGGCCACTGGACGGCGTGGGCGAGCGTGGGGGGACAGAATGCGGGCTCGCGGGTGCCGCCCTCGCCGCCGTCAGCGGGCACCGCGTCTCCCGGTTTCACGTCGGTCGTGTCCTGCGGTGGCGTTAAAGAGTGGAGCGCAGCGTTGCAAGTGTTGAACCTCTTTCGCCAACCGTGCAGAGCCAACCGTGCTAATCGGAGGTGCGGTGCGCCAACCGCCACCGCTCACCACCACTACCATCAGCAACAACAACGCCACCACCACAGTCGCCACTACCACTGCCAACAAATATAAAGATCCCCCACCCCCCCGTATAGCCTTTAACAGACTGTAGGGGCAAGTGCTGTTCGCGAGCAGCTATGAAGGCTGGCACGGCACGCAAGGGGATGGGTGGCCAGCACCATGCCCGACCGCCTGTGGTGATGTTTTTACGCACCGCACCAGCTAATTATTTGAGGCTGAGTCGACCTAGGAGAGGAGTCCCAGGACCGGTTCAGATAATCGTCACCGGTGTTGGCCGTGAGCGGAAATCGAACTCGGGGTCGCCGGGTTCGTAGCGCGGCGTAGCGCTAACCGCCGCACCACCGCTCCCCACCACTATCACCACCACCACCACCACTACTGCCAACACTCTTGCTGCTACCACCACCGTCACCACCACCGTCACCTGCGGCAGTTGCGCAGGGATGGGCGGCACCGTCGCCACGCGGCTCCGTGGAGGACTTGCGGTGCCGCCTCCGCTGGAAGGCCCCGACGTCGAAATCTCGTGCACTGCATTGTGGGAAACGCAAAGAACAAAAAGACCGCATTGATGACACGGGCGCGACCGGCTAACATTTACACAGTCGACGGCGGCAAGAGCAGCGACGGCCGGCCGCTCCATTCGACACCGCCTATTGGCATGATCGGCTACGTACGGCGCGGAAAAAGTTCAACGTGCAAACATTCACAACCCAAGCGCAGCGGCGCAGGGCTACCAAACGTCCTGCACTGGCCGAACGTTCCCCGGTTTCAGGAAGGCCATCCCCGGTGTCCCAAAAAGTTCAAAGCTTGAGCCGCTTCAAAGTTTTCTGGCCTCATGCTCGACCCGTGGGGGGGGGGGGGCAGCTGGCGAGCGCAACGTCAGAGACAAAAGCCAAGGAGGAGGCCTCCTCACGCACCTCCGATTAGCGCAGTCGGCCACGCGGGGCGCGAGAGAAAGTTCCAACGTACCGCCCCGATCGCTACCGTCGAACAAAGTCGGTCACCGTGTGAAAAACAAGAATAGGCTTGACCCCTTTCTGGCACTAAAACAGGAGATGTTAAGATGCTCAAACACTAAAACAGACGAAACCTCACACAAGCAATCACGTCCGAAATAACCGCGCACATACTTGTGGTGAACTTGCAAACGGAAACATCACGCTCTGGTAGTATGTGATGCACTGTCTTTGAAACGTATTGGCCTGCACCAGAGACAGCCGTCTTAATGGCCCAGTCCCATCAGTGTCTCACCAGAGAATGCCGAAAGGTGACCAGGACAAGGACAACGGTACTATCGGAGCCTTGATAGCTCGGGGGTGAGCAGCTACACCATCGGGAAATATTGTTTTGCCAGTATCAAAAGTATTGAAAGATAAGAATAGGTTTTAGCCCTTTCTGCCAATAACACAGGAGGTTTGATTCAAAGCTTCCGTGACTGCAGGGATTCATATTCTTGGTTCTTTTGGTAAAGTCACCACCATGTAGAAGGGAAACAATAAAATAATAAAAATATAAAACAATAAAATTCTCACGACGTTTCGACTGCAACACAAAGCAATCATCATCAGGTGTGAAAACCACAGCAAGAAAAAACCACAGCAAGAACATTTTCTTGCTCTGGTTTTCACACCTGATGACGATTGCTTGGTGTTGCAGTCGAAACGTCGTGAGAATTTTATTGTTTTTTATATTTTTATAATTTTATTATTTCCCTTCTACGTGGTGACTTTACCAAAAGAACCAATAATATGAATCCCTGCAGTCACGAAAGCTTTAAATAAAGCCTCCTGTGTTATTGGCAGAAAGGGCTAAAACCTATTCTTATCTTTCAATACTTTTGATACTGGCAAAACAATATTTCCCGATGGTGTTGCTGTTCACCTCCGAGCTATCAACGCTCCGATAGTGCCGCTGTCCTTGTCCTGGTCACCTTTCGGCATTCTCTGGCCAGACACTGATGGGACTGGGCCATAAAGACGGCTGTCTCTGGTGTAGGCCAATACGTTTCAAAGACAGTGCATCACATACTACCGGAGCGTGATGTTTCCATTTGCAAGTTCACCGTGAGTATGTGCGCGGTTATTGCAGACGTCTGTTGAGTACACGTCAACAACAGACGGAGCGAGTTCAATAAAAATGTCAAACAGACGAGGCGGTGATGGGAGAGCGACTTGAGACCCCTGCGCCGTTTAGCCGATGAGTGCCTCCCGGCGATGGATAACAATCACCCGTGGCAGTCCTCATGCGGCTGTGGGCCTCTGTGAAGCAAACCCGCGGGCCATGGATGGGGTCCTACCTCTGGTTTTAAAAGGTCAGTTTGGTACGAGCGGCTGGATTTAATCACTCGCTCTGAATGTAATGACATTGTCCTGTGAGCAAACTTGGCCCCGCCATAGGAAGGTGGAATTCCCACCGCTGGCTCAGGGTTGTAAGCGGGAGGTGAGAGCCAAATGCGTCGAGACGCTCTCTTCTTGAGCAGGAAAATCAGTTTTGAGTCGTCGTCGAATGCGACGGCGAGTGTCTGTTGACAACCAACTCCTCAACTTGGGCACCGCAGTGGCATAGATGTTGACTACCTCGCCTGGTATACAGGAAGTCGTGGGTTCGATCCTGAACCTGATGCCTGCTGCTGTATATTTGGAGTTTGCGTGTCTCTCTGCGTTGTGAGATGTTAACTACCTCGCCTGGTATACAGGATGTCGTGGGTTCGATCCCGACCCTGACGCCTGCTGCTGCTGTATATTTGGAGTTTGCGTGTCTCTCTCTCTCTCTCTCTCCGTGGTGAGATGTTAACCGCCTCGCCTGGTATTCGATGGGTAGGTCGTTATGGTGGGCCAAAGCGTGTCCTCGTACTCCCGCCTCTCAAAGAAGTCTGGCAAGCGTGCAAGAGTAGGCCAAGTACCCTCTCTAGAGCTCCCTCGAGTAGAATCCCTTCCACCAGCAGCGGCATGAAGCAAGCAAATTAATTTTTATCGTCACTGTTATTATTATTATTGTCATAATGCCATCGAACTGCAAGACAAAGCGGACTTTTCGATTTAAAGCTTTCGTGACTGCAAGGATTCATCTTCTTTGGTTCTTTCGGTAAAGTCACGTAGAATGAGAATAAAATAATAAATTGATAAAATAAAATAACACAATAATATTCTCACGACGTTTCGGCCACAACACAAGCGGCCTTCATCAGGTGAAGGGACGAGACTGTCTGGTAGGACAGCGCTGGAGTGAAAAAAAGCCACGTTCAGATCACGACCTTTAAGCTGTGTCAGAAGAAACAAAGCGCCTTGACAAAGGAATTAGCATATAATTTAGCATTGAAATGGCCGAGTGATTAGCTTGTGACTGGTCACAGAAATGGCTATGTTAAAGTTAAAGCATACACATCCGCAGAGGCACCCCTTGACAAAGGAATTAGCATAGAATTTAGCATTGAAATAGCTGAGTGATTAGCTTGTAACTGGTCACAGAAATAGCTATGTTTAAAGTCAGAGCATACACATTCACCGAGGCACCTAGTACAAATCAAACAGGAGAATTTAGCATTGAAATAACTAGGCGAATTTAGCATTGAAATAACTGAGTGATTAGCTAGTGACTGGTCACAGAAATGGCTATGTTGAAGTCAAGATCTACACATCTGAGCTATTCACAGTAACTGGGTATACAATACAATGTATAATGAATACTATATAGTGAACCAATAAAAAACTAAAATATAAATTACCTTAATGTTATCAATGAACTCTATATTCTCCAATCAGCTAAGCTACCAACAATAAGTCGTTATATATCACAATGCTATATGGCGAAAAAATGGGTGGATTCTTACCCTCAACTTTAGCAACACGGATAGCTACGGGCTCCGTTCAGACGGACGAGTTCATCCAAGGTCGGAACAGAGGAGGGGGAGAGAGACAGCTGCGAGGCGCTATTATACTCCATGTTGTAAACCATACCATTAACCGTGGTGTGAGACGTATTAAGAGTCAATGCTGGTGAAAGAGCTGCGGTCTGAAGGTCATCGTAAAATACAATTAATTAAGAACGGAAATGGTTTAAAACATCTTTCCAATGGTTACTAAGCCAGAATCCATCTTCTCGGTTGAAATTGTCTCTGTGCTTGTATATGTGAATGGCCTCATGAACGAATCTCTCATGGTAGCCGGTTGGTTTGCAAAGAACCTCCGTCTTGGAGAAGTCAATGTCATGTGAGCCCACTGAATTATAACAGTGATCTGCCATGGCAGAGGAGTTCGTCCTACCGTGTTTCAAGTCTGCTTTATGTTCACGGATGCGGTCCGAGATATGTCGCTTGGTTTCTCCAATGTAGCTACTACCACAGAGGCACTTTAGTTTGTAAACGCCCGGGTACTGTATGTCTCGAACAGCATCTTTTACAGATGGAACTAGATCACGGATTTTATGTATTGTGTTGAATCGGACCTGGATCTTGTGTTTTTTCAGGATTTTGGAAATCTTTTTAGTGACCCCTGCAATGTAGGGTAAGGTGATGGTTTTGAGTGGCTCCACAAGAGAATCCTTCTTCATGACTGGAGTGATGGCTTTGCGGATTGTGTAGTCGGAGTAACCATTAGCCCTGAGAGCCTGGTGTACGTGCTTGAGTTCACTGGTAATGTGTTCCTGGTCGGAAATGCATTGGGCTCTATGGTATAGAGTCTTGATGAGAGAGTTCTTCTGGAATGGATGGTGGTGGGAATCCGGTTTCAAGTAAGCATCTGTATGTGTGGCTTTCCTGTAGACAGAGTGGCTCATTGAACCATCATGTCTCCTTTTAATTAAGACATCCAAAAAGGGGAGTTTGCCATCTTTTTCGACCTCCATGGTAAATCTGATGGCTGGGTGTATGGAATTGATGTGGTCGAGGAATTGGTCTAGAGCAGGCTGGCCATGTGGCCAGATGACAAAGGTGTCATCCACGTACCTCTTCCATAAGGTCGGGCGTAGAGTGGCAGTCTGGATGGCGTCAGTTTCAAAATTTTCCATGAATACGTTGGCTACACCTGGAGATAGGGGGGAGCCCATTGGGGTGCCCTCAGTTTGTTTGTAGAAAGTTCCATTCCAGGTGAAGTATGTGTTGGTTAAGCAATGTCTCACAAGGGGGGGTACACCCACACACCGAAAAGATAGACGTCAACAAAGTCGTAATTAATCGCAGTAACAGTTCCATTTCTGATGGTCTGAAATCCCTTTTAGCTAAAGGTCTAAACTTTGCTGTCACCCCGAGACACTTACCGGTTAACGACATCATTGCCCATGTCGACGTTGTACTCAAGGGCTTGAGTCCCATCGCTGCAGACGTAGCAAGATCTGAAATCGCTGCAACCCTCAAAAACGCTAAGTTGCCACCCAGCAACATCAGCAAAGACGAACGTTTTGAATTATCTCAATTAAAAAGAGGGATGATATTGTCGTCCTCTCAGCCGACAAGGGCAATGCCACTGTCATCATGGACAAAACAGAATATAACAACAAAATTCAAGAACTACTCAACGATGGCAGCTATACAAAAATAAAAAGAGATCCCACCAACAGCCTGGTTACCAAAACGAACAAAATCATCTCTGATTCAACAGAATTAATTGATGAGACCAAACAGTTCTCGTTGAAACCCTCTGCTGCCAGACCACCAAGATTATATGGCCTTCCAAAGATACACAAAGAAGATACACCCCTTCGTCCCATCGTCTCTACTATCAACTCCCCCACCTATAAACTGGCACGTTTTCTTGCTGATATACTGTGACCTTTCACTGGAAAAACCACCTCTGCGGTACTAAATTCTACTCACCTGGTATCGACAATCAAAGGCATTTCCCTGTCCCCAGACGACCTGCTTGTCAGTTTTGATGTGGTGTCCTTGTTCACCAAAGTCCCGGTACCTGACACCATCGCTATCATTGAAGACCTGGTTCATCAAGGACTGCACACTGATGTACCCCCCCTGGTGAGACATTGCTTAACCAACACATACTTCACCTGGAATGGAACTTTCTACAAACAAACTGAGGGCACCCCAATGGGCTCCCCCCTATCTCCGGTTGTAGCCAACGTATTCATGGAAAAAATTGAAACTGACGCCATCCAGACTGCCACTCTACGCCCGACCTTATGGAAGAGGTACGTGGATGACACCTTTGTCATCTGGCCACATGGCCAGCCTGCTCTAGACCAATTCCGTGACCACATCAATTCCATACACCCAGCCATCATATTTACCATGGAGGTCGAAAAAGATGGCAAAATACCCTTTTTGGATGTCTTAATTAAAAGGAGACATGATGGTTCAATGAGCCACTCTGTCTACAGGAAAGCCACCCATACAGATGCTTACTTGAAACCGGATTCCCACCACCATCCATTCCAGAAGAACTCCCTCATCAAGACTCTATACCATAGAGCCCAATGCATTTCCGACCAGGAACACATTACCAGTGAACTCAAGCACGTACACCAGGCTCTCAGGGCTAATGGTTACTCCGACTACACAATCCGCAAAGCCATCACTCCAGTCATGAAGAAGGATTCTCTTGTGGAGCCACTCAAAACCATCACCTTACCCTACATTGCAGGGGTCACTAAAAAGATCTCCAAAATCCTGAATAAACACAAGATCCAGGTCCGATTCAACACAATACATAAAATCCGTGATCTAGTTCCATCTGTAAAAGATGCTGGTCCAGACATACAGTACCCGGGCGTTTACAAACTAAAGTGCCTCTGTGGTAATAGCTACATTGGAGAAACCAAACGACATATCTCGGACCGCATCCGTGAACATAAAGCAGACTTGAAACACGGTAGGACGAACTCCTCTGCCATGGCAGATCACTGTTATAATTCAGTGAGCTCACATGACATTGACTTCTCCAAGACGGAGGTTCTTTGCATACCAACCGGCTACCATGAGAGATTCGTTCATGAGGCCATTCACATATACAAGCACAGAGACAATTTCAACCGAGAAGATGGATTCTGGCTTAGTAACCATTGGAAAGATGTTTCAAACCATTTCCGTTCTTAATTAATTGTATTTTACGATGACCTTCAGACCGCAGCTCTTTCACCAGCATTGACTCTTAATACCTCTCACACCACGGTTAATGGTATGGTTTACAACATGGAGTATAATAGCGCCTTGCAGCTGTCTCTCTCCCCCTCCTCTGTTCCGACCTTGGATGAACTCGTCCGTCTGAACGGGGCCCGTAGCTATCCGTGTTGCTAAAGTTGAGGGTAAGAATCCACCCATTTTTTCGCCATATAGCATTGTGATATATAACGACTTATTGTTGGTAGCTTAGCTGATTGGAGAATATAGAGTTTATTGATAACATTAAGGTAATTTATATTTTAGTTTTTTATTGGTTCACTATGTAGTATTCATTATACATTGTATTGTATACCCAGTTACTGTGAATAGCTCAGATGTGTAGATCTTGACTTCAACATAGCCATTTCTGTGACCAGTCACTAGCTAATCACTCAGTTAGTTCAATGCTAAATTCGCCTAGTTATTTCAATGCTAAATTCTCCTGTTTGATTTTTACTAGGTGCCTCGGTGAATGTGTATGCTCTGACTTTAAACATAGCTATTTCTGTGACCAGTTACAAGCTAATCACTCAGCTATTTCAATGCTAAATTCTATGCTAATTCCTTTGTCAAGGGGTGCCCCTGCGGATGTGTATGCTTTAACTTAGCTATTTCAATGCTAAATTCTATGCTAATTCCTTTGTCAAGGGGTGCCTCTGCGGATGTGTATGCTTTAACTTTAACATAGCCATTTCTGTGACCAGTCACAAGCTAATCACTCGGCCATTTCAATGCTAAATTATATGCTAATTCCTTTGTCAAGGCGCTTTGTTTCTTCTGACACAGCTTAAAGGTCGTGATCTGAACGTGGCTTTTAATCACTCCAGCGCTGTCCTACCAGACAGTCTCGTCCCTTCACCTGATGAAGGCCGCTTGTGTTGTGGCCGAAACGTCGTGAGAATATTATTGTGTTATTTTATTTTACCAATTTATTATTTTATTCTCATTCTACGTGACTTTACCGAAAGAACCAAAGAAGATGAATCCTTGCAGTCACGAAAGCTTTAAATCGAAATTTAACCGCCTCTACGGGGAGGGATTTCACACATCCTTAAGATCATTCAACAGACTCCGGGATAAGAAGGCTCAACTAATCGAGTCTCTCACCTTTCTGAAGAGATGCCGCAACTCTAAGGTAATACCAACCTCTGCTGTTGCAACTTCTCTAAATGCAAAACGAATTCTAGCTAGAACTTGCTTCGCTCTTATCTCGGAAAAAATCAGACTTACACGCACCGAACTCAATCAGTTAGACAAGACACTCTACAAATCACACTTAACATTGACAGCAACAATGTCTACATCGGATTGGGAACATGTAGACAATATGACTACCTCTTCGGCTGCCACTATGTCGACCAAATGTAGGGACAATTTGATTTCCAAATTCAATCACCTCTCCAGCTAAAAATCGGATCCACACACCGAAAAGATAGACGTCAACAAAGTCGTAATTAATCGCAGTAACAGTTCCATTTCTGATGGTCTGAAATCCGTTTTAGCTAAAGGTCTAAACTTTGCTGTCACACCGAGACACTTACCGGTTAATGATATCATTGCCCATGTCGACATTGCACTCAAGGGCTTGAGTCCCATCGCTGCAGACGTAGCAAGATCTGAAATCGCTGCAACCCTCAAAAACGCTAAGTTGCCACCCAGCAACATCAGCAAAGACGAACGTTTTGAATTATCTCAATTAAAAAAGAGGGATGATATTGTCGTCCTCTCAGCCGACAAGGGCAATGCCACTGTCATCATGGACAAAACAGAATATAACAACAAAATTCAAGAACTACTCAACGATGGCAGCTATACAAAAATAAAAAGAGATCCCACCAACAGCCTGGTTACCAAAACGAACAAAATCATTTCTGATTCAACAGCATTAATTGATGAGACCAAACAGTTCTCGTTGAAACCCTCTGCTGCCAGACCACCAAGATTATATGGCCTTCCAAAGATACACAGAGAAGATACACCCCTTCGTCCCATCGTCTCTACTATCAACTCCCCCACCTATAAACTGGCACGTTTTCTTGCTCATATACTGTGACCTTTCACTGGAAAAACCACCTCTGCGGTACTAAATTCTACTCACCTGGTATCGACAATCAAAGGCATTTCTCTGTCTCCAGACGACCTGCTTGTCAGTTTTGATGTGGTGTCCTTGTTCACCAAAATCCCGGTACCTGACACCATCGCTATCATTGAAGACCTGGTTCATCAAGGACTGCACACTGATGTGCCCCCCCTGGTGAGACATTGCTTAACCAAGACATACTTCACCTGGAATGGAACTTTCTACAAACAAACTGAGGGCACCCCAATGAGCTCCCCCCTATCTCCGGTTGTAGCCAACGTATTCATGGAAATTTTGAAACTGACGCCATCCAGAATGCCACTCTACGCCCGACCTTATGGAAGAGGTACGTGGATGACACCTTTGTCATCTGGCCACATGGCCAGCCTGCTCTAGACCAATTCCGCGACCACATCAATTCCATACACCCAGCCATCAGATTTACCATGGAGGTCGAAAAAGATGGCAAACTACCCTTTTTGGATGTCGTAATTAAAAGGAGACATAATGGTTCAATGAGCCACTCTGTCTACAGGAAAGCTACCCATACAGATGCTTACTTGAAACCGGATTCCCACCACCATCCATCCCAGAAGAACTCCCTCATCAAGACTCTATACCCTAGAGCCCAATGCATTTCCGACCAGGAACACATTACCAGTGAACTCAAGCACGTACACCAGGCTCTCAGGGCTAATGGTTACTCCGACTACACAATCCGCAAAGCCATCACTCCAGTCATGAAGAAGGATTCTCTTGTGGAGCCACTCAAAACCATCACCTTACCCTACATTGCAGGGGTCACTAAAAAGATCTCCAAAATCCTGAATAAACACAAGATCCAGGTCCGATTCAACACAATACATAAAATCCGTGATCTAGTTCCATCTGTAAAAGATGCTGTTCCAGACATACAGTACCCGGGCGTTCACAAACTAAAGTGCCTCTGTGGTAGTAGCTACATTGGAGAAACCAAACGACATATCTCGGACCGCATCCGTGAACATAAAGCAGACTTGAAACACGGTAGGACGAACTCCTCTGCCGTGGCAGATCACTGTTATAATTCAGTGGGCTCACATGACATTGACTTCTCCAAGACGGAGGTTCTTTGCAAACCAACCGGCTACCATGAGAGATTCGTTCATGAGGCCATTCACATATACAAGCACAGAGACAATTTCAACCGAGAAGATGGATTCTGGCTTAGTAACCATTGGAAAGATGTTTCAAACCATTTCCGTTCTTAATTAATTGTATTTTACGATGACCTTCAGACCGCAGCTCTTTCACCAGCATTGACTCTTAATACCTCTCACACCACGGTTAATGGTATGGTTTACAACATGAAGTATAATAGCGCCTCGCAGCTGTCTCTCTCCCCCTCCTCTGTTCCAACCTTGGATGAACTCGTCCGTCTGAACGGTGCCCGTAGCTATCCGTGTTGCTAAAGTTGAGGGTAAGAATCCACCCATTTTTTCGCCATATAGCATTGTGATATATAACGACTTATTGTTGGTAGCTTAGCTGATTGGAGAATATAGAGTTTATTGATAACATTAAGGTAATTTATATTTTAGTTTTTTTATTGGTTCACTATGTAGTATTCATTATACATTGTATTGTATACCCAGTTACTGTGAATAGCTCAGATGTGTAGACCTTGACTTCAACATAGCCATTTCTGTGACCAGTCACTAGCTAATCACTCAGTTATTTCAATGCTAAATTCGCCTTGTTATTTCAATGCTAAATTCTCCTGTTTGATTTGTACTAGGTGCCTCGGTGAATGTGTATGCTCTGACTTTAAACATAGCCATTTCTGTGACCAGTCACAAGATAATCACTCGGCCATTTCAATGCTAAATTATATGCTAATTCCTTTGTCAAGGCGCTTTGTTTCTTCTGACACAGCTTAAAGGTCGTGATCTGAACGTGGCTTTTTTTCACTCCAGCGCTGTCCTACCAGACAGTCTCGTCCCTTCACCTGATGAAGGCCGCTTGTGTTGTGGCCGAAACGTCGTGAGAATATTATTGTGTTATTTTATTTTATCAATTTATTATTTTATTCTCATTCTACGTGACTTTACCGAAAGAACCAAAGAAGACAAAGCGGACTTTCAAACTCCAATCCAACCTCTCCCCACCGCCCCACTCTTCCACAACCCCCCCCCCCGCTCCCCCCAACCCACAACCAACCCCACCGACACCCTCCCGCTCACCCGCAGCGGGGTCCCGCGTGCCGAAGCGCAGCACGTAGCGCAGCGCGTGGTGGTTGTTCCACACGTAGAGGGCGCGGTCGCGCGCGTTGTACTGCACCGACGTGATGAACCGGAACGGGTTGGGGAACGGGACGGAGACGCGAGCGTCCCGCCGCGAGTCGGTGTCGTACACGTAGTCGATGCGGTCGCTCGTCCCCCCTCCTCCCCCTCTTCCTCCTCCTCCTCCTCCTCCCGCGGCGTCCGCCCCTCCGTCGCCGTCGTCCTCGTAAGTCGAGCGCAGGACGTGGAGGACGCCACACGCCATGAAGGCGTCGGAGGCCGAGCGCTTGACGTAGGCCGTCTCGAAGGAGGCCTCGACGCGCATCGCGCGCGGATTTAAGCGGCTCACCACCATGCGCCCGTGGTTCTGCTCCGTGGCGTAGACGACCCAGAGGCCGTGCTCGTCGGCCGCCAGGTCGATGTCGGACTTGCCGCCCCAGCGGTAGGGCGAAGTGTCGTGGTAGTTGGCGTTGGGGATGAACGCCTCGCCGTCCTTGACGCGCGTGCGCAGGTCGAACTTGACGACGCTGCGCGTTCGCTCCTGCGACGGCGCACAGCGTGGGTGGCAGGGAGAGGTTAAGTGAGTGAGTGAGTGTGTGGTGAGGTGAGTGAGTGTGTGGTGTGTGTGTGGTGGAGAGGTGAGTGTGGGTGTAAGAGGTGAGTGAGTGAGTGTGGTGTGTGTGTGGTGGAGAGGTGAGTGTGGGTGTAAGAGGTGAGTGAGTGAGTGTGGTGTGTGTGTGTGGTGGAGAGGTGAGTGTGGGTGTAAGAGGTGAGTGAGTGTGGGTGTGTGTGGTGGAGAGGTGGGTGAGTGTGAGAGGTGAGTGTGTGTGTGTGTGGTGGAGAGGTGAGTGAGTGTAAGAGGTGAGTGAGTGAGTGTGTGGTGAGGTGAGTGAGTGTGGGTGTGGTGGAGAGGTGAGTGTGGGTGTGAGAGGTGAATGAGTGTGTGTGTGGTGGAGAGGTGGGTGAGTGTGGGTGTGAGAGGTTAAGTGAGTGTGTGTGTGTGGTGGAGAGGTGAGTGAGTGTGAGAGGTGAGTGAGTGTGTGTGTGGTGGAGAGGTGAGTGAGTGTGGGTGTGAGCGGTGAGTGAGTGTGGGTGTGAGAGGTGAGTGTGGGTGTGACAGGTGAGTGAGTGAGTGTGTGGGGAGAGGTGGGTGTGTGGAGAGAGGTGAGTGAGTGAGTGTGTGAGGGAGAGGGGGTGGGGAGAGGAAAGGTGAGCGTGAGAGGAGAGTGTGAGTGTGTGTGCGTGTATAAGTGGGTGAAGGTGTGAGCATGAAAGATCCGGGCGTGGTGGTGGTGGTGTTGGCCACGCCAGCCCCTCGTACGCTGAGCCTGCCCATTATAGGTGCTGCTCGCTAACAGCGCTTGCCCCAACAGTCTGTTGAAGGCTCTACAGGGGATCTTGGTCTTTGATGAGCACAAGTGAAGTGCGTGGGGGCGCTCCTCACAGTGTGTGAGGGAGAGCGGAGGTGAAGGTACAAAGGTGTTTGAGTGCGAGTGTCTGAGTGTGTGTGTGTATGTGTGTGTGTATGTGTGTATGATAGTGTAGCGGTTAGCGCACTGCGCTACGAACCCGGCGACCCGGGTTCGATTTCCTCTCACGGCCAACACCGGTGACGATTATCTGAACCGGTTCTGGGCCTCCCCTAAGTCGACTCAGCCTCAAATGAGTACCTGGTGCGGTGGATAAAAACATTGCCACTGGGGAGACAAAGGCGGTCGGGCGTGGTGCTGGCCACCCACCCCCTCGTGTACCGTTCCGGCCTTCATAGCTGCTCGCTAACAGCACTTGCCCCTACAGTCTGTTAAGGCTATATGGGGGATCTTTATCTTTGTGTGTGTGTATGGCTGCTTTGGGTACGCGGTCCAGACCTCCCCAGAGACCCTGGCTGACAGAGGAGGTGTTCAGGATGGTTGAGAAAAAGCGACAGGCCCACGCTCATCGGCTACAGCATCCCACGTTGGAGAATGAGGAGGCTTACCGCATCCTTCGCTCGGAGGTTCGGAGAGCCGTGAGGCACTGCAAGGATGGGTGGTGGTCGCGGGTTGCTGTGGAGATGGAGTCTGCCTCAATGGCCCGCGATCACAAATCTCTATTTAACTCCATCAAAAAAGTAACCTGCAGCGCCACACCTATTACCATCATTAGGGGAAAGAACGGTGATCCGATCTCTGACCCCCAGGAACAGGTTTGCAGATTTGCTTAGCATTTATGTGAGGTCCTGGGGGAGGGGAATCCCTCAGCCTGGAAAACATCATGGGACAAAGTGGGGATGACCCTGCTGAGGCTGCGGTGCCTCAAATATTGGAGGAAGAAGTCACCCCCTGTGAGTGGCTGGCTGATGTGCCATCCATTGAGGAAGTACTGAAGGCGATCCAGAGCCTGAAACCAGGAAAGGCACCGGGCAGAAATGATCTCCCAAGCGAAATGCTGAGGGATTGTGGCGTTTGTGCACAGACTGCCCTACATGACATCATAACAACAGTCTGGACCACTGGATGGGTTCTGCAGGATTGGAAGGATGCCCTGGTGGTCCCCCTCTTTAAGAAGGGGGACCGCACAGACTGTAACAACTACAGGGGAATCTCAAGGATTATTCAACATCGCCTTGCTAGGCACACTGAGGAGAGGCTGGCAGAGCTCCAATACGGTTTCAGGAAAGGGCGGTCCTGAACAGATGCCATATATTCTGCCCGTGTGCTACAGCAGAAGTGTAGGGAATTCCAACAAGACCTGCATCTCTGCTCCATTGACCTGGTCAAGGCCTATGATACCATCAATAGGCCTGGGCTCTGGGTTGTTCTTCGTATTTTCGGAATCCCTGAGCCTCTGCTCATGATCATTAAGGACCTTCATGATAGTGAGCGGGCCCAGGTAAAACTACGTGGCCGGGAGTCAGAGCCATTCCCTGTACACCTTGGGGTGCAACAGGGATGTCCTCTGGCTCCAACATTATTTAACATCTATTTCGACCACGTAGTTCGTGAAGCCTTCAGTAGCTGTACCCGAGGAATTTCCATCTGGTACAGGTAGAATGGGAGGCTGATTGATGCCCGGGTGCGGTCAAGGGATGGCTCCCTATTGGTCAACCAAGTTATGTATACCGACGACCTGGTAATAGCAGCTCACTCAGAGGAGAAATTGGAGGCGCTGCTGCTGAAACTTGAGTGTGCCATGAAGTGGTGGGGCCTTACCATCAGCCACACCAAAACTAAGCACCTGCCTGGGTATTTTGTACCATCGGACACTCCACCCCCACAACTCCCAATCGGTGATGGGGCAGTTGTGGAGAGAGTGGAGAGTTTCCCATACCTGGGCAGTGTGCTCATGACAGGCTCCGGTTTAACAGCAGAGGTCTCACTCCGAATCAGTCGAGCGGCATCATCTTTTCATCGTTGCATAAAGCTGTGTGGAAGCTACCTGGTCTGTCACTCCGCAAGAAGCTTCAGGTCTTCTCGGCCACAGTCATTCCCTCCCTACTCTATGCTTGCAAAACGTGGACACCCCTAATGGAACACCTTCGCCAGTTAGAAACATTTAGGCTGGCCTGCCTACAATCCATCCTGGGTTTAACCAGACTGGATTGTGTGAGGAGTTCACAAATCCTCGAAAGATCTGGACAAAGTCCCATCGGTGAGCTCCTCCGGCAGGCAAGGCTGCGTTGGCTGGGCCATGTAGCCCGCATGCCCAATCACCGCATGCCCAAATCGCTTTTGTTCGGCCGGATCGAGGTGGCTAAACGGGCGCGGCACGGGCTAGAGAAGAGATGGAGTGACGTGGTACAGGAGGATGTGGAGCTGAGTGGACTTGCCAATGACTGGTACCAGCGGTGTCAAGATCGGCCTCTGTGGAGGAGGCTCGTGAAGGACACTACTGGGCAGTTGTAGGCAGTCGCCCTCCAACAACAACAGAGGGTTGAGGAGCGACGCTCACAACAACGAGCGGAGCGCCGGGTGGCTAAAACACAGCAAGTTGGCACAGTAGGGGGCACAGGTGGTGCATCAGCCGGTCATCTCGGTCATCTCAGTCAGTCGACCCATGGCACCTGGGTGTGCCCCGTGACCTCCTGCCAGCGGGCATTCGACACTTCACGTGGCCTCAAGGTGCACATGGCCTGGCACAAGCGTCGTGGTGACGTCACCGCCACTTAGTGGCGAAAGGCGGTTGTTGTTGTTGTATATACAGCTCACAACTGGAGGGCTCTCGCTCCCCAGTTAATTCATTCAGCAACTGCAATGTTTACTGGAGTTCTGAGCTCAGTTTACAAACTATAAAACTATTAACTATTTTTATTGTACAGGTCAGGACCACTGAGCCGGGATAGCTCTTTTTCAGAAGCAACCTGGCCACTAAATGATGGCTCAACGGAGTGGAAATGTACAGCAGCCAAATACTCTGAACGCGTGAAGTCGATTCTCAACGTGGAGGGAAAAAAACGGAAGACCCAGAGGAAAAATCCACGGGGAGAACACGCAAACTCCAAATATACAGCAGCAGGCGCCATGGTCGGGATTGAACCCACGAGCTTCTGTATACCAGGCGAGGTCGTAAACATCTCTCCACCATATTCTTGGTTCTTTCGGTAAAGTCACGTAGAAGGGAAACAATAAAATAATAAAAATATCTCTCCACCAGTCATTGCAACAGTCCCTAGCCTGATAAAAGTTTAGTGTCAGCGTATGTGTGGGTGCCCCCACCTGGAAAGAGAAATCAAAGTTCTATCCGGCCCTCTGGCAAAAGCTCTCTCCCCACCACCGTCCTATACTTCGGGTAATGAACACGATTAATAATTCAACACATTTGGTATTCGCGCCAATCTGAGAACCGCAGGGGCCATCACGAATGAAGGCGCCATTTCACAGACGGGTATACGCTGCCAGTAGGGGGAAGGGGCGACGTTGCCAAGTGGTTTCACCCACGGCCTATTGCATACCAGGCGAGGTAGTGAACATCTCTCCACCGCGCCGCCCCTACGGCCCCTATCGTCATCATCATCATCATCATCACGGCTCTGTCGTACCAGGCAAGGTCCACCAAGCCATACAGCTCTTTTCCAGAAGCGAGCTGGCCACACAAAAAATGACAGCTCAACCAAGCGGCTTCTCACGTGGCAAAGTAATAGCGGCCAATTACTCTAAAAGCGTGTGGATTCTAAACGAGGTAGTTAACATCTCTCCACCGCGGCGCCCCGACCGCTCCTACCGCCCCTACCGCCCCTACCGCCCCTACCGCCCCTACCGCCATCTGCCATCCATCATCCCACTGGTGCTCACGCGGAAACCCCCCCCCCCCCCGGCGCCGGGCACCGACCCTGTTAAAGAACACAGCTCCGTCGTACACCACGAAGCCCGTGCCGTCGACGCGGTGCGGCAGCTTGTAGTTGGTGAGCGGTCGCCTGGCCAGGATGTCCTGGAGGGAGGCGTACTCCACGAGTCTGTCGGTGCGGAACGGCGTCCACGGCATGACGTACACCTTGTCGGTGGCCTGCAGCGGGTCGCGGCACCACGAGCCGGCCTGCTGCTTCGCCTCCAGGAGGTGCGAGGCCTCGCCAACGAGGAGGACGCTGCCCGGGCACGGGAAGACTGCCCAGGGAAAACGAGGGACAGACGAATGAACGAACGGTCGGGTCAGGGATTCGCGGCTGCTCCCTAAGTTGATATTCTATCAACTGAAAACGTTTTTTTTATTCTTGGTTCTTTCGGTAAAGTCACCACCACGTAGAAAGGAAATAAAATAATAAAAATATAAAACAATTAAATTATCACGACGTTTCGACTGCAACACAAGCAATCATCATCAGGTGTGAAAACCACAGCAAGAAAATTTGAAGAAAAAAAATAACCGCCACTTTTTTCAAATTTTCTTGCTGTGGTTTCACACCTGATGATGATTGCTTCTTGTGTTGCAGTCGAAACGTCGTGAGAAGTTTATTATTTTATATTTTTATTATTTTATTGTTTCCCTTCTACGTGGTGACTTTACCGAAAGAACCAAGAATATGAATCCCTGCAGTCACGAAAGCTTTAAATAAAAAAATGAAAACTTTTCTTAATATTTGAGCAGGTAAGGCCCACTGAGCCACGAAACTCTTTCGCCAAAGCAACTTGGCCACACAAATGACAGATCAACGAAAGTGACTTATCATGTGGAAATGCACAGCAGTGTCCAAATACTCGCAATGCGTGACGTTGATTCTACACGCGGAGGGAGAAACTGGAGGACCCGGCGAGAACTCCACATGACCACAGGGTTAACGTGCAAGCTTCCAAGTATACAAGCCTCAAGGTTGGGATCGAACCCACGACCTCCTGTATACCAGGCGAGGTAGTTGACACCCCACCACCGTTTGCATGCGTGTACTGATGGGCGTATGTTAACATGGGTGCCGTCTGCATCGCAGCAGAGCCTGATGAAGCCGAATGTCCACAGGGAACGATCGCGTTTCTTAAACATGCACATGTGGCATGTGCATCGGGAGCTTAGCCTGTGGCATACATCGACAGATTCATCATCGCACGTCGGTTACAGTGAGGGAAAAAAAAGCATTTGATCACCTGTTGATTTTGTACGTTTGACCACTGACAAAGAAATTATCAGTCTATAATTTTAATGGTAGGTTTATTTGAACAGTGGGAGACAGAATAACAACAACAAAATCCGGAAAAACGCATGTCAAAAATGTTATAAATTGATTTGCATTTTAATGAGGGAAATAAGTATTTGACCCCCTCTCAATCAGAAAGATTTCTGGCTCCCAGGTGTCTTTTATACAGGTAACGAGCAGAGATTAGGAGCACACTCTTAAAGGGAGTGCTCCTAATCTCAGCTTGTTACCTGTATAAAAGACACCTGTCCTCAGAAGCAATCAATCAGATTCCAAACTCTCCACCATGGCCAAGACCAAAGAGCTCTCCAAGGATGTCAGGGACAAGATTGTAGACCTACACAAGGCTGGAATGGGCTACAAGACCATTGCCAAGCAACTTGGTGAGAAGGTGACAACAGTTGGTGCGATTATTCGCAAATGGAAGAAACACAAAAGAACTGTCAATCTCCCTCGGTCTGGGGCTCCGTGCACGATCTCACCTCATGGAGTTGCAATGATCATGAGAACGGTGAGGAATCAGCCCAGAACTACACGGGAGGATATAGTAATAGGTTTTACCCTTTTTAACTGGCATCAATGATCTCAAGGCAGCTGGGACCATAGTCACCAAGAAAACAATTGGTAACACACTACGCCGTGAAGGACTAAAATCCTGCAGCGCCCGCAAGGTCCCCCTGCTCAAGAAAGCACATATACATGCCCGTCTGAAGTTTGCCAATGAACATCTGAATGATTGAGAGGACAACTGTGTGAAAGTGTAGTGGTCAGATGAGACCAAAATGGAGCTCTTTGGAATAAACTCAACTCGCCGTGTTTGGAGGAGGAGGAATGCTGCCTATGACCCCAAGAACACCATCCCCACCGTCAAACATGGATGTGGAAACATTATGCTTTGGGGGTGTTTTTCTGCTAAGGGGACAGGACAACTTCACCGCATCAAAGGGACGATGGATGGGGCCATGCACCGTCAAATCTTGGGTGAGAACGTCCTTCCCTCAGCCAGGGCATTGAAAATGGGTCGTGGATGGGAATGCCAGCATGACAATGACCCAAAACACACGGCCAAGGCAACAAAGGAGTGGCTCAAGAAGTTTCCAGACCTTAATTCCATAGAAAATCTGCGGAGGGAGCTGAAGGTTCGAGTTGACAAACGTCAGCCTCGAAACCTTAATCACTTGGAGAAGATCTGCAAAGAGGAGTTGGACAAAATCCCTCCTGAGATGTGTGCAAACCTGGTGGCCAACTACAAGAAACGTCTGACCTCTGTGATTGCCAACAAGGGTTTTGCCACCAAGTACTAAGTCATGTTTTGCAGAGGGGTCAAATACTCATTTCCCTCGTAAAAATGCAAATCAATTTATAACATTTTTGACATGGGTTTTTCCGGATTTTATTGTTGTTATTCTGTCTCTCACTATTCAAATAAACCTACCATTAAAATTATAGACTGAGCATTTCTTTGTCAGTGGGCAAACGTACAAAATCTGCAGGGGATCAAATACTTTTTTTCCCTCACTGTAAATACTCGGGTGAAATAAAACCCGTCGTGGACACAGGCAATTCAGCTGTTGCAACAGAAACAGCTAGCATGCAGAGGATTGTGGGGTTTCCCAGGACGCGCCGAGGCTTAGCCTAAACGAATTTCGACTGAAGGTGTTGTTACTGGGATTGCCGCAAGATATTTTTTTCACGATACGCCATCAAATTTCACAACAGGACGATTTCCCAATATTCGTTGAGGCGCTCGTATTTAGCATGGCGTTAGTTCCGGTCGCAATCGATGCAGTCTCCGAGGCTCATGAACGCACGGCACTGAAGGCCACGCCAGAAAAGCGGTCGACAATTACGCGAACCGTGGCAACGACGATGTCACATAGTCGCCACGCCGTTAACGAACCCCAGAAAATAGTTGGGAATGCGTCGCTTCGATTTTATAATAACTTTTGGTGAGTGCACGCGCAATTGAATTGTTTGGTTTTGACAGCCGTACCTCAAGCTCGGCGTGGTACACGCGTGCGTTTGTACGCTTGTGCGTTTCATAATCACGCCGAACATCTTCCAGTCCGCAAGGCAGAATGGAAAAGGCACCCGGATTAGGTTGCCTCTGAGGATGTGTAGGTTTTGACTTTAACATTGCCATTTCTGTGACCAGTCACAAGCTAATCACTCAGCTATTTCAATGCTAAATTCTCCTGTTTGATTTGTACTAGGTGCCTCTGTGGATGTGTAGGCTTTGACTTTAACATAGCTATTTCTATGACCAGTCACAAGCTAATCACTCAGCTATTTCAATGCTAAATTATCCTGTTTGATTTGTACTAGGTGCCTCTGTGGATGTGTAGGCTTTAACTTTAACATAGCAATTTCTGTGACCAGTCACAAGCTAATCACTCAGCTATTTCAATGCTAAATTCTCCTGTTTGATTTGTACTAGGTGCCTCTGTGGATGTGTAGGCTTTGACTTTAACATAGCTATTCCTGTGACCAGTCACAAGCTAATCCCTCAGCTATTTGATATGTAAACCCCTTTGTCAAGGTGCCTCACTTTAAAAGTCGCTACGAATCTTAACACCGTTCATTGAAGCTCTGTCGTCCCGACAGGTCTGTACCTTTCACCTGAAGACGGCCTGCTTGCGTTGTGGCCAAAACGTCGTGAGAATTTTATTGTGTTATTTTACTATTTTATACTCATTCTACGTGGTGACTTTTACCGAAAGAACCAAAGAAGATGAATCCTTGCAGTCACGAAAGCTTTAAATCGAAGAAAAAAAATGCACCCGGATTGTTGCCGATAGCCGCAGCGAGATAGAATAACGGATGCGGAGTGCCAGGTGCACACAATAAAAAAGTGTACGGGGTCAGTGGTGGACTGCAAGCGATTAGCACGCCGACCTTTGAACCCGGTAACCCCAAACTAAATTCGTGCTCACGTGAGCCCAACAGCAGCGGCGATTATTATTTGAACCCGTCACGGGCCTCCGCCCTTTGGTTTGACCGGTGCGGTGTGCAGTAGTAAAACATCGCTGGAAACTGGGGGAGACAAAGGCGGCCGGGCGTGGTGGTGCCGCCCGCCCGCTCCAGCCACGCCCCCTCGTGTACGCCGTAGCGGCCTTCACGTCGTGCCGCTCGCTACGAGCACTTGCCCACCACAGCCTGTGAGCACTTGCCCCCCACAGCCTGTCGAAGGCTGTGGGGGGCATCGCGAGGTGTCCCCGTGAACCCCCGGTGACGACGAGCTCGAATAATTCTCTCTCGCTCGCGTGTTACCAAATCGGCGACGATTAACCTTGACCGGTACCCGTGCCTTCCCCTAGGTCGACTCGGCATTAAGTGCGTAGCTGGATGCAGCGTACGAACACGGCCGCTGGGGGAGACAAAGGCGGGCGGGCGTGGTGCTGCCCGCTCACCCACACCCACCACGTGTACCACAGTAGCGGCCTTCACGTGGTGCTGCTCACCCACCAAGTGTACCACAGTAGCGGCTGTCACGTGGTGCTGCTCACCCACCACGTGTACCACAGTAGCGGCCTTCACGTGGTGCTGCTCACCCACCAAGTGTACCACAGTAGCGGCCTTCACGTGGTGCCGCTCACCCACCACGTGTACCACAGTAGCGGCCTTCACGTGGTGCTGCTCACCCACCACGTGTACCACAGTAGCGGCTGTCACGTGGTGCTGCTCACCCACCACGTGTACCACAGTAGCGGCCTTCACGTGGTGCTGCTCACCCACCACGTGTACCACAGTAGCGGCTGTCACGTGGTGCTGCTCACCCACCACGTGTACCACAGTAGCGGCCTTCACGTGGTGCTGCTCACCCACCACGTGTACCACAGTAGTGGCCTTCACGTGGTGTCGCTCACCCACCACGTGTACCACAGTAGCGGCCTTCACGTGGTGCTGCTCACCCACCACGTGTACCACAGTAGCGACCTTCACGTGGTGCTGCTCACCCACCACGTGTACCACAGTAGCGACCTTCACGTGGTGCTGCTCACCCACCACGTGTACCACAGTAGCGGCCTTCACGTGGTGCTGCTGCTGCTGCTCGTGGACGGCGCTCGCCACGGCAGCCTGTCAAAGGGCGTCACGTGGTGGTGATGGTGATCTTTGTGTGCGTGTGTGTACGTGCGTGCGTGTGTGTACGTGTGTGTGTACATGTGTGTGTGTAAATGCGTGCGTGTGTGCACACGCGTGTGCGTGTGTATGAGTGGGGAGCGGTGGTGTAGCAAGTTAGCGCTACGCTGCGCTATGAACCTGGCGACCCGGGTTCAATTCTCGCTCACGGCCAACACCAGTGACGATTATCTGAACCGGTCCCGGGCCTCTCCTAGGTCGACTCAACCTCAAATGAGTACCCTGGTGCGGTGTGTAAACATCGCCACTGGGGAGACAAAGGCGGTCGGGCGTGGTGCTGGCCACCCACCCCCTCGTGTACCGTTACCGGCCTTCACAGGTGCTGCTCGCTAACAGCACTTGCCCCTACAGTCTGTTAAAGGCTACACGGAGGATCTTTGTCTTTGTGTGTGCATGTGCGTGCGTGCGCGTGTGGATGCGGCGTGCCAGGTGCAAACAGAGAGCTACAATATATATTTTAAAAAAAAACATCTCAGTGTGGCGCCTTAACTGGTTTAAATAAAATAAAAATAGTGAATAGCCTCGTTACCGGTTGCAGGAGGCCAACCGCTCGTGCCCGGCAGCTGCAGCAGCAGCAGCTGGGCTTGAAGCAGCAGCTGCAGAAAATGGGCTTGAAGCAGCTGCAGCAGCAGCAGCAGCTGGGCTTGAAGCAGCTGCAGCAGCAGCAGCTGTGCTTGAAGCAGTCTCCAGCTGCCCATCGTGAACGTCCGCGGGACGTCGTCAGCGTGAGACGGAGCGACCTCTGACCTCTACCGGCAAGGACTAAAATTTTAACACACTTCCCCAATGTCGTATCGACTACTGTAAAACTTGCTATACGTACGTCACACTCGTGACAATACTAGATTCTATCGTTGACAATAAAAAAATATATATCTATATTTGTAAACAATATTTATTTATATACAAGTTACGTTTTTTGGCTTGGTTCTCATTGTCCACGCTCAAGTCGAGTTGAGCCGCAAATCACCGCGGTCCCTTAGGTCGCGGCAAGCCTCGAGGGGGGCGGCCACTTCCTGGGGTCGCGTGGAGCTCAGAAACTGACATTGAGCCGCAAATCACCGCGGTCCCTTAGCCTCGAGGGGGGGGGGGCACTTCCTGGGGTCGCGTGTTGTCCAGCAACTGACGCTGAGCCGCAAATCACCGCAGTCCCTTAGGTCGCATGTAGTTCAGCATTGCGGTGAAGTTCACGGCGGTGGTGGTGGCGGTGGTGGCGGAGTTGTTACAACAAAGTTTGTTTAAATATAAACTCATTAACTTTCTCCCAAACCCCCCTCCCCGACACACATTCAGCTAACGTCTGCGTTTTTTGCTCCCACCTCGTCACTGTTTGTTGTAGTTAGACTGATGGCCTTAATCTAAAGTTGTCTTGTGGTTGTTGTGGTTGTTGTCATCACGGTGGCTATGAGATGTTAACTACCTCGCCTGGTATACAGGAGGTCGTGGGTTCGATCCAGACCCTGACGATGCCTGCTGCTGCTGCTGTATATTTGTAGTCTGTGTCTCTCATCATCATCATGGTGGCTATGAGATGTTAACTACCTCGCCTGGTATACAGGAGGTCGTGGGTTCTATCCAGACCCTGACTATGCCTGCTGCTGTATATTTGTAGTCTGTGTCTCTCTCATCATCACGGTGGCTATGTGATGTTAACTACCTCGCCTGGTATACAGGAGGTCGTGGGTTCGATCCAGACCCTGACGATGCCTGCTGCTGCTACTGTATATTTGTAGTCTGTGTCTCTCTCATCATCATCATGGTGGCTATGAGATGTTGACTACCTCGCCTGGTATACAGGAGGTCGTGAGTTTTATCCAGACCCTGACGATGCCTGCTGCTGCTGTATATTTGTAGTCTGTGTCTCTCATCATCATCACGGTGGCTATGAGATGTTAACTACCTCGCCTGGTATACAGGAGGTCGTGGGTTCGATCCAGACCCTGACGATGCCTGCTGCTGCTGTATATTTGTAGTCTGTGTCTCTCATCATCATGGTGGCTAGGAGATGTTGACTACCTCGCCTGGTATACAGGAGGTCGTGAGTTTTATCCAGACCCTGACGATGCCTGCTGCTGCTGTATATTTGTAGTCTGTGTGTCTCTCATCATCACGGTGGCTATGAGATGTTGACTACCTCGCCAGGTCTACAGGAGGTCGTGGGTTCGATCCAGACCCTGACGATGCCTGCTACTGTATATTTGTAGTCTGTGTCTCTCTCATCATCACGGTGGCTAGGAGATGTTGACTACCTTGCCTGGTATACAGGAGGTCGTGGGTTCGATCCAGACCCTGACGATGCCTGCTGCTGCTGTATATTTGTAGTCTGTGTCTCTCATCATCATCACGGTGGCTATGAGATGTTGACTACCTCGCCTGGTATACAGGAGGTCGTGGGCTCGATCCAGACCCTGACGATGCCTGCTGCTGCTGTATATTTGTGGTCTGTGTGTCTCTCTTTCATCATCATCATCATCACGGTGGCTATGAGATGTTAACTACCTCGCCTGGTATACAGGAGGTCGTGAGTTTTATCCAGACCCTGACGATGCCTGCTGCTGCTGTATATTTGTAGTCTGTGTGTCTCTCATCATCACGGTGGCTATGAGATGTTGACTACCTCGCCAGGTCTACAGGAGGTCGTGGGTTCGATCCAGACCCTGACGATGCCTGCTACTGTATATTTGTAGTCTGTGTCTCTCTCATCATCATCACGGTGGCTAGGAGATGTTGACTACCTTGCCTGGTATACAGGAGGTCGTGGGTTCGATCCAGACCCTGACGATGCCTGCTGCTGCTGTATATTTGTAGTCTGTGTCTCTCATCATCATCACGGTGGCTATGAGATGTTGACTACCTCGCCTGGTATACAGGAGGTCGTGGGCTCGATCCAGACCCTGACGATGCCTGCTGCTGCTGTATATTTGTGGTCTGTGTGTCTCTCTTTCATCATCATCATCACGGTGGCTATGAGATGTTAACTACCTCGGCTGGTATACAGGAGGTCGTGGGTTCTATCCAGACCCTGACGATGCCTGCTGCTGCTGTTTATTTGTAGTCTGTGTGTGTCTCTCATCATCTTCACGGTGGCTATGAGATGTTGACTATCTCGCCAGACCCTGACGATGCCTGCTGCTGCTGCTGTATATTTTTGACGTCTGATTCAGCTCCTACCTTTGCCATCAATCCGGGCTCCCCCCCGACCCCCCAACTCCTTGAGCTACTTGGGGCGCCTTCAGCTGTCGCTGCTCGGATTCCGCTCGCTCCGAGCGCCCCGCCGCCACTCTCTGTGGCCGCTCACGACATCGTTGATGTTGTTGTTGTTGACGATGTTGTTGTTGATGACGTTGTTGTTGACGATGTTGTTGTTGACGACATTGTTGTTGACGATGTTGTTGACGATGATGTTGTTGACGATGATGTTGTTGACGATGTTGTTGACGATGTTGTTGACGATGTTGTTGTTGACGATGTTGTTGACGATGTTGATGATGTTGTTGACGATGTTGTTGACGACGTTGTTGTTGACGATGTTGTTGTTGACGACGTTGTTGTTGACGACGATGTTGTTGACGACGTTGTTGACGATGTTGTTGACGTTGTTGTTGACAATGTTGTTGACGTTGTTGATGATGTTGTTGTTGACGACGTTGTTATTGACGATGTTGCGGTCGTGGTTGTAGTGTTTTCACCGCGCGTTTATTTGTGAGTGTCAATGGCGGCGTTGTTCCGCCTCCTGCGTCCTCCCTCGCCGCTCGCGGTCTCCACCGCGTCCGCGATGTCGCGGAGCCTGTCGCCAAAGCTGCGTTCCTGTTCCTGTTCATCCCTCCCGGTCATTAGTCCCATTCGTTCCTGTTCCTGTTCGTCTCGTTCATCCCTCCCGGTCATTAGTCCCATTCGTTCCTGTTCCTGTTCGTCTCGTTCATCCGTCTCGTTCATTAATCACATTCGTTCCTGTTCCTGTTCGTCCCGTTCATCCGTCTCGTTCATTAGTCCCATTCGTTCCTGTTCCTGTTCGTCGCGTTCATCCGTCTCGTTCATTAGTCCCATTCGTTCCTGTTCCTGTTCGTCCCGTTCATCCCTCTCGTTCATTAGTCCCATTCGTTCCTGTTCCTGTTCGTCTCGTTCATCCGTCTCGTTCATTAGTCCCATTCGTTCCTGTTCCTGTTCGTCTCGTTCATCCCTCCCGGTCATTAGTCCCATTCGTTCCTGTTCGTCTCGTTCATCCGTCTCGTTCATTAGTCCCATTCGTTCCAGTTCCTGTTCGTCCCGTTCATCCGTCTCGTTCATTAGTCCCATTCGTTCGTGTTCCTGTTCGTCTCGTTCATCCGTCTCGTTCATTAGTCCCATTCGTTCCTGTTCCTGTTTGTCCCGTTCATCCGTCTTGTTCATTAGTCCCATTCGTTCCTGTTCCTGTTCCTGTTCGTCTCGTTCATCCGTCTCGTTCATTAGTCCCATTCGTTCCTGTTCCTGTTCGTCTCGTTCATCCCTCCCGGTCATTAGTCCCATTCGCTCCTGTTCCTGTTCGTCTCGTTCATCCGTCCCGGTCATTAGTCACATTCGTTCCTGTTCCTGTTCGTCTCGTTCATCCGTCTCGTTCATTAGTCCCATTCGTTCCTGTTCCTGTTCGTCTCGTTCATCCCTCCCGGTCATTAGTCCCATTTATTCCTGTTCCTGTTCGTCTCGTTCATCCCTCCCGGTCATTAGTCCCATTCGTTCCTGTTCCTGTTCGTCTCGTTCATCCCTCCCGGTCATTAGTCACATTCGTTCCTGTTCCTGTTCGTCTCGTTCATCCCTCCCGGTCATTAGTCACATTCGTTCCTGTTCCTGTTCGTCCCGTTCATCCGTCTTGTTCATTAGTCCCATTCGTTCCTGTTCCTGTTCGTTCGTCTCATTCATCCATCTCGTTCATTAGTCCCATTCGTTCCTGTTCCTGTTCGTCTCGTTCAACCCTCCCGGTCATTAGTCCCATTCGTTCCTGTTCCTGTTCGTCTCGTTCATCTGTCTCGTTCATTAGTCCCATTCGTTCCTGTTCCTGTTCGTCTCGTTCATCCCTCCCGGGCATTAGTCCCATTCATTCCTGTTCCTGTTCGTCTCGTTCATCCCTCCCGGTCATTAGTCCCATTCGTTCCTGTTCCTGTTCGTCTCGTTCATCCCTCCCGGTCATTAGTCACATTCGTTCCTGTTCCTGTTTGTCTCGTTCATCCCTCCCGGTCATTAGTCCCATTCGTTCCTGTTCCTGTTCGTCTCGTTCATCCCTCCCGGTCATTAGTCCCATTCGTTCCTGTTCCTGTTCGTCCCGTTCATCCGTCTTGTTCATTAGTCCCATTCGTTCCTGTTCCTGTTCGTCTCATTCATCCATCTCGTTCATTAGTCCCATTCGTTCCTGTTCGTCTCGTTCATCCATCTCGTTCATTAGTCCCATTCGTTCCTGTTCCTGTTCGTCCCGTTCATCCGTCTCGTTCATTAGTCCCATTCGTTCCTGTTCCTGTTCGTCTCGTTCATCCGTCTCGTTCATTAGTCCCATTCGTTCCTGTTCCTGTTCGTCTCGTTCATCCATCTCGTTCATTAGTCCCATTCGTTCCTGTTCCTGTTCATCCGTCCCGGTCATCCGCTCCGTGTCCTCGGGCAACCGTACGACCAACGCAGGCTGCGAATTGGCCGCGACTCAGCAGGGGGCCTGCAGTGAGCAGCAGCAGCAGCAGCACGAGATGTCGTCCCCCACGTGTCGCGCGTTCGCTGGGGAGAGACGCACTGGCTGATCGTCGTGAGCAGGCGGTGCGGCAGGCCGGCTTCTTGCCCATCTGTACATCGCCCGGAGGCAGGCGATAACCCCGCTCAGGTCTTGGGCCTTTCTCTACCGCCGTGGCTGACGACTTGATTTGTCGAGGAATTATTTCATCACGGGTCGCCGCTGGTGGCGGCAGCCCGCGGTCGGGATGCATGCGCTCCTCGTGAATGCCGAACTGATGTTGCACCGTGCCTGGTAGCCAAGGGGTGCTAATCGGAGACAGGACCATCGCGAGGGGGGTAATGGATGATGATGATGATGATGATGCTGATCACGATGGCAACAGCCACGTGCACTGTAACGTCTCTCTCTCTACCTCCCTCTTCTCTCACCACCATCACCACCACCACCACAGGATTCACCTGACCATGACCTGAGACAGAAAACGACCTCGCCCTCTCCAGCAACGTCCTTGGGAGAAAGTCCTTGCCGGAGAGGTCAGAGGTCAGCGGTTCAGAGGTCGCGCGCTTCGGGCAGTGGGCGCGGACTTCACTCCGCGCTCTGCCCGACTGCTCCGTCTCCTCCCGCTGACGACGTCCCACGGAGGTTCACGATGGGCAGCTGGAGACTGCTTCAAGCCCAGCTGCTGCTGCTGCTGCTGCAGCTGCTGCCGGGCGCTAGCGGTTGGCCTCCCGCAACCGGTACGAGGCTCTGTGTTGTTTTTAAAAAAACTATTCACTATTTTTATTTTATTTAAGCCAGTTAAGGCGCCCACTGAGATGTTTTTATATATATTGTAGCTCTTTGTCAGGAGCGACCTGGGGATCGCAGATTGTAGCTGGGCAAAGTGGCTTGTTGGCACTGTGTGAGTGTGTGGGGAGAGTGGTGGTCCAGTGGTACGGTCACAATGAGTGCCGTTTGCCCATATCCCCAGCTCCACCTTCCCCAATGAATGTTCGCGTGCAGTCTCGAGACCTGCTGTCAACCCTGTGTTGGGAGGATGGAGGGGATACCACAGGGAATATTCCCCCACTGGTTCAGCCTTCAACCATCGACTTCTACAACACTACCAGCAGCTCAAAGCTCCTGAACGTTACCTACAGAGTGGAGTATAAACTGTGAGATGCTCGCTCACTCACTCACCCCCACACTCACTCACTCACCCAATCACCCACCCACTCACTCATCCACTCACTCACTCACCCACCCACTCACTCACCCACCCACCCACTCACTCACCCACCCACTCATTCACCCACTCACTCACCCACTCACTCACTCACCCACTCACTCACCCACCCACCCACCCACTCACTCACTCACTCACCCACTCACTCACTCATCCACCCACTCACCCACTCACTCATTCACTCACCCACTCACTCACCCACCGACTCACTCACCCACTCACTCACCCACTCACTCACTCACCCACTCACTCACTCATTCACTCACCCACCCACCCACTCACTCACCCACTCACTCACTCACCCACCCACCCACCCACTCACTCACCCACTCACTCACCCACTCACTCACCCACTCACACACTCATCCACTCACACATTCGCCCACTTACTCACTCACCCACTCACTCACTCACCCACCCACCCACTCACTCACCCACCCACCCACCCACCCACTCACCCACCCACCCACTCACCCACCCACTCACTCACTCACCCACCCACCCACTCACTCACCCACTCACTCACTCACTCACCCACCCACTCACTCACCCACTCACTCACTCACCCACCCACTCACTCACCCACTCATTCACCCACTCACTCACTCACCCACCCACTCACTCACCCACCCACTCACTCACCCACTCATTCACTCACCCACTCACCCACTCATCCACTCATCCACCCACTCACCCACGCACTCACCCACCCACCCACCCCTCACGTGTCTCCGTCTGCATAGCTACGGAGAAGCCCGCTGGCGGAGTGTCTGCGCTGTGACCGCAGAGACTCGGTGCGATGTCTCCTCAGCGCTGCGACTTCCCGGCCACCGCTATTACCTCCGCGTGAGATCCACCATCTCATCTTCACCATCGCCGCAGTCCTCACCGCTCTCCTCACCCTGGGTTGTGCTTGAGCTCTTGCCCTTGAAGACAAGTGAGTGGCCTTGTCTGTCTCTCTCTCTCTCTGTGTGTCTCTGTGTGTGTGTGTCTCTGTGTATGTCTGTGTGTGTGTGTCTCTCTCTCTCTCTGTGTCTCTGTGTGTGTCTGTGTGTGTGTGTCTCTGTGTATGTCTGTGTGTCTCTGTGTGTATGAGTGTATCTGTGTATGTGTGTCTCTGTGTATGTCTGTGTGTCTCTGTGTGTGTATGAGTGTCTGTGTGTGTGTCTCTGTGTATGTCTGTGTGTCTGTGTGTGACTGTGTGTGTGTCTCTGTGTATGTGTGTCTGTGCGTTTGTCTGTGTGTATGTCTGTTTGTGTGTGTCTTTGTGTGTATGTCTCTTTGTATGTGTGTCTGTATGTGTGTCTGTGTGTGTCTGTGTGTGACTGTGTGTGTGTCTGTGTGTGTCTGTGTGTGTGTGTCTGTGTGTGTGTCTCTCTCTCTGTGTGTCTATGTGTCTGTGTGTGTGTGTCTCTGTGTGTATGTCTGTGTGTGTATGAGTCCGGCAAAACAACCCCCTACCTCCTCGCGGTGCCGGATGGGCAACTCTGTCGTGGACAGTGCTGTGGGGGGAGGTCCAATTTTGATTGGCTCCTCCCCTCATGGCATATGTGTCCACCACAGGGGCTAAACGGGGGCTCTGGACGGGTGCGAGGGGCTGGTAACCCCTCCACCTTCAATTAATTACCACTAAACCACAAGTTAAACTGAAATATGTAACTAATAAGCTTGTGCCGGAGGCCCCGGGGGGCCAGGCATCTATGACGTCTCCTGGCCAAACCCCAATTGGCGGAGCCAGGAGATTGAATATCTACCCTCGGGGCTCCTCCAGAAACAACGAAAAGCCACGACGGGTGGCCACATGGAATGTTCGAACGCTCACAGCGGAGGAGAGGCTGCCACTCCTCTGTCAGGAGCTGGACCGGTACCGCCTGGATCTATGTGGCATTCAGGAGGTCCGGTGGACCGGCTGTGGCTCCTGCCGCCATGAGGGGTGGACAGTCCTCTACTCGGGGCAGCAGACTGCCAAACAACAGGGTGTAGCTCTTCTTTTGAACAAAAGAATGAAGGGGGCGTGGGAGCGTGGCGGTGAGGTGTGGGAAGCTGTAAGTCCCAGGCTACTTTGGGCTCGCCTTCCCATCAAGCGGAGGCGAGGAATGGTGGTCGTGGTTACTTATGCCCCCACCGAAGATGAATATCCGTGGAGGGATGCAGGCAAAGCCGATGAGTCAGATGCCTTCTATGACCTCCTGTCACAGGTGCTGGCTAAAGTGGCCCCTCGGGATAGAGTCATCATGTTGGGTGACTTCAATGCCCGAGTTGGTCATGATACTGGCACCTAGTCTGGAGTGATTGGAGGGCATGGGCCATATCAGCTCAATAACAACGGTAGGAGGCTGCTAGATTTTTGTGCAGCCCATGGGCTTGTAATTACCAACACGCTGTTCCGGCATCGGCGCATCCACACAACATCATGGATGCATGCCGGGTCCAAGCAAGAACATCTGCTGGACTACATAGTGACGGACCAGTGGATGCGAGCCCTCGTCCTTGACACCAGGACCTACCGTGGAGCTGATCTGCCCTCTGACCATCGACTAGTCATCTGTAAGATGCGCCTGCCATTCTTCCACTCCGGTGGTGGGTGTACACCCAGGACCCCATTCCAACCTAAAGTGGCCTGGTCTCAGTTATCTGATGAAAGTTGCAAGCGAGAATTTCATCATCGCTTGCGGCTGGGATTGGCATCGTCCCCGACTCCTCCTGATGTCGAGGGTAAATGGGTGAGGTTTAGGACTGTGACTCATGCAGCTGCAATGGCTGCTTTGGGTACGCGGTCCAGACCTCCCCAGAGACCCTGGCTGACAGAGGAGGTGTTCAGGATGATTGAGAAAAAGCGACAGGCCCACTGTCATCGGCTACAGAATCCCACGTCAGAGAATGAGGAGACTTACCGCAGCCTTCGCTCGGAGGTTCGGAGAGCCGTAAGGCGCTGCAAGGATGGGTGGTGGTCGCGGGTTGCTGAGGAGATGGAGTCTGCCTCAGTGGCCCGTGATCACAAATCTCTATTTAACTCCATCAAAAAAGTAACCTGCAGCGCCACACCTATTACCATCATTAGGGGAAAAAACGGTGATCCAATCTCCGACCCCCAGGAACGGGTTTGCAGATTTGCTGAGCATTTCTGTGAGGTCCTGGGGGAGGGAAAATCCCTCAGCCAGGAAAACATCGTGGCACAAAGTGAGGATGACCCTGCTGAGGCTGCAGTGCCTCAAATATTGGAAGAAGTCATCCCCTGTGAGTGCCTGGCTGAGGTGCCATCTGTTGAGGAAGTACTGAAGGCGATCCGGAGTCTGAGACCAGGAAAGGCAGCGGGCAGAGATGATCTCCCAAGCGAAATGCTGAGGGAGGGCGGCGTTTGTGCACAGACTGCCCTATATGACATCATAACAACAGTCTGGACCACTGGACGGGTTCCGCAGGATTGGAAGGATGCTCTGGTGGTCCCCCTTTTTAAGAAGAGGGGCCGTGCGGACTGTGGCAGCTGCAGGGGCATCTCACTCCTCAGTGTGCCGGAAAAGGTCCTGGCGGGGATTGTTCAGCGTCGCCTTGCCGGGCACGTTGAGGAGAGGCTTGCGGAGCCCCAATGCGGTTTCAGGAGGGGGTGGTCCTGCACAGATGCCATATTTTCTGTCCGTCAGCTACAGCAGAGGTGTAGGGAATTCCAACAAGACCTACATCTCTGCTTTATTGACCTGGTCAAGGCCTATTATACCATCAGTAGGCCTGGGCTCTGGGTTGTTCTTCGTGCTTTTGGAGTACCTGACCCTCTGCTCACGATCATTAAGGACCTTCATGATGGTGAGCGGGCCCGGGTAAAACTACGTGGCCGGGAGTCAGAGCCATTCCCTGTTAACCTTGGGGTGCGACAGGGATGTCCTCTGGCTCCCACATTATTTAACATCTATTTTGACCACGTAGTTCGTGAAGCCTTCAATAGCTGTACCGGGGGAATCTCCATATGGTACAGATATAATGGGAGGCTGATCGACGCCCGGGTGCGGTCAAGGGATGGCTCCTTATTGCTCAACCCCGTTATGTATGCTGATGATTTGGTAATAGCTGCACATTCGGAGGAGGAGTTGGAGATGCTGCTGCTGAGACTGGAGCGTGCCACTAAGAGGTGGGGCCTTACCATCAGCCCCACCAAAACTAAGCGCCTGCCTGGGTATTTTGTACCATCGGACACTCCACCCCCACAACTCCCAATCGGTGATGGGGCAGTTGTGGAGAGAGTGGAGAGTTTCCCATACCTGGGCAGTGTGCTTATGACTGGCTCCAGTTTAACAGCAGAGGTCTCACTCCGAATCAGTCGAGCGGCAATATCTTTTCATCAGTTGCGTAACGCTGTGCGGAAGCTACCTGGTCTGTCGCTCCGCACTAAGTTTCAGGTTTTCTCGGCCACGGTCATTCCCTCCCTTCTCTACGCTTGCGAAACGTGGACCCCCCTAATGGAACATCTTCGCCGGTTGGAAACATTTAGGCTGGCCTGCCTACGATCCATCCTGGGTTTAACCAGACTGGATTGTGTGAGGAGCTCAAAAAGCCTTGAAAGATCTGGGCAAGGTCCCATCGCTGAGCTCCTCCGGCGGGGAAGGCTGCGATGGCTGGGTCATGTAGCCCGCATGCCCAGCCACCGCATGCCGAAACAGCTTTTGTTCGGCCGGATTGAGGCGGCTGGGCGGGCGCGGCACGGGCTAGAGAAGAGATGGAGTGATGTGGTACAGGAGGACGTGGAGCTGAGTGGACTTGCCGATGACTGGTACCAGCGGTGTCAAGATCGGCCTCTGTGGAGGAGGCTCGTGAAGGACGCTACTGGGCAGTTGGAGGTAGTCGCCCTCCAACAACAACGGAGGGCGGAGGAGCGACGCTCACAACAACAAGCGGAGCGCCGGGTGGCTAACGCACAGCAGGTTGGCACAGTAGGGGGCACAGGTGGTGCATCAGCCAGTCGTCTCAGTCAGTCGACCCGTGGCACCTGGGTCTGCCCCGTGACCTCCTGCCAGCGGGCCTTCGACACTTCACGTGGCCTCAGGGTGCACATAGCCTGGCACAAGCGTCGTGGTGACGTCACCGCCACTTAGTGGTGAATGGCGGTTGTTGTTGTTGTGTCTGTGTGTGTGACTGTGTGTGTGACTGTCTTTGTGTCTCTGTGTGTGTCTGTGTGTCTGTGCATGTGTGTCTGTGTGTCTGTGCGTGTGTGTCTGTGTGTGTGACTGTGTGTGTGACTGTCTTTGTGTCTCTTTGTGTGTGTCTGGTGTGTGTCTGTGTGTGTGTGTGTGGCTGTGTGTGTGACTGTCTTTGTGTCGCTGTGTGTGTCTCTGTGTGTGTCTGTGTGTCTGTGCATGTGTGTCTGTGTGTGTCTGTGCGTGTGTGTGTGTCTGTGTGTGTGACTGTGTGTGTGACTGTCTTTGTGTCTCTGTGTGTGTGTCTGTGTGTGTGTGTCTCTGTGTGTGTGTGTCTGTGTGTGTGTGTGTGTCTGTCTGTGTGTGTGTCTGTGTGGGTGTGTCTGTGGGTGTGTGTCTTTGTGTGTGTGTCTGTGTGTGTGACTGTGTGTGTGACTGTCTTTGTGTCTCTGTGTGTGTGTCTGTGTGTGTGACTGTCTTTGTGTCTCTGTGTGTCTGTGCGTGTGTGTCTGTGTCTGTGCGTGTGTGTCTGTGTGTGTGACTGTGTGTGTGACTGTCTTTGTGTCTCTGTGTGTGTCTGTGTGTGTCTCTCTGTGTGTGTGTCTGTGTGTGTGTGTCTGTCTGTGTGTGTGTCTGTGTGTCTGTGTGTGTCTGTGTGTGTGTCTGTGTGTGTGTCTGTGTGTGTGTCTGTGTGCGTGTGTCTGTGTGTCTGTGCGTGTGTGTCTGTGTGTGTGGGGAGCGGTAGTGTAGCGGTTAGCGCTACGCTGCGCTGTGAACCTGGCGACCCAGGTTCGATTCCCGCTCACGGCCAACACCGGTGACCATTGTCTGAACCGGTCCTGGGGCTCCCCTAGGTCGACTCAGCCTGAAATGAGTACCCGGTGCGGTGTGTCAACATCGCCACTGGGTCGACAAAGGCGGTCGGGCGTGGTGCTGGCCACCCACCCCCTCGTGTGCCGTTCCGGCCTTCATAGGTGCTGCTCGCTGACAGCACTTGCCCCTACAGTCTGCGAAGGCTACACGGGGGATCTTTGTCTCAGCTGTGCTCAGTGCTCCGACGGTCACCTTGATGCTCCACAAGAAAGTGACGGTGGACGAGGCTGGCGGCGAGGAGGAGTGCCGTGTTGAGGATGACGATGACGGTGACAGTGAAGGCCGCGGCGGTGACGATGACCACGACGATGACGGTGACCGCGGCGGTGACGATGACCACGACGATTACGATGACCGCGACGATGACGGTGACCACGATGACGATGACCGCGACGATGATGACCACGACGATGACGATGACCGCGACGATGACGATTACCGCGACGTTGACGGTCACCACGACGACCGCGACGAGGGAGAGGCGGAGTGGTGGGAGCTCTCCGTGGGGGTCTCCATGAGGAGTGGGTGGAGGAGGAGGATGGAGCGGCATGACGTGCTGTACCACCTGCAGGCGGAGGTCTCAACGAGGGGGGCACAACCAGCACAGTGAGAGTGGGTCGGTGAGTGGGTGGGTGGGTGGGTGAGTGAGTGGGTGGGTGGGTGAATGGGTGAGTGGGTGAGTGGGTGAGTGAGTGAGTGAGTGGGTGGGTGAATGGGTGAGTGGGTGAGTGAGTGAGTGAGTGGGTGGGTGAGTGGGTGGGTGGGTGAATGGGTGAGTGAGTGAGTGAGTGGGTGAGTGAGTGGGTGGGTGAGTGAGTGAGTGAGTGGTTGAGTCGGTGGGTGGGTGGGTGGGTGAATGGGTGAGTGAGTGAGTGGTTGAGTCGGTGGGTGGGTGGGTGAGTGAGTGGGTGAGTGGGTGGGTGAGTGGGTGAGTGAGTGAGTGGGTGGGTGAGTGGGTGGGTGGGTGAGTGGGTGGGTGGGTGGATGAGTGAGTGGGTGGGTGAGTGGGTGGGTGATTGGGTGGGTGATTGGGTGGGTGAGTGGTTGAGTAGTAGTAGCATGATAATGCTACTACTACTGATGAAAATGATGATGCTGCTGCTACTGATGATGCTACTGATGATGATGATGGTACTGATTATGATGATGCGTCTGCTAGGAGCGCTTTGTGGGATGTCGCTACCGCCACACGGTACCTCCGCTTAGAGGCGCTGCTGAGTACTGCATCCGTGTGAGAATCGTAGCTGACTACCCCCGGTGGAAGACAGGGGAGTGGTCTCCAATGTCCTGTGTCTCCTTCCCTCCACCACACAGCGCTATGGGTGAGTGGGTGCGTGGGTGGGTGAGTGGGTGGGTGTGTGAGTGGGTGAGTGAGTGGTTGAGTGGCTGGGTGAGTGAGTGGTTGAGTGAGTGAGTGGATAGGTGAGTGGTTGAGTGAGTGGGTGGGTGAGTGAATGAGGTGTGTGGGTGAGTGAGTAGGTGAGTGGGTGAGTGAGTGGGTGAGTGGGTGGGTGAGTGAGTGGTTGAGTGAGTAGGTGGGTGAGTGGGTGGGTGAGTGAGTGGGTGAGTGAGTGGGTGTGTGATTGGGTGGGTTAGTGGTTGAATAAGTGGGTGGGTGGGCGAGTGAGTGAGTGGGTGAGTGGTTGAGTGAGTGAGTGGGTGAGTGGGTGGGTGAGTGGTTGAGTGAGTGGGTGGGTGAGTGAATGAGTAGGTGTGGGGGTGAGTGGGTGTGTGAATAGGTGAGTGGGTGAGTGGGTGGTTGAGTGAGTGGATGAGTGGGTGGGTGAGTGAGTGGATGAGTGAGTGGATGAGTGGGTGGGTGAGTGAGTGGATGAGTGAGTGGGTGGGTGAGTGAGTGAGTGAGTGGGTGAGTGAGTGGGCGAGTGGTTGAGTGAGTGGGTGGGTGAGTGAATAAGTAGGTGTGTGGGTGAGTGGGTGAGTGAGTAGGTGAATGGGTGGGTCAGTGGGTGGGTGAGTGAGTGATTGACTGAGTGGGTGGGTGAGTGGGTGGGTGGGTGAGTGAGTGAGTGGTTGACTGAGTCGGTGGGTGAGTGAGTGGGTGAGTGGTTGGGTGAGTGACTGGTTGACTGAGTGGGTGAGTGAGTGGGTGGGTGAGTGAGTGGGTGAGTGAGTGTGTAATTGGGTGAGTTGGTGGGTGAGTGGGTGGGCGAGTGGTTGAGTGAGTGGGTGGGTGAGTGAATGAGGTGTGTGAGTAGGTGAGTGGGTGGGTGAGTGAGTGAGTGGGTGGGTGAGTGAGTGAGTGAGTGTGTGAGTGAGTGGGTGGGTGAGTGGGTGGGTGAGTGGGTGGGTGAGTGAGTGGGTGGGTGTCTCTCTCCCCATGTGTCTCCCAAGCAGGTCCTCCGATCTCAGTGTGGGCCACGGGAGACGCGGTGTCCGAGGGAGACACGGCCACGCTACGCTGCGGCGTGTCGCAAAATCCAGACTCAGACCCAATTCAGTGGAGCAACCCTCACGGGCAGACACTCTACTTCCAGACCGTCAAGGGTGAGCGGCAAGCACTCTCTCTGTGTCTCTCTCTCTGTCTCTCTCTCTGTCCCTCTGTCTCTCTCTCTGTCTCTCTCTCTCTCTGTCCCTCTGTCTCTCTCTCTGTCTCTCTCTGTATCTGACCCTCTTTCTCTCTGTGTCTCTCTCTGTCTCTCTCTCTGTCTCTCTCTCTCTGTCTCTCTCTCTGTCTCTCTCTGTCTCTGCTGCTCTCTCTCTCTCTGTGTCTCTCTCTCGCTGTGTGTGTGTCTCTCTCTCTCTGTCTCTCTCTCTCTGTGTCTCTATCTCTCTGTCTCTCTCTGTGTCTCTCTCTCGCTGTGTGTCTCTCTCTCTGTCTCTCTCTCTGTCTCTCTCTGTGTCTCTCGCTCGCTGTGTGTCTCTCTCTCTGTGTCTCTCTCTCTCTGTTTCTCTCTGTGTCTCTCGCTCGCTGTGTGTCTCTCTCTCTGTCTCTCTCTGTGTCTCTCCCTCTATCCCAATGTCTCTCTCTCTCTCTGTCTCTCTCTGTCTATCTCTCTGCGTCTCTCTATCCCCATGTCTCTCTCTCTCTCTGTCTCTCTCTGTCTCTGTGTCTCTCTGTGTTTGTCTCTCTCTCTCTGTGCCTCTTACTCTATCCCAATGTCTCTGTCTCTCTCTGTGTGTGTGTCTCTCTCTATCCCAATGTCTCTCTCTCTGGCTCTCTCTGTCTATCTCTCTGCGTCTCTCTATCCCCATCTATCTCTGTCTCTGTGTCTCTCTGTGTTTGTCTCTCTCTCTGTGTCTCTCTCTCTGTCTATCTCTCTGTGTGTCTCTCTCTATCCCCATGTCTCTCTCCCTGTGTCTCCCTGTCTCCCCGTGTTTCAGCCCACACGAACCCGCGTGTCTCTCTGCTGCACTGGAGCTCCACCAGGCTGGACCTCACCATCTCCCGCGTCTCCACGCTGGACCAGGGGGTCTACAGCTGCTCCCTCTTCAGCCTGGGGACCCCCATGGCTTACGCCCTGCTCACCGTCGGTGGTGAGCGACGCTCACCTCACCTCTCTCTCTCTCTACCTCAGACACACACAGAGACACACAGACACACAGACACACACAGACACACACACAGACACACACACAGACACACATACACAGACAGACACACACACACAGACACACACACATAGACACACACACACAGACACACACACACAGACACACAGACACAGACAGACACACAGACAGAAACACACACAGACACATAGAGAGAGGCACACACACAGACACACACAGATACAGGCACACACACAGATACACACACACACAGACACAACAACCGCCATTCGCCACTAAGTGGCGGTGACGTCACCACGACGCTTGTGCCAGGCCATGTGCACCCTGAGGCCACGTGAAGTGTCGAACGCCCGCTGGCAGGAGGTCACGGGGCAGACCCAGGTGCCACGGGTCGACTGACTGAGATGACTGGCTGATGCACCACCTGTGCCCCCTACTGTGCCAACCTGCTGTGCTTTAGCCACCCGGCGCTCCGCTCGTTGTTGTGAGCGTCGCTCCTCCGCCCTCCGTTGTTGTTGGATGGAGGGCGACTGCCTCCAACTGCCCAGTAGCAGCGTCCTTCACGAGCCTCCTCCACAGAGACACACACAGACACAGACACACACAGACACACATTTTAAAAGACACACAGACACACAGACAACAACCGCCATTCGCCACTAATTTCCCTTGTCTTCCTGCTCTCGCAGCCACTACCGCCACCACCATCACCACCACCACCCCCACCACCGCCCCCACCACCACCACCACCCCCCCACCACCACCACCCCCACCACCGCCCCCACCACCACCACCGCCCCCACCACCACCACCCCCCCCACCACCACCACCGCCACCACCACCCTGCCCACCTCCTGCACCTCCCCACGCTCGTGCGGGGTGACTGCGGGCGACGCGGCGACGCTCTCCGCCCCCGCCAGCGCCGTGGGCCCCTCCTCCTCCTGCTGCTCCGTGCGCTGGACGGCGACGCTGACGGCGCTGTCCCTGGCGGCCTCCCTGCTCGCGAGTTATTGATGGCCTCGCCCGGTACGCGGGAGGTCAGGGGTTAGATCCCCAGACCCTGACCACGTCTGCTGCTGCTGCTGTATATTTTAGAGTTTGCGGTGTCTCTCATCATCATCATCACGGTGGCTGCGGAGTTGTTGACTGCCTCGCCTGGTACGCGGGAGGTCGAGGGTTAGATCCCCAGACCCTGATCACGTCTGCTGCTGCTGCTGTATATTTTAGAGTTTGCGGTGTCTCCCATCATCATCATCACGGTGGTTACGGAGTTGTTGACTGCCTCGCCTGCTACGCGGGAGGTCCTGCTGCTACGGCACGAACACAACATTCCCATTCTGTCCACAGTAGAGTTTGTTTTTGTGTTAAGTGGCGTAAATATATAAACGCTGTGTGGTCAAACCCGCCACCGCCTGACAGCCAATTTGTCAGGTTTAGTGTCACGTAAGCAAAACGTGCCAATTAGTTACTAGTTTATAGTGTAGTGTATAGAGTAGTGTTTGGTGGCGTGTATAGTGTAGTGTATAGTAGTGTATGGTGTAGTGTATAGTAGTGTATAGTGTAGTTTATAGTGTAGTGTATAGAGTAGTGTATGGTGTCGTGTATAGTGTAGTGTATAGTAGTGTATAGAGTAGTGTATGGTGTCGTGTATAGTGTAGTGTATAGTAGTGTATAGTGAAGAGTATAGCAGTGTATAGTGTAGTATATAGTGTAGTGTATAATGTAGAGTATAGTGTAGTGTATAGTAGTGTATAGTGTAGTATACTAGTTCAACACTATCCGGTTGTGTGTTGGAGAGTAAAACAACTACAACATTTACAATTATAGTTTAGTGTATAGTAGTGTAGTGTATAGTAGTGTAGTGTATAATGTAGTGTATAGTTTAGTGTATAGTATAGTGTATAGTATAGTGTAGTATATAGTAGTGCATAGTGTAGTGGAAATTGTGTGGTATAGTAGTGTATAGTGCAATGTACAGTGTAGTGTATAGTAGTTTATAGTATAGCGTAGTGTGTAGTGTAGTTTACAGTGTAGTGTATAGTTTAGTTTATAGTGTAGTGTATAGTGTACTGTTTTGTAGTGTGTAGTCTCTAGTGTAAAGTGTAGAGTATAGTGTAGTGTATAGTGTAGTTTATAGTGTAGTGTACAGTGTAGTTTATAGTGTGTAGTGTATAGTGGTTGAGTAGTGTAGTGTATAGTGTAGTTTTTAGTGTAGTGTATAGTGGAGTGTATAGTGTAGTTTATAGTGTAGTGTACCTCCGAGCCAGAGGACATCCCTGTCATACCCAAAAGTGTACAGGGAATGGCTCCGACTCCTGGCCACGTAGTTTTGCCCGGGCCCGCTCACCATCATGAAGGTCCTTAATAATCGTGAGCAGAGGGTCAGGGACTCTGAAAGCACGAAGAACAATCCAGAGCCCAGGCCTACTGATGGTATCATAGGCCTTGACAAGGCCAATAAAGCAGAGATGTAGGTCTTGTTGGAATTCCCTACACCTCTGCTGTAGCAGGCGGACAAAATATGGCATCTTTGCAGGACCGCCCTTTCCTCAAACAGCATTGGGGCTCCGCAAGCCTCTCCTCAGCATGCCTATCGAAGCGATGTTGAATAATCCTTGAGATGCCCCTGTAGTTGTTACAGTCTGTGCGGTCCCCCTTCTTAAAGAGGGGGACCACCAGGGCATCCTTCCAATCCTGCGGAACCCGTCCAGTGGTCCAGACTGTTGTTAAGATGTCATGTAGGGCAGTCTGTGCACAAAGGCCACCCTCCCTCAGCATTTCGCTTGGGAGATCATCTCTGCCCGCTGCCTTTCCTGGTCTCAGGCTCTGGATCGCCTTCAGTACTTCCTCAACAGATGGCACCTCAGCCAGCCACTCACAGAGGGTGACTTCTTACAATATTTTAGGCATCACAGCCTCAGCAGGGTTATCCCCACTTTGTCCCACATTTTCCAGGCTGAGAGATTTCCCCTCCCCCAGGGCCTCACAGAAATGCTCAGCAAATCTGCAAACCTGTTCCTGGGGGTCGGAGATTGGATCACCGTTCTTTCCCCTAATGATGGTAATAGGTATGGCGCTGCAGGTTACTTTTTTGATGGAGTTAAAGAGCGATTTGTGATCGCGGGCCATTGAGGCAGACTCCATCTCCTCAGCAACCCACAACCACCTCCCATCATTGCAGCGCCTAACGGCTCTCCGTACCTCCAAGCGAAGGCTGTGGTAAGCCTCCTCAATCTACGACATGGGATGATGTAGCCAATGAGATTGGGCCTGTCGCTTTTTCTCAGCCAGTCTGAACACCTCCTCTGTCAGCCTGGGTCTCTGGGGAGGTCTGGACCGTTTTCCCAAATCAGCCATTGCAGCTGCATGAGCCACAGTCCTAAACGCCGCCTATTTCCCCTCGACATCAGGAGGAGTGGGGGACGATGCCAACCCCAGCCACAAGCGATGATGACATTTTCACTTGCAGCTTTCATCAGCTAGCTGAGACCATGCCACCTTAGGTTGGAATGGGGTCCTGGGTGTACACCCACTACCGGAGTGGAAAAATGGCAGGTGCATCTTACAGATGACTAGTCGATGGTCAGTGGGCAGATCAGCTCCACGGTGGGTCCTGGTGTCAAGGACATGGGCTCGCATCCGCTGGTCCGTCACTATGTAGTCCAGCAGATGTTCTTGCTTGGACCCGGCATGCATCCATGATGTTGTGTGGATGCGCCGATGCCGGAACAGCGTGTTGGTAATTACAAGCCCATTGGCTGCACAAAAATCAAGCAACCTCCTACCGTTGTTATTGAGCTGATCTGGTCCATGCCTTCCAATCACTCCAGACCAGGTGCCAGCATCATGACCAACTCGGGCATTGAAGTCACCCAACAAGATGACTCTATCCCGAGGGGCCACTTTAGCTAGCACCTGTGACAGGAGGTCATAGAAGGCATCTGACTCATTGGCCTTGCCTGCATCCCTCCAGATGTTCATCTTCGGTGGGGGCATAAGTAACTACGACCACCACTCCTCGCCTCTGGTTGATGGGAAGGCGAGCCCAAAGTAGCCTGAGGCTTACAGCTTCTCACACCTCACCGCCACGCTCCCACGCCCCCTTCATTCTTGCGTTCAGAAGAAAAGCCACACCCTGTTCTTTGGCAGTCTCCTGCCCCGAGTAGAGGACTGTCCACCCCTCATGGTAGCAGGAGCCAGAACCGGTCCACCGGACCTCCTGAATGCCACAGAGATCCAGGCGGTGCCGGTCCAGCTCCTGACAGAGGAGTGGCAGCCTCTCCTCCGCAGTGAGCGTTCGAACATTCCACGTGGCCATCCGCAGTGTTTTTTTGTTGTTTCTGTAGGTGACCCGAGGTAGGTACGTATCACCACCTTCATCACCACCTCCACCCTCATGCTAGCTAGCTACGGCGTGTCACCCTTGCCTACTTTCTCTGCTCCCTCCAGTGGCTTCGAGAGTGGCGTGCTGGCCAGGGGTCGCCACGACGACGACGACGATGGCGACGATGGCACCGTGGGGATGATGGAGCAGCACGAGGTGGAGGAGGAGGTGGAGGAGGTGTAACTGGAGGAGGAGGTGTAACTGGAGGAGGTGGAGGAGGTGTAACTGGAGGAGGTGGAGGAGGAGGTGAAGGTGGTGTAGGAGGTGGTGGAGGAGGAGTTGGAGGAGGAGGTGTAGGAGGTGGTGTAGAAGGTGGTGGAGGAGGAGGAGGAGGAGGTAGAGGAGGAGGAGGTGAAGGTGGTGTAGGAGGTGGTGGAGGAGGTGGAGGAGGAGGTGTAGGAGGTGGTGGAGGAGGAGGTGGAGGAGGAGGTGGAGGAGGAGGAGGTGAAGGTGGTGTAGGAGGTGGTGTAGGAGGAGGTGGAGGAGGAGGTGTAACTGGAGGAGGTGGAGGAGGAGGTGTAGCAGGTGTAACTGGAGGAGGTGTAACTGGAGGAGGTGGAGAAGGAGGTGGAGGAGGTGTAACTGGAGGAGGTGGAGGAGGAGGTGAAGGTGGTGTAGGAGGTGGTGGAGGAGGAGGTGTAACTGGAGGAGGTGTAACTGGAGGAAGTGGAGGAGGAGGTGAAGGTGGTGTAGGAGGTTGTGGAGGAGGAGGTGGAGGAGGAGGTGTAGGAGGTGGTGTGGGAGGTTGTGGAGGAGGAGGTGGAGGAGGAGGAGGTGGAGGAGGTGAAGGTGGTGTAGGAGGTGGTGGAGGAGGTGGAGGAGGAGGTGTAGGAGGTGGTGGAGGAGGAGGTGGAGGAGGAGGTGGAGGAGGTGAAGGTGGTGTAGGAGGAGGTGGAGGAGTAACTGGAGGAGGTGGAGGAGGAGTAGCAGGTGTAACTGGAGGAGGTGTAACTGGAGGAGGTGGAGAAGGAGGTGGAGGAGGTGTAACTGGAGGAGGTGGAGGAGGAGGTGAAGGTGGTGTAGGAGGTGGTGGAGGAGGAGGTGTAACTGGAGGAGGTGTAACTGGAGGAAGTGGAGGAGGAGGTGAAGGTGGTGTAGGAGGTTGTGGAGGAGGAGGTGGAGGAGGAGGTGTAGGAGGTGGTGTGGGAGGTGGTGGAGGTGGAGGAGGAGGAGGTGGAGGAGGAGGAGGTGAAGGTGGTGTAGGAGGTGGTGGAGGAGGTGGAGGAGGAGGTGTAGGAGGTGGTGGAGGAGGAGGTGGAGGAGGAGGTGGAGGAGGAGGAGGTGAAGGTGGTGTAGGAGGAGGTGGAGGAGGAGGTGTAACTGGAGGAGGTGGAGGAGGAGGAGGTGTAGCAGGTGTAACTGGAGGAGGTGTAACTGGAGGAGGTGGAGGAGGAGGTGGAGGAGGTGTAACTGGAGGAGGTGGAGGAGGTGTAACTGGAGGAGGTAGAGGAGGTGTAACTGGAGGAGGTGGAGGAGGAGGTGAAGGTGGTGTAGGAGGTGGTGGAGGAGGAGGTGGAGGAGGATGAGGAGGTGTAACTGGAGGAGGTGGAGGAGGTGTAGCAGGTCTAACTGGAGGAGGTGGAGGAGGAGGTGGAGGAGGTGTAACTGGAGGAGGTGGAGGTGAAGGTGGTGTAGGAGGTCGTGGAGGAGGAGATGTAACTGGAGGAGGTGTAACTGGAGGAGGTGGAGGAGGAGGTGTAGCAGGTGTAACTGGAGGAGGTGTAACTGGAGGAGGTGGAGGAGGTGGAGGAGGTGTAGGAGGAGTCTGATGGGGACATCTCCTGGTGATGTCTCTCCCCCCGCGGCCTCCATGGGCGCCACTGTCGGCTCACACCGCTGGCGAGGCCTCTCGGTCTCCGTGTGTGTGCAGCGTGCGCATTAGTGGTGTTGTTGTTGTCATTATTGTTGATGTTGATGTTTCGATTTAAAGCTTTCGTGACTGCAAGGATTCATCTTGTTTGATTCTTTCGGTAAAGTCATGTAGATTGATAATAAAATAATGCTAAATTCTCCTGTTTGATTTGTACTAGGTGCCTCTGTGGATGTGTAAGCTTTGACTTTTACATTGCCATTTCTATGACCAGTCACAAGCTAATCACTCAGCTATTTCAATGCTAAATTCTCCTGTTTGATTTGTACTAGGTGCCTCTATGGATGTGTAAGCTTTGACTTTTACATTGCCATTTCTATGACCAGTCACAAGCTAATCACTCAGTTATTTCAATGCTAAATTCTCCTGTTTGATTTGTACTAGGTGCCTCTGTGGATGTGTAGGCTTTGACTTTAACATAGCTATTTCTATGACCAGTCACAAGATAATCACTCAGTTATTTCAATGCTAAATTCTCCTGTTTGATTTGTACTAGGTGCCTCTGTGGATGTGTAGGCTTTGACTTTAACATAGTTATTTCTATGACCAGTCACAAGCTAATCACGCAGCTATTTCAGTGCTAAATTCTCCTGTTTGATTTGTACTAGGTGCCTCTGTGGATGTGTAGGCTTTGACTTTAACATAGCTATTTCTATGACCAGTCACAATCTAATCACGCAGCTATTTCAATGCTAAATTATCCGAACCAAACATTGAACTAATTTTCAATGGTACAGTATATTTTATCAAGTATTGGCATCCCAAACTTTCGCAGCAGCTTAAATTCCCTTTTCACACCATCAATATGTAAATTCCCCCTGGTCTGCACATGTTCACCCCCTCTACACCGTTCATCGTGCTAAGTCCGCCAATTAAATGCAAATTTTTATGCTAATTCCTTTGTCAAGGCGCTCTGTTTCTTCTCACACAGCTTAAAGGTCGCGGTCTGAGCTTGGCTGTGTTCGCTCCAGCGCTGTCCTCCAGACAGTCTCGTCCCTTCACCTGATGAAGGCCACTTGTGTTGTGGCTGAAACGTCGTGATAATTTTATTGTGTTATTTTATTTTATTAATTTATTATTTTATTCTCATTCTACGTGGTGACTTTACCGAAAGAACCAAAGAAGATGCACCTCTTAACCCCGTCATCTCATCAATTCCCGGATGCTATTAGTTTTGAGTATCCTGCGGTGGTCTGAAGCGTTTACTGTGATAAAAATTGGGAGTGTTTCAAAGCAGTCCGCAACCTCGAATAGTGCAGCTCGGAATAATGGAGGACTTCGCGTTCATATTGTGTTGCTTTCTGGAGCCGAGGACATGATTACGAGGCGCAGGACCAGCAAAACGGTGTCGTCCAGCGGTGTGGAATAAAAGTGTGTTGCCTCCTACTCTTTAGTGCCTCAGAAGTGACTCACTGCCTCTGGTACCACAAGTACACAGTATATATTCCCCGACAGTACACAGTATATATTCCCCGACAGTACACAGTATATATTCCCCGACAGTACACAGTATATATGCCCCAACAGTACACAGTATATATGCCCCAACAGTACACAGTATATATTCCCCGACAGTACACAGTATATATTCCCCAACAGTACACAGTATATATTCCCCGACAGTACACAGTATATATGCCCCAACAGTACACAGTATATATGCCCCAACAGTACACAGTATATATGCCCCAACAGTATACAGTATATATTCCCTGACAGTACACAGTATATATTCCCCGACAGTACACAGTATATATGCCCCAACAGTACACAGTATATATTCCCCAACAGTACACAGTATATATTCCCCAACAGTACACAGTATATATTCCCCAACAGTACACAGTATATATTCCCCGACAGTACACAGTATATATTCCCCGACAGTACACAGTATATATGCCCCAACAGTACACAGTATATATTCCCCAACAGTACACAGTATATATTCCCCAACAGTACACAGTATATATTCCCCAACAGTACACAGTATATATTCCCCGACAGTACACAGTATATATGCCCCAACAGTACACAGTATATATGCCCCAACAGTACACTATATATTCCCCAACAGTACACAGTATATATTCCCCAACAGTACACAGTATATATGCCCCAACAGTACACAGTATATATTCCCCGACAGTACACAGTATATATGCCCCAACAGTACACAGTATATATTCCCCGACAGTACACAGTATATATTCCCCAACAGTACACAGTATATATTCCCCGACAGTACACAGTATATATGCCCCAACAGTACACAGTATATATTCCCCAACAGTACACAGTATATATTCCCTGACAGTACACAGTATATATGCCCCAACAGTACACAGTATATATGCCCCAACAGTACACAGTATATATTCCCCAACAGTACACAGTATATATTCCCCAACAGTACACAGTATATATGCCCCAACAGTACACAGTATATATTCCCCAACAGTACACAGTATATATTCCCCGACAGTACACAGTATATATTCCCCAACAGTACACAGTATATATTCCCCAACAGTACACAGTATATATGCCCCAACAGTACACAGTATATATTCCCCGACAGTACACAGTATATATGCCCCAACAGTACACAGTATATATTCCCCGACAGTACACAGTATATATTCCCCAACAGTACACAGTATATATTCCCCGACAGTACACAGTATATATGCCCCAACAGTACACAGTATATATTCCCCAACAGTACACAGTATATATTCCCCGACAGTACACAGTATATATGCCCCAACAGTACACAGTATATATTCCCCAACAGTACACAGTATATATGCCCCAACAGTACACAGTATATATTCCCCGACAGTACACAGTATATATGCCCCAACAGTACACAGTATATATGCCCCAACAGTACACAGTATATATTCCCCGACAGTACACAGTATATATGCCCCAACAGTACACAGTATATATTCCCCGACAGTACACAGTATATATTCCCCAACAGTACACAGTATATATTCCCCGACAGTACACAGTATATATGCCCCAACAGTACACAGTATATATTCCCCAACAGTACCACAGTATATATTCCCCGACAGTACACAGTATATATGCCCCAACAGTACACAGTATATATGCCCAACAGTACACAGTATATATTCCCCAACAGTACACAGTATATATTCCCCAACAGTACACAGTATATATGCCCCAACAGTACACAGTATATATTCCCCAACAGTACACAGTATATTTCCCCCCGACAGTACACAGTATATATTCCCCAACAGTACACAGTATATATTCCCCAACAGTACACAGTATATATGCCCCAACAGTACACAGTATATATTCCCCAACAGTACACAGTATATATTCCCCAACAGTACACAGTATATATGCCCCAACAGTACACAGTATATATTCCCCAACAGTACACAGTATATATTCCCCAACAGTACACAGTATATATGCCCCAACAGTACACAGTATATATTCCCCAACAGTACACAGTATATATTCCCCGACAGTACACAGTATATATTCCCCAACAGTACACAGTATATATTCCCCAACAGTACACAGTATATATGCCCCAACAGTACACAGTATATATTCCCCGACAGTACACAGTATATATTCCCCAACAGTACACAGTATATATGCCCCAACAGTACACAGTATATATGCCCCAACAGTACACAGTATATATTCCCCAACAGTACACAGTATATATTCCCCGACAGTACACAGTATATATGCCCCAACAGTACACAGTATATATGCCCCAACAGTACACAGTATATATTCCCCGACAGTACACAGTATATATGCCCCAACAGTACACAGTATATATGCCCCAACAGTACACAGTATATATTCCCCAACAGTACACAGTATATATTCCCCAACAGTACACAGTATATATGCCCCGACAGTACACAGTATATATTCCCCGACAGTATACAGTATGTATTCCCCAACAGTACACAGTATATATGCCCCAACAGTATATAAAAATGAGGCAAAAGTTGAATGTAGAATGTCGATGTTGACGCGGAGGAAGACGCCGTGGTGTCTTCGGACGTGGAATACGCCGGGGAGGTGATTCCCCAGACAGCCCCGGGGCACTCCGGGGAATAATCCCTAGGGGCCGCTCCCGGCGGAGCAGCTGGAGGAACAATTACGATAATAAATATTACCCGACACATTCTGTTCTTCTTTGGTTCTTTCGGTAAAGTCACCACCACGTAGAATGAGAATAAAATAATAAAATAAAACAATAAAATTATCACGACGTTTCGGCCACAACACAAGTAGCCGTCCTCGGGTGAAGAAACAGGACTGTCCAGAAAACAGCGCTTTTATTCTCATTCTACGTGGTGACTTTACCGAAAGAACCAAAGAAGATGAATCCTTGCAGTCACGAAAGCTTTAAATCGAAACATTCCGTTCTGTTCCCGTTCACAGCGATTTCGAGCACTCTGCTGAATTTCTAACGGCAAGTGCTTGATATTGTTGCGTACGAGAATCAGATGCGTCCACTCGAAGCGATTTTATCAGATTGACGAATCTATTGTTATCTGTACCGTGTGTGCATCTGGTGATACCGACGTCGATTAGGACAGGGGTGATCCATTCATAAAGCGATATGTAAGCTGCTGTTTGGAAGAGCGCAACCGATTCGAGAAGGAATCGACAACTGGAATCGAAATCTCCGCCACCCAGAGTCGTGAGTATTTATCGAGGCCGCACGAGCAAATCCGACGAGCCGTGAAGCTCTTTGTGACGGGTCTCGCATTTAAAGGCGCCGCTGCCAACGTGGCCTCCCTGTTTGGATCTCTCGTTTGTTGTTGGGGGATTATCAAGAGGCATCGAGGGTCTTGTTTACTGTTGTTAGTGTCACCCCCCCCCCATCTCCCCCCCCCCCCACGTCTCCCCTCTCCCCCATCTCCCCCCCCATGTCCCCCCCCCATGTCCCCCCACCACGTCTCCCCCCCCCCATCTCCACCCCCCCACGTCTCCCTCCCCCCACGTCTCCCTCCCCCCACGTCTCCCCCCCCCCACGTCTCCCCCCCCCCCACGTCTCCCTCCCCCCACGTCTCCCTCCCCCCACGTCTCCCCCCCCACGGCTCCCCCCCCCCACGTCTCCACCCCCCCCACGTCTCCCTCCCCCACGTCTCCCCCCCCCCTCACGGCGTCCTCTGGTCGAGCACCAATTGGGACGAGGCTCAAAAGAAAGCCGTCCCTGGTGTGGACCAATCAGTTTCAAGGACGATGCATCATCATATTATCATGGTGCGTGTTTTGTTTGTATTTTGACCACAAGTATTGTGGTTAATGCAGCAACATGATTCCCTGTAAAAAAAAGGTTTGAGTTTTGTTGCTGGAAAAAAAATTGGGAAACCCCTATTATTATTATTATATTATTATTACATTATTATATTTTATTATTATATTTTGGTACTGGCAAAAAGGAGTTCTAATGATGTGAATCTTCCTGCCGTAGCGATTTTCTGACGTTTTACAAAGCCGGCCTTGCGTTGTGATCACAGCTGATGCTGCGTGCTCGTCATTCCGAACATCAAAGGCACGCACGTGCCACAATTAATGATAATTAGTGATAATTAGTGATAATTAATTGTGGCTGTTCCCCAACAATATAATTATTGATGTACAACCGGTGGCGAGCCAGTGGGGGGTGGGGTGGCACGTGTCCACCCCCCCTCAATGATCCCATCGAAATCCCTCATTTCGATTGGATCATTGGGGTTTATTAGCATAATTATAATCACTTAAGTAATTATGTGCCCCAACAGTACACAGTATATATTCCCCGACAGGTGTGGCGCTGCTACGAGTCATCTGGGAGATGAAACGAGGACACGCAGCGAGAGGTCCCAGGCCAGACAGACACACTACAACACGTTTAGAGACCCACACACACTACAACACGTTTAGAGACTCACACACACACTACAACACGTTTAGAGACCCACACACACACTACAACACGTTTAGAGACCCACACACACACTACAACACGTTTAGAGACCCACACACACTACAACACGTTTAGAGACCCACACACACACTACAACACGTTTAGAGACCCACACACACTACAACACGTTTAGAGACCCACACACACACTACACCACGTTTAGAGACCCACACACACTACAACACGTTTAGAGACCCACACACACACTACAACACGTTTAGAGACCCACACACACACTACAACACGTTTAGAGACCCACACACACACTACAACACGTTTAGAGACCCACACACACACTACAACACGTTTAGAGACCCACACACACTACAGCACGTTTAGAGACCCACACACACACTACAACACGTTTAGAGACCCACACACACACTACAACAAGTTTAGAGACCCACACACACACTACAACACGTTTAGAGACCCACACACACTACAGCACGTTTAGAGACCCACACACACTACAACACGTTTAGAGACCCACACACATACTACAACACGTTTAGAGACCCACACACACTACAACACGTTTAGAGACCCACACACACACTACAACACGTTTAGAGACCCACACAACACACTACAACACGTTTAGAGACCCACACACACTACAACACGTTTAGAGACCCACACACACTACAACACGTTTAGAGACCCACACACACTACAACACGTTTAGAGACTCACACACACACTACAACACGTTTAGAGACCCACACACACACTACAACACGTTTAGAGACCCACACACACACTGCAACAAGTTTAGAGACCCACACACACACTACAACACGTTTAGAGACCCACACACACACTACAACACGTTTAGAGACCCACACACACACTACAACACGTTTAGAGACCCACACACACACTACAACACGTTTAGAGACCCACACACACTACAACACGTTTAGAGACCCACACACACACTACAACACGTTTAGAGACCCACACACACACTACAACACGTTTAGAGACCCACACACACACTACAACACGTTTAGAGACCCACACACGCTACAACAAGTTTAGAGACCCACACACACACTACACGTTTAGAGACCCACACACACACTACAACAAGTTTAGAGACCCACACACACACTACAACACGTTTAGAGACCCACACACACTACAACACGTTTAGAGACCCACACACACTACAACACGTTTAGAGACCCACACACACACACTACAACACGTTTAGAGACCCACACACACACTACAACACGTTTAGAGACCCACACACACACTACAACACGTTTAGAGACCCACACACGCTACAACAAGTTTAGAGACCCACACACACACTACACGTTTAGAGACCCACACACACACTACAACAAGTTTAGAGACCCACACACACACTACAACACGTTTAGAGACCCACACACACTACAACACGTTTAGAGACCCACACACACACTACAACACGTTTAGAGACCCACACACACACACTACAACACGTTTAGAGACCCACACACACACTACAACACGTTTAGAGACCCACACACACACTACAACACGTTTAGAGACCCACACACACACTACAACACGTTATTAGGGGCAGCGCTGTCACCAACCCCTCAGCGTGCCGCCGTCTCCATCCCGTGCTGCTGCTAACGGCCACACGTGGTGCTGTCCGCTCTCACCACCCTGCAGGCAAGTGGCAATGTAACTTTCACCACTAACTATCACTAACTACTATCACCACTAGCTACTACCACCACGACAGCCACCACTACTATTACTACCACCACGACTATCACTAGTACCACCACTACTGCCAGCACTACTACCACTGCTACTGCATTCGACGATGTGTCTACTACAGGGGATGTGCGGTCTCTATATATGTAATGTGTATGTGGTCTCTATATCATGGTAACAATGTGTTCATATTCTTGGTTCTTTCGTTAAAGTCGCGTAGACGCAAAATAAAATATATTTCACGACGTTTCGATCGCAACACAAGCGATTGTCATCAGGCGAAACAGAACCCAGCAGTATAGAACAGCTGAACTAGGAAGAACACAGCGAGAACGCTGCTACCACAACGGGTTGTATATGTCAGCTGTGTCAATGGGCGAGATTATGGGGAGAGAGATTAGTGAGAGATGAGCGTGTCAAAGTCAATGAGCTTCCGTCGCCGCATGAGAGCACACCGTCGCCTGCACACAGCGGTAGCGTTAACGGGGGATTGGCACTGTCGATGGGAGAGAGGGAGAGCGATTGGGGGAGATTACCAAGCGAACGTCAAGTCTGTGGAGCACAAACTGGCCAGGCCTGCGCTGTGAGAGGCAAGCGCGTCAACCACCGCAGTAGTGGCCGTGCCAGGTGAGACACGCGCCCATCGAACGGTAAGAACCATTGATGCATCGAGGCAAAGGGAGCAGAGGTGGCGATGTTAGTGAGAACCCCAGCCCGTTAATGCAAAGTGCATCCCACAGGGCAATGAAACTCAGTCGGAGGTAACGGCCAAACGGCAGGAAGGTTGGAAGCATCACAGCAAGTTATTACTTTACCCGGTTCATAACGTCCTTCCAATGATTGCTCGGCTTATGCCCATCTCCTCGGTTGAAATTGTTTGTGTTTATATATCTGGACGGCTTGATGGACAAATCTCGATGGTGGCCCAAAGGTTTGCGGAGTATCTTGGTCTCGGAAAACACAATATCGTGCAAGCCCACAGCGTTATAACAATGAACAGCCACGGCAGAGGTATTGGTTCTGCAGTGTTTCAAATCTGCCTTGTGTTCGCGAACACGGTCCGAGACACGTCGTTTCGTTTCCCCAATGTCACTGCTGCTGCAGACACAACTTGGTTTGTAGACACCCGGGTATTGCATGTCAGGAATGACATCCTTAACAGATGTGATCAATCACGGATTTTGTGTATTGTATTGATTCGTACCTGGATCTTGTGTATGTTTAAGATTTTGGAAATCTTTTTGGTAACACCTGCTATGTATGGCAAGGTGATGGTTTTGACTGGGTGCTCAGATGGTTGTCTCCCCATGGTTTGGGATACAGCTTTGTGGATTGTGCGGCCTGAATATCCATTCATCTTGAGGGCCTTGTGTACGTGCTCCGGCTCACTGGCTCGGTGATGTTGGTCGGAGATGCAGTGTTGCCCTACAGTGTAGTGATTTGATGGGGGAATTCTTCTGGGCCGGATGGTGTTGGGAATCAGGCTTTAGAAAGGAACCCGTGTGGGTGGCTTTCCTGCAGACGCAATGTCCCAATGAGCCATCAGGCCTCTCCTCGATCAAAACATCCAGGAATGGTAGCTTATCGTCATTCTCCACTTCCATGGTGAATCTGATGGATGGGTGTATGGAAATTATGTGGTTGAAAAAATGGTTCAGTGCTGGCAGGCCATGCGGCCAAATGACGAAAGTGTCATCTACGTATCTCTTCCACAAGGAAGGACGTAGGGTGGATGGCTGGATGGCATCTGTTTCAAATTTCTCATTGAAAACATTTGGTACCACTGATCAGGGAGAACCCATGGGGGTACCTTCATTTTGTTTGTAGAATATGTGTGTGTGTGGGGGGTCTCTCTATAATAATAATGTGTGGTGTGTGTGTGTGGTCTCTATATAAATAATAATGTGTGGTCTCTATCATAATGTGTGGTGTGTGTGGTCTCTATACAGGTGGTCCCCGACTTACGACGGTCCGACTTACGATATTTAGATGTTATGTGGGGGCTAGTGCCCCTCTCCCCACTCCCCATTACGTGGGGGCTGATCTCACTCACCACGAGCGGGGGGGGGGGGGCGCCACGTCTAATGGGTGGGGGCTGGTACCCCCCTCCCCCTCAACGCGCGGGGGGGGGGTGTTTGCCTCCCCCACCCCCGTCCCCTCCGCGTTTGTGTCTCTTGGACCGACATAGCTAGCGGCTGGCCCAGCCCGCCTAGGGGTTGATTAGGCGCCGCGTGATTCCCCCACTCCGTGTGGCCTAACCGCGTGGATGACGTAATGGTTTGACTCACCGGCTGTTTAGAGTTAATTAATTACTTCTGCTAAGCCATTGTGTCAACAAGCCAACGGTGCTCGGAATCAATAATTAATTACTCTCTGCGCGCTACGCTCGCGGGCGCGTTCAAGCGTCCCTCTAATTAATTATTTATTTGTGCGCGTGCGCGTCTTGCCTATGCCGATTAAAGTCACCCACACACCGTCGTTGCGCCGACTGCTGTCCCACCGCTCTTCACAGACGCACACATGGCACCACGCGTCACAGCGTCAGTCTGTGCTGAGATTTATTTCCCGGAGCGAATAGTGAACCCCCGTTTATGGCCCCCTCCAGCCAGCACCCTTCCTCCTATCACTTACCCGTCGCAGAGTGCGTCTATCCCCCAAGCTCGAGCTGACTGAATTGGCCCCCCTTTCCCGTACCCACTCACCTCTTCAGCTGCCCGATGGGGGCTGGGGAAGATGCTCGCCTCGGGGACTTTTTCTGGCCGACCGTTTCCAGCTCCACCCTGCAGGCGTCGCACGGACGCTGAGGACGGCTGGTCTCTCCCGCCGCTCCAGAAGAACTCTGATTCAATCCGCCCCTCCGGCCCCCTTATGTCTCCAAAGCCCCTTAATCCCCGGGTCACATGACGTCATCCTGCACATCCAATCGAATCCTCTTTGCGGCCGCTTTGAGCGCTCTGGCCGTTGGGTGGGGGGGGGGGTCGCGTCATCCCCCCCCCCCTTCCCATTGTCTCTGTGCCTGCGTTCCTCGCCGTTGACTCATCGATAATCCCCTCGTTCCCTCCAACTTAAGTCAACTTCTTATCTGCCTAGGGGCTTTTCCCTCCCACCCCACTGTTTACCCTGCCGCTGGGTACTGGTTGAAGGTCCCACCCCCCCCGTGCTGTGTATGCTTCATCGCGGCCGGCCTGTAAAGCTCTATGCCCCCTTCTTGGGGGGGGGCGCCATATAATCCGGTCTGGGGGGCTCGGCCAATTTCCTGGTCCGGGGAAACCGTGGAACATCCCTGCTAGTGGGGTCCTCGGGTGAAAACCCATCGCACCAGGTGATCCCTCCTCGCGACCCTACGGGGGTGCATGCGGGTGTTTAGTGGGGCGTGCGTGCGTTCGTGGGATGGGGAGGGGGGTGCGAGGAGAGGGTAGAGCCGGCGGAGTTGCTCCGCTGTGGTGGCACCACAGTTACGATGGCGATAGCAATATGACAAAATAGCAAAATATTTTTAATTTTGCGCGGCAGGCAAACGCAGCAGCGTGCTACGAGGTACGAGACTGTAACTTGATCATCGCCATCCTTCTCTTCCAACAACTAAGTTAATGTGGCCATCAACAACCTAACATCGTTCAAGTGTGCAGACGACGGACAGAATCTTGGTGAGTCCAGTACAATATGATACGTTACGATACGTTCAATGCGTGTATGATAACATAGCTTTAGCGATTTCATTTTAGGGTTACTACGATACATACGTTTAATGCATGTTAAAAGTTTTTATAGCAGATAGGATTGTTTCCTGAAAACACTTTCCATGAAATTGCAGTTCACATAGGTAGGCTAAGAATTTACCTTGTTTTTTACTTTGAATTTTACTGTGCAATACAGTATTGTAATTAACAAATACATACAGTATATAGTTTATACAGTACGATACTGTAAATTGCTCTGTTTTGCTAAACTATCACCATTCTTTAAGACTCCTGGGTAGGCTAAGGCCATTTTCGCCTTACGTGGTAACGCATCTCCATCGTAAGTCGGGGACTACCTGTATATATAATAATGTGGTGTGTGTGGTCTATATGGGGAGCGGTAGTGTAGCGGTTGGCACGCTGCGCTATGAACCCAGCGACCCGGGTTCGATTCCCGCTCACGGCCAACACAATCAGTGACGATTATCTAAACCGATCCTGGGCCTCCCCTAGGTCGACTCAGCCTCAAATGAGTACCTGTTGCGGTGTGTAAACATCGCCACTGGGGAGACAAAGGCGGTCGGGCGTGGTTGCTGGCCACCCACCCCCTCGTGTACCGTTACCGGTCTTCGTAGGCGCTCGCAAACAGCACTTGCCCCTACAGTCTGTTAAGGCTACACGCGGGGGTCTTTGTCTCTCTAACCTATACAATTAATTTTATCGTCTGTCTGTGTCCGTCTGTGCACGCGTGCTTGCGAGGGATTTGGCTACCAAACCGTGGGGTTCACGTGAGAAATGTTTCTGCCAGGAAGCACGCCGTGGGCAAGCGCTGTGCCGTCTTCCCGTCGCTCGCATTCAAAAGAGTTAAAGTTGAGTTGTGTTGGCGATTTCCCTTTAAATATTTAGTTAGGTTTGCGGCTATTTATTTATTTATTTCCCCACGCGCCTCGGCCCGGAGACAACGTCATCAGCTGCGCGCACGTGCACAACGCTCGCACGGTTGGCCCCTGCAAGCTCTCACGCACCATCGACGGAGGCGTGCGTCCTTTTTTATTCGCCTGCACACTCTACAAGGCAAGTCGCACACATTGGTATCGTAAGCATTTATATAATTACACTTTGCACCGCTGGCAGGGGTTGCCCCTAGCAATGCACACACGATCGGCACACATTTTCATTCGCGTTAAAAATGCAACAAAAACGCACACAACACGCTGAGGTTGAATGTCCTCTTCTCCCCACTCCACACCAATGCGTCCTGTTACTACTATGGAGCCCCTAGATATTATTATTACTGCGCTTAGATAGTATTATTGTAGCGTGGCCGGGGGAGCGGCCCAGCCCACACCCTACCAAGGTGAGTGGGTCTCTCTGGTCTCGCAGTGGGTGGGTTTCTGTGGATCTCTGTGCCTGTAGAAACGTGCCTTTTCAAGTATTTGGCTGCTGCTGTAATTATAAATGTCCATGAGGTGACGACGACGATGATGAGCCACTTTGTTGAGCTATCGTTCACGACAGCCAATTCGCTTCTCAAAAAGCACTACCCGGTAGCTCAGCGGGGCGCCTTACCTGGCAAAAAAAAATAGTTTGGTTTGTGTTTGGTCTTGATCTGACATGTTAGAGGAGGAGGACCGACACCCCATTGGGAGTGCCAGACTTTGGCGTCGCCCACCTCTCCGACCGCGGCTCCGTGTCGTCGGCGGCTCTCGGGCGCAGAACCCGACGCCCGACACGATGGCCTCGGCGCTCCTCCCGCTGCTGCTCCTGCTGCTGCTGCCGCTGTGCGGGAAATGCCTCGAGGGCCAACGGGGCCGGCCGAAGCCCGCCCTGCGCTTCACCAGCTTGTCCTACAAAGCCACCGTCTACGAAAACTCCGCGCCCGGGACGTACGTGGAGAGCCACGACAAGATGGGGATCCACGTCGGCCGCTCGGCCCCCGGGGCCCGGTACGCCGTCGTGTCCGGGGACGAGGGGGCCGCGTTCGAGGCGGAGGGGCTCGTCGTGGGCGACTTTTGGTTCCTGCGCGTCCGCACGAGGGGCGTGCCGTTGGACCGCGAGGAGCGCCACGGCTACACGCTGGGGGTGAAGGCGTTCTCCGAGAACAGCCGCGGTTCGGCGTCCGCCACGGTCTTCGTCCAGGTGCTGGACCGCAACGACCTGAATCCGCTGTTTTCGGCTTTGTCGTACGCCGCGAGCGTCGCCAACGACGCGCCGGCGGGCACCACGGTCCTACGTGTCGCCGCCACGGACGCCGACGAGGGCCCCAACGGGCGCTTCAGTTACGCCCTGGAGCAGCGCTCGGACGCCTTTGCCGTGCACCCGGCGAGCGGCGAGGTGACGCTCGCCAGGAGGCTGACGGAGCCCGGCGACGCGGGGCCGCACGAGTTCAAGGTGACGGCCGTCGACGGCGGCGGGCTGAGCGGCTCGGCGCGCGTCGCGGTAAACGTGAGCCGGGCGAACGCCCACGCCCCGCGCGTCGCCGTCGCCGCGACCCGCGCGCCCGCGTGCGGGCCGGCCCCCCTCCGCCTCCGCGTGCCCGAGGACGTCCCGGTGGGGGCCGTCCTCGGCTGGCTCGATGCTGGCGGCCCCGCCGGGGAGGCGCGCTACTCCCTGCGGGGCGAGGACGAGGACGGCGTCACGTTCACGGTGCACGAGACGAGCGGGGCCCTGCGTCTGGCGCGGCCGCTCGACTTCGAGAGGCGACGCCGCCACGACCTGATGGTGGCCGCGCGCGACGGCGACCCCGGGGGGCCGCCGCCGGCGGTCTGCCGGGCGACGGTGGAGGTGGCGGACGTGGACGAGAACCGCCACGCCCCGCGGTTCGCGGAGTTCGCGGCGGCCGCCGCCGTGCGGGAGGACGCCCCCGCGGGGGCCGTCGTCGTCACCGTCGCGGCCGCGGACGAAGACCGGGGAATCGACGGGGAGGTGCGGTACTCCCTCGTGGACGGGTCCGACCTGGGGGTCTTCAGCGTTCATCCGGAGACCGGTAGACCACACCCACTACTGCTATCACTACAACCACCACTACTACAGCTACCACCGCTACCTCCCTCCTCCCTCCCCCCCTCATCCTGCACAGTCACACATAGTCACTGTAAGATGTTTTTCTTGTTCGTGTTTTTGTTTGTTTGTTGTGGTTGCACCCGATTCAAGCGCCGAATGGCTCACAGGGCTATAACCAAAATAAATAAACTAAAAAAACTAAAAACCCTCGCGGCTAATGACGCCGTGTCCCGCGCCGGCAGGGGCGATCGTCACGGCGCGGCCGCTGGATCGCGAGACGGCGAGCAGCTACTGGCTCGCGGTGCGCGCTACGGATCGCGGACTCGTCCCTCGCTTCGCCACGCTGCACGTCTACGTGGAGGTGCAGGTACGGGAACCCGTGCGCACTCGCGCGCACGCACGCACGTTTGAGTGCGTGCGTTTGCACCGCTGCGTTTTAAAACGACACGATGCGAATGCCGTGCGTCTCTCCTGCCCCCGTCCCGCCGCCCCCCCCCCAGGACGTGAACGACAACCCCCCACGGGCGTCGCGTCCGTGGTACCGGGCCGAGGTGGCGGAGAACTCCCCAGGGGGCGTCGCGGCAGCGCAAGTTGACGCCTGGGACCCGGACAACGCCGACGCCGCCGCCGACACCGCCGCCGACACCGCCGGGGAGGCGCGGGGCAGGGGCCTCACGTTCAACATCGTCTGCGGAGACCCGCAGGGATTCTTCAACATCAACACCAGCACAGGTGGGGGCGGTGGTGCTGGGGGTGGAGAGCAAATCCACAACATTTACAACGATAGTGTAGTGTGCAGTGTTGTGTGTAGCGTATAGCAGTTTGCAGCGTAGTGTATAGTGTAGTGTATAGTGTATAGCGTAGTGTATAGTGTAGTGTATAGTATAGTGTATAGTAGTGTAGTGTATAGTAATGTATAGTGTAGTGTACAGTGTTGTGTGTAGCGTATAGCAGTGTGTAGCGTAGTGTATAGTGTAGTGTATAGTGTAGTGTATAGTAGTGTATAGTGTAGTGTGTAGCAGTGTAGTATATAGTGTAGTGTATAGTGTAGTGTTGTGTGTAGTGTAGTGTGTTGTGTTGTGTGTAGCGTAGTGTGTTGTGTTGTGTGTAGCGTAGTGTATAGTAGTGTATAGCGTGTAGTGTATAGTGCAGTGTATAGTATATAGCGTAGTGTATAGCATAGTGTATAGTGTATTGTAGTGTAGTGTTGTAAGGACGAGCAGACTTCTTTAGGAGGCACACTCTGTTTATTGTATTATTTCCTTATACAACGCTTAACACACACAGAGGGATATTCGGTCCCCTCACCCGATACCCTAGGGAGGTACAGCCTCTGGACCTGGCGGGACTCACACGTCTACCGCTAACCTCCTTGATACCTAAGGAGGTACAACCTCCGGACTTGGCGGGACTCACACGTCTACCGCTATCCTAGTCCTCCGGCTAGGACCTAGGGGAGGCTATCTGACCCACCGCTGGCCCGGTGGGTCCTGACCACTGGGTTTGCCGAGCCTTAGCCCTTAGAAGGGCTGGAAGGCTGGTCCAGGGTCCTAGCTAGGCTTCAGCCCAGTCTTCTGTCTTCGTGCAGGGAGAGAACTCCCCAAGGTCCGTTGGGTCACCCGTCTTATATTCCTTCGTGGCCAGGTAGAACCAATCATACATTCCCACGTGTAACCGTCTGATTGGTTCGTACCAAACCCTGGCCACGATTTGTTTCACCTCGACTGACCCCAACCGTTGTACCCAGGGGTAATGCTGTACTGCCCTGGTGGCAATGCAGGTTACGCAACAGCGCGTAGTTAACACCTCTACAGTAGTATAGTGTAGTGTATAGTGTAGTGTATAGTGTAGTGTGCAGTGTAGTGTACAGTGTTGTGTGTAGCGTATAGCAGTGTGCAGCATAGTGTATAGTGTAGTGTATAGTAGTGTAGTGTATAGTAGTGTATAGTAGTGTAGTGTATAGTAGTGTAGTGTATAGTAGTGTAGTGTATAGTGTAGTGTATAGTGTATAGCGAAGTGTATAGCGTAGTGTATAGTGTAGTGTATAGTAGTGTATAGTGTAGTGTATAGCAGTGTGTAGCGTATAGCAGTGTGTAGCGTAGTGTATAGCGTGTATTGTAGTGTATTATGGTGTATATTGTAGTGTATAAGTGTATAGTGTAGTGTATAATAGTGTATTGTATAGTAGTGTATAGTGTAGTGTATAGTAGTGTATATTGTAGTGTATAAGTGTATAGTGTAGTGTATAGTAGTGTAGAGTGTATTGTATAGTGTATAATAGTGCTTAGCGTAGTGTATAGTGTAGTGTATAGATTCACACAGAGACCCGTAGACTAACACAGAGACCCATAGACTAACACAGAGACCCATAGATTCACACAGAGACCCGTAGACTAACACAGAGACCCAGAGATTAACACAGAGACCCATAGATTCACACAGAGACCCGTAGACTAACACAGAGACCCGTAGACTCACACAGAGACCCATAGATTCACACAGAGACCCGTAGACTAACACAGAGACCCATAGATTCACACAGAGATCCATAGATTCACACAGAGACCCGTAGACTAACACAGAGCCCATAGATTCCCACAGAGACCCGTAGACTAACACAGAGAGCCGTAGACTAACACAGAGACCCGTAGACTAACACAGAGACCCGTAGACTAACACAGAGACCCGTAGACTAACACAGAGACCTATAGATTCACACAGAAACCCATAGATTCACACAGAGACCTGAAGACTAACACAGAGACCCAGAGATTAACACAGAGATCCATAGATTCACACAGAGACCCGTAGACTAACACAGAGACCCAGAGATTAACACAGAGACCCATAGATTCACACAGAGACCCGTAGACTAACACAGAGACCCGTAGACTCACACAGAGACCCATAGATTCACACAGAGACCCGTAGACTAACACAGAGACCCATAGATTCACACAGAGATCCATAGATTCACACAGAGACCCGTAGACTAACACAGAGCCCATAGATTCCCACAGAGACCCGTAGACTAACACAGAGACCCGTAGACTAACACAGAGACCCGTAGACTAACACAGAGACCCGTAGACTAACACAGAGACCCGTAGACTAACACAGAGACCCATAGATTCACACAGAAACCCATAGATTCACACAGAGACCCGTAGACTAACACAGAGACCCATAGATTCACACAGATCCATAGATTCACACAGAGACCCGTAGACTAACACAGAGACCCATAGATTCACACAGATCCATAGATTGACACAGAGACCCATAGACTAACACAGAGACCCATAGATTCACACAGAAATCCATAGATTCACACAGAGACCCGTAGACTAACACAGAGCCCATAGATTCCCACAGAGACCCGTAGACTAACACAGAGACCCATAGATTCACACAGATCCATAGATTCACACAGAGACCCGTAGACTAACACAGAGACCCATAGATTCACACAGATCCATAGATTGACACAGAGACCCATAGACTAACACAGAGACCCATAGATTCACACAGAAATCCATAGATTCACACAGAGACCCGTAGACTAACACAGAGCCCATAGATTCCCACAGAGACCCGTAGACTAACACAGAGACCCATAGATTCACACGGAGACCCATAGATTCACACAGAGACGCATATATTCCCACAGAGACCCGTAGACTAACACAGAGACCCATAGATTCACACAGAGACCCGTAGACTAACACAGAGACCCATAGATTCACACGGAGACCCATAGATTCACACAAAGACCCATAGATTCACACAGAGACCTGCTGGACTATCCTACTCACTTCACCAGCCGGCCAACACCCAGCCTGCCTCTCTCTTTACCCCCCCTCGGAGCGGTGCTGGGCCTCCCCTACGTCCGCTCTGCCTCAAACGAGCGTACCTGCTGCTGCAGCTCCTGCTGCTGCTGCGTAGTGAACATCACCGCGGGGGAGACAAAGGCGGTCGGTCAGGGGTGGTGCCACAGTGTTAGGTGTGCGAGTAGGAGCACTCGTTCCGACAGTCTGTTGGGGCTACACAGGGCGTGGGGAGTCATTGTCTATTGCGGTGACATTGTCAGTGAATGTTCTCGATTAAACAAAATTGCTAAACGTTGTTTTGGATTTTTGCGCGTACAATGTTTTTGTTTTTTCCCTGCAACTCATTTCATCGTGAGAATGGGGAAATGCAGAGGGGGTGGGGAGAGGGGTGGGGTGTGCAGTAACATCCAGCCACGTGACAATTCAGCGACGGTCGAGTTTCTCGGAGAGTCCCCGACGTGAAGTGAACCTCGTGGCCGGACCCCCCGGGGGTCCCCAATAAACGGAAGCCAAAATCGCCGCCCAATTATTTACTTTTGGGCGACTCCGTCTCCCCACCCCCCCCTCCCCCCCTACTAGCGCACGCAATAAACGCAGCGAGCCACCGGGAATCAATCCTCCGGTGCTCCGCCGAGCACCCCGTCGTCGTCTAAGTCGTCGTCTAAGTCGTCGTCTAAGTCATCGTCTAAGTCGTCGTCTAAGTCGTCGTCTAAGTCGCGGCCAGAACGGCCGTGGTCACAAAACTTTGATGAGCGCGCGTCGAGCGGAGCTCGTCGAGAGGAAGAGGTCGCCTCGTCGGTCGGCCCTTCAGCGGACATGAAACGACGTCGCAACGCAGTTCACGCGAGAGCCGGGGGGCGGGGGGGGGCTTATGGGACCCCGGGGTCACCGCCATGAGGGTCAAATGTGTGAAGGTCTCAAGCAGATGCAGAGGGCAGGGGGTGCACGCTGGAGCGTAGCGGACTGGAGACGCACCAGGGCCCCAGGTGCACAGTGAGGCGAGAGAGAGAACCGCGCTGGGAGTTGTCACAGCAGCAGCAACAACAGCAACAACAACAGCAGCAGCAACAGTAACAACAGCAACAACAGCAACAACAACAGTAACAACAACAGTAACAACAACAGCAACAACAACAGCAACAACAGCAACAACAACAACAGCAGCAGCAACAACAACAGTAACAACAGCAACAACAGCAACAACAACAGTAACAACAACAGTAACAGCAACAGCAACAACAACAACAGCAGCAGCAACAACAACAGTAACAACAGCAACAACAGCAACAACAACAGTAACAACAACAGCAACAACAGTAACAACAGCAGCATCAACAGTAACAACAACAGCAGCAGCAACAACAGTAACAACAACAGCAGCAGCAGCAACAACAGTAACAACACCAACAACAACAGTAGCAACAAAGGCAACAACAGTAACAACAACAGCAACAGCAGCAACAACAGTCTCAATAACAACAGCAACATCAACAACAGTAACACCAGCAACAACGGCAACAGCAGCAATAATAGGGGTTTTTCCCCTTTTTTCTGGCAACAAAACTGAAACCTTTTGACAAGGATTCATGTTTACTGCATTAACCACAATGCTTGTGGTCAAAATACAAACAAAACACATACTTCATCATCATTATTAAAACACACACTATGATAATATATATGTGGCATTGTCCTTTAAACTGATTGGTCCACACCAAGGGACGGCTTTCTTTTGAGCCTGATTGGTCCACACCAAGGGACGGCTTTCTTTTGAGCCTCAACCCGATGGGTGCTCGACCAGAGGATGCCAAAAGGCGTCACACAGCTCAATCAGTTTCAAGGACAATGCCACATATATTATCATAGTATGTTTTTTTGTGCATTTTGACCGCAAGTTTTGTGGTTAATGCAGTGACATGAATCCTTGTAAAAAAAGGTTTCAGTTTTGTTGCCAGAAAAAAGGGGAAAACCCTACTATTATTACATGTTGGTACTGGCAAAGGAGGTTTAATGAACAACAGCAGCAGTTAAGAGGCCGTACATAAATGATGTCACGCACCTGGGGGGGGGGGGTCAGACATTTGTGACGATGTGTGACGAGGGGGGGGGGGGTTGAGAAATGTGACGTCACTTCAAAATGCTCAACTTTAAATAAATATAGAATTGTTATAACAACACTCCTACAACATTGGAGTGCAGCGCCACATGAACAACGCACTGCAATGACAACAATAGTTTAAAGCGATTTGAAGCATGTTTTATTTTCAAAATAGAAATATGGTTTTGGGGGGTGGGGGGGGGCAGAGCTTTGTGACGTCATATTTGACTTTTCGTGACGCCGTGTGACGAGGGGCGGGGGAGGAGTCAGGATGAAAACATTTCGATTTTCCTGAAACAGAGTCCGGGAAATATCCCGTGATGTCATACGGAATTAAAACCAATCTTGGGTTAAAGTTTACACCAAACACTCGTGGTATATAACAACATAACAAAATGCAAAACTAAGTTGGCTCTACAGACTCTAACAAAAATCATTAAAGCTAAGTTATTCAGATGATTTTTAACCATGTGCTAGACAAGAACGTGCTATTAAAATGGAATGAAGGGCTTTCACTGTTAAACCGTGCCTCAGATTTCATCTGTGGCCGGTTCAGGGCAGCCAGGTAAAAGCCATGGCAGGTGAGGTTGCCTTTGGTGGTGGTGCTTCAAGCCAGTCTAGCAGCCACGTTTTAGGCCGTGGCTGCTACAGGCAGACAGCAGTCACCTCACAGCATGGCTGTGGCAATCTCTACTGTAGCTGGCGTGGCAGAGAGTCAGGTTAGCTTACAGCAGACCATACCTATTGAGGCATGGCGGGTCTTGTATATGTTGAGTAATGGCAAGTCGAGTCGCGCTTGGGCTGTGTCAATGGTTAGTGGCCCTTGGCAGTTGAATGGGTCGGTGCTTGTCCCCGACAAGTCCATGGGTTCAGTGGCAGACTGTGGGAGTGCTTGGTATTTGGAATGTGTCGCTCGAAGACCGTGGCAAGTGGAATGGCTTAGTAGCTGACTGGGACATTCCACGGCACGTGGAGAGAGTCAGTGGCTGGCGGCTGTGGCGGTCCGTGATGGTCCGTGGCAGTTTCACGGAGATCCGGGGTGGAGTGGCGTCAGCTTGGCACGTTTAGAGAGGCCAAGACGCAAGGTCGGACCTGATGTGAAATATTTTGACGGCACGACAGGCGGGTCCAAGGGTGTTGTTGGGGTCAGGCTACGAGAGTAACAAATGCGAACTCACATTTTACTTTTTTAAGTAGTCGTTATTTTGGTGACTGCGGCGGCATGGAGAGGCCTTCGTCCGTGAGTGGACCACAAACTATCGGGGGGATTTTTAAACATTATTTTAAAGTTACTCCGAGCATTACACATATTTAGTTGCCATGCGACCATTGACTTCCTCCGAAGTAATTCGAAGAATGTCTTCATTTGGAGTCACAATTCGACTTAAAAAAACATTCTCTTTTTGCATCCCTTTTTGTGTTTTTCTGCCTCCTTCAAAGAGTTTTGTTTCTGCTCAATCGGCATTTCTGACGTGCTCTATCCACTGCTAGATGAAGGCCACCCCAAAGCTGTCGCCATCCCTCACGGTCACACAACAATGAATTTAGCACACGCTTCCATATCCTCGCTCCGTCCCCGCAGTTGACGTCCACGTGTTGCCACTCCGTCGCGAGCCTCGCTTACGAGGCGATAACACTCAGCACTGCGAGGTCCACACCATCTCGCGGTCTCACAACCTACATCACTTGGAAAGCTCTGGTGGTCATCACTTATCAAGGTACTTAGCAGGCTTAAAAAAAACCCCTGATTAGCTTCCTAGACCCAGTGGAGATCAGGCACATTCATGGATGGTTTCATCGTGGGGGAAAACGTGAAAGTAAATGCCGAGTTAGAAACACGTGTGCTTTGTGCCGGTCGTGGTGCAATGCTTTATCCTTACCTGGAGGAACCCACTTGGGTTGACGCGATGTCGTGGCACGAGCAGTGACACTGCCTTTGTTGAGGACAGGCAGCGGGGGGGGGGGGGGGGCGGGAGCTGTGTTTCGGTGATTGTCGAGGTGCAGGATCTGGCCCAACATTCGCCCTGGCTCCACGTGCCGCGCCCTTTGCACTGCTGGCCCTGACCACGGCTACTGCGGTCCCTCTCCTGGTGGCGGGAGTGGCGGTGGCCGTGGCGGTCCTGGGTGCCTTGAACCTCTTGACGTGTGAAGGTCGGCACGGCGTACATGGGGGTGGATGGCCAGCACCATGCCTGGAATTGCACCAGGTACTCATTTGAGGCTGAGTCGACCTCGGAGAGGCCCAGGACTGGTTCAGAAAGCCGCAAATCTGTAGAATCTCATACCGGGTGCATCGTCAGTGTTTACGGTGGCACTGCCGGGAAGACACCACAATTTCCGTCTGATCACCAGCGGGGGCAAGGACCTTCTTGAGGTCCCTCTCAAAGAGACGCTCATCCGGGGATGGTCTGCGCAGAGTGGGGCAAAGTGCGATTGAAGAGTGTGCTCCTAATCTCAGCTCATTACCTGTATAAAAGACACCTGGGAGCCAGAAATCTTTCTGATTGAGATGGGGTCAAATACTTATTTCCCTCAATAAAATGCAAATCAATTTATAACATTTTTGACATGCGTTTTTCTGGATTTTTTTGTTATTCTGTCTCTCACTTTTCAAATAAACCTACCATTAAAATTATAGACTGATCATTTCTTCGTCAGTGGGCAAACGTACAAAATCAGCAGGGGATCAAATACTTTTTTCCCTCACTGTAGAAAGTTTCACGGCAGTGCCTACCCATCTGCAAACAAAGGCGATTTTCAATCAGTGACATTGACGCTGCATTGAAACTCGTCATGATCGATTAACATGACACCGGTCCAAATCAATTAACGTAAAGTTACGCCAATTAAATGCCGTAACACGGAGCCCAACCAACACTGTCCCAACTGATCCGACGTACCAATGTCATCGATTGACGCGGTACTATGCCGATCAGTCAACGTGACGCAGCGTTTGGCCACCATCGGTCAATTAACATCGATGCGCCAAACCAATCGCATCTCTGATTAGCACGGTTGGCTACGTACGGCGCGAAAGATGTTCAACGTACACGCGTAATCAATTAAGGACGATCAATTAACATTACACCGTGACAATAATTTGGGCGAGCCCGTGTATAAATCGATTAAACGTTGCCAACGATTTACATTGTTCATTAACAGTGTCAAATAAGCAATTAACGTTTTAAATCAAATCAATCAACAGTAGCAATTAATTAAGTTGCAGTGGCAATGAAATAACAGTGGCAATCAATTAACAGTGCCAATCAATTAACACAAGCGTGGTCACCACATCTATGCCTCTAAGTGTAGTGATTGTAGCATCACCACTGTGCACACACGCACATGTGTGACGTCAATATGCGGGGGAGCGTCATTACCACGCGGGTCCACACACACACATGACGTCATCCCGGCTGGAGGCGGGAATGACGTCAGGGCCGGGTCTGGACTCGGGAGGTCACGAGGGTGGTGTGAGGTCGTGGCACTCTCCGTGACCCCGGCTGGACACGTGACTGGACCCCAGTGGGGGCCGGGGGCCTAGGGGGCACCTCGGGGGGCACGTGGACAGCAGGGGGGGGGCTTCGAGAGGGTCCTCGAAGGGAGGCGTGGCCAGGCCGGGGCCCGCCGAGGCCCATATAAGCAGCCTCCTCACGAGGTTCGAGGCTGCCCATATCAAGAATGAAGATGCATCGTGAAGACGCCAAGAAGAGTCAAGCCTCCAGTCAGCGGACCTGCCAGTAGCCCACCTGGCTGGGTCACGCTAGAGTATCTGAGAAGTGTGTGTTAGCTAGAGTAGGTCGGTGGTCACCACCCTACAGACCTGCCAGTAGCCCACCTGGTTGGGTCACGCTAGAGTATCTGAGAAGTGTGTGTTAGCTAGAGTAGGTCGGTGGTCACCACCCTACAGACCTGCCAGTAGCCCACCTGGCTGGGTCACGCTAGAGTATCTGAGAAGTGTGTGTTAGCTAGAGTAAGTCGGTGGTCACCACCCTATGCGTAATGTAAGAGTTAACTGTTGCCCTCAAAGGCGTAGGACACATCCAAGCAGACGTTGCGAGAGCTGAAATAGCCACTATTCTTAAGAATGCTAAGAAACCCATTAGTAACATCAGCAAAAATGAACGCTCTGAATTCGGGAATTTAAAAAGCAGAAGTGATATAGTCATCCTCTCAGCCGATAAAGGCAACGCTACTGTTATTATGGATAAAGATTCATACAACAACAAAATCCAGAATCTGCTCAACGATGGAAGTTACTCAAAAATAAAAAATGACCCTACTAATAGCCTAGCGATGAAAACCAACAAGATCATCACAAGTTCGACCTCCCTAATCGACCCAACTAAACGTTCCATCCCTAAAACCTTCTGCTGCAAGACCCCCTAGATGCTATGGTCTTCCCAAGATTCATAAAGAAGGCACCCCACTACGACCGTTCATATCCACGACCAACTCCCCTACCTATAGACTAGCCCGCTTTCTGTCAGATACCTTGCTGCCTTTCACTGGCAAGACCGCCTCAGCAGTACTTAACTCAGCCCAATTGGTCTCTATGGTCAAAGACGTTGTACTGTCCCCTGACGATATCCTTGTCAGCTTCGATGTGGTCTCTTTGTTCACCAAGGTCCCAGTACCTGATACCATTGAAATAATTGAAAATTTGGTCCAACATGGACTAGACCCCGACACACCTGCACTGGTTAGGCACTGCCTCAACAATACCTACTTTACTTGGAATGGCTCCTTCTACAAACAAAATGAGGGTACCCCCATGGGATCCCCCTTGTCACCAGTGATAGCCAATATTTTCATGGAGAAATTTGAATCAGACGCCATCCAGACTTCCACCCTCAGACCTTCCCTGTGGAAGAGATATGTGGATGACACTTTCGTCATTTGGCCACATGGCCTCCCAGCTCTGAACCTTTTCCTACACCACATCAATTCCAGACATCCCGCCATCAAATTCACCATGAAAGTGGAGAAAGATGGCAAGCTACCATTCTTAGATGTTCTGTTTTAGAGGAGACCTGATGGCTCATTGGGGCATTCTGTCTACAGGAAACCCACCCACACAGATTCCTACTTGAAACCTGATTCCCACCACCACCCAGCCCAAAATAATTCTCGAATCAAAACTTTATACCATAGGGCTCATTGCATTTCGGACCAACACCACCTGACCAGTAAATTAAAACATGTACACCTGGCCCTCAAAAGGAATGGTTACTCTGACCGTACCATCCGCCAAGCTGTCTCTCCCTCCATACAGAAACAACCACTTGATACTCCGGTCAAAACCATCACACTTCCATATATAGCAGGCGTTACTAAAAAGATTTCCAAAATTTTAAACAAACACAAGATCCAGGTCCGGTTCAATACAGTACACAAAATTCGTGATCTGATCCCATCGGTGAAGGATGTCATTCCTGATTTACAGTACCCCGGGGTTTACAAATTGAGTTGTACGTGCGGTGATTGCTATATCGGTGAGACAAAGCGACAAGTCTCTGACCGAATTCGCGAGCACAAATCAGATTTGAAACACGGCAAAACGAATTCTTCTGCCGTGGCTGATCACTGTTACAACGCTGTGAGGGATCACGATATAATTTTCTCCGATACCAAGGTTCTTTGCAAACCCACGGGCTTTCTTTTATCAGAGATTTGTTCATGAAGCAATTCAGATCTACAAACACAGACACAAATTCAACCGAGAGGATGGTTTCAAATTAAGCAACCATTGGAAAGATGTTCTAAATCGAACTAAACATTAAACTAATTTCAATGGTACAGTATATTTTTCAAGTAGTGGTACCCCAAACTTTCGCAGCTCTTATAAATTCCCTTTTCACACCATCAATAGGTAAACTCCCCCTCCCCCCCTTCCCCCTCGCGCTAAACGGCACGTACACCACCTCTTTCCTAAAATCCGCCGATCGAATGCTAATTTTTATGCTAATTTCTTCGTCAGAACACCTTGTTTGCTCGCACACAGTTTAAAGGTCCACTGTCTGAGCGTGGTTGTGTTTCGCTAAATTCTCCTGTTTGATGAGTACTAGGTGCCTCGGTGAATGTATATGCTCTGACTTTAACATAGCTATTTCTGTGACCAGTTATAAGCTAATCACTCAGCTATTTCAATGCTAAATTCTATGCTAATTCCTTTTTCTTCTTTGGTTCTTTCGGTAAAGTCACGTAGAATGATAATAAAATAATAAATTGATAAAATAAAATAACACAATAATATTCTCACGACGTTTCGGCCACAACACAAGCGGCCTTCATCAGGTGAAGGGGGCGAGACTGTCTGGTAGGACAGCGCTGGAGTGAAAGAGCCACGTTCAGATACGGCCTTTAAGCTGTGTGAGAGGAACAAAGCGCCTTGACAAAGGAATTAGCATAGAATTTAGCATTGAAATGGCTGAATGATTAGCTTGTGACTGGTCACAGAAATAGCTATGTTAAAAGTTAAAGCATACACACCCGCAGAGGCACCCATTGTTAAAGGGATTAGCATAGAATTTAGCATTGAAATAGCTAAGTTAAGGCATACACATCTTGACAATGGAATTAGCATAGAATTTAGCATTGAGATAGCTGAGTGGTTAGCTTGTACCTGCTGCAGAAATAGCTACGTTAAAGTCAGAGCATACACATTCACCGAGGCCCTTAGTACAAATCAAACAGGAGAATTTAGCATTGAAATAACTAGGCGAATCCAGCATTGAAACAACTGAATGATTAGCTAGTAACTGGTCACAGAAATGACTACACATCTGAGCTATTCACAGTACTATATAGTGAACCAATAAAAACTAAAATATAAATTACCTTCATGTTATCAATAAACTCTATATTCTCCAATCAGCTAAGCTACCAACAATAAGTCGTTATATATCACAATGCTATATGGCGAAAAAATGGGTGGATTCTTACCCTCAAATTTCAGCCCCACGGATAGCTACAGGTCCCGTTCAGACGGACGAGTTCGTCCATGGTCGGAACAGAGGAGGGGGAGAGAGACAGCTGCGAGGCCCTAGTATGCTCCATATTGTAAAACTATACCATTAACCGTGGTGTGAGAGGTATTAAGAGGCAATGCTGGCGAAAGAGCTGCGGTCTGAAGGTCATCGTAAAAATACAATTAATTAAGAACAGAAATGATTTAAAACATCTTTCCAGTGGTTACTAAGCCTGAATCCATCTTCTCGGTTGAAATTGTCTCTGTGCTTGTACATGTGAATGGCCTCATGAACGAATCTCTCATGGTAGCCGGTTGGTTTGCAAAGAACCTCCGTCTTGGAGAAGTCAATGTCATGTGAGCCCACTGAATTATAACAGTGATCTGCCACGGCAGAGGAGTTCGTCCTACCGTGTTTCAAGTCTGCTTTGTGTTCGCGGATACGGTCCGAGATATGTCTTTTGGTTTCTCCAATGTAGCTACTACCACAGAGGCACTTTAGTTTGTAAACGCCCGGGTACTGTATGTCTGGAACAGCATCTTTTACAGATGGAACTAAATCACGGATTTTATGTACTGTGTTGAATCGGACCTGGATCTTGTGTTTGTTCAGGATTTTGGAGATCTTTTTAGTGACCCCTGCAATGTAAGGTAAGGTGATGGTTTTGAGTGGCTCCACAAGAGGATCCTTCTTCATGACTGGAGTGATGGCTTTGCGGATTGTGTAGTCGGAGTAGCCATTAGCCCTGAGAGCCTGGTGTACGTGCTTGAGTTCACTGGTAATGTGTTCCTGGTCGGAAATGCATTGGGCTCTATGGTATAGAGTCTTGATGAGGGAGTTCTTCTGGGATGGATGGTGGTGGGAATCCGGTTTCAAGTAAGCATCTGTATGGGTAGCTTTCCTGTAGACAGAGTGGCTCATTGAACCATCATGTCTTCTTTTAATTAAGACAAACACAATTAAGACAAACACAAGATCCAGGTCCGATTCAACACAGTACATAAAATCCGTGATTTAGTTCCATCTGTAAAAGATGCTGTTCCAGACATACAGTACCCGGGCGTTTACAAACTAAAGTGCCTCTGTGGTAGTAGCTACATTGGAGAAACCAAAAGACATATCTCGGACCGCATCCGCGAACACAAAGCAGACTTGAAACACGGTAGGACGAACTCCTCTGCCGTGGCAGATCACTGTTATAATTCAGTGGGCTCACATGACATTGACTTCTCCAAGACGGAGGTTCTTTGCAAACCAACCGGCTACCATGAGAGATTCGTTCATGAGGCCATTCACATATACAAGCACAGAGACAATTTCAACCGAGAAGATGGATTCAGGCTTAGTAACCACTGGAAAGATGTTTTAAATCATTTCTGTTCTTAATTAATTGTATTTTTACGATGACCTTCAGACCGCAGCTCTTTCGCCAGCATTGCCTCTTAATACCTCTCACACCACGGTTAATGGTATAGTTTTACAATATGGAGCATACTAGGGCCTCGCAGCTGTCTCTCTCCCCCTCCTCTGTTCCGACCATGGACGAACTCGTCCGTCTGAACGGGACCCGTAGCTATCCGTGGGGCTGAAATTTGAGGGTAAGAATCCACCCATTTTTTCGCCATATAGCATTGTGATATATAACGACTTATTGTTGGTAGCTTAGCTGATTGGAGAATATAGAGTTTATTGATAACATGAAGGTAATTTATATTTTAGTTTTTATTGGTTCACTATATAGTACTGTGAATAGCTCAGATGTGTAGTCATTTCTGTGACCAGTCACTAGCTAATCATTCAGTTGTTTCAATGCTGGATTCGCCTAGTTATTTCAATGCTAAATTCTCCTGTTTGATTTGTACTAAGGGCCTCGGTGAATGTGTATGCTCTGACTTTAACGTAGCTATTTCTGCAGCAGGTACAAGCTAACCACTCAGCTATCTCAATGCTAAATTCTATGCTAATTCCATTGTCAAGATGTGTATGCCTTAACTTAGCTATTTCAATGCTAAATTCTATGCTAATCCCTTTAACAATGGGTGCCTCTGCGGGTGTGTATGCTTTAACTTTTAACATAGCTATTTCTGTGACCAGTCACAAGCTAATCATTCAGCCATTTCAATGCTAAATTCTATGCTAATTCCTTTGTCAAGGCGCTTTGTTCCTCTCACACAGCTTAAAGGCCGTATCTGAACGTGGCTCTTTCACTCCAGCGCTGTCCTACCAGACAGTCTCGCCCCCTTCACCTGATGAAGGCCGCTTGTGTTGTGGCCGAAACGTCGTGAGAATATTATTGTGTTATTTTATTTTATCAATTTATTATTTTATTATCATTCTACGTGACTTTACCGAAAGAACCAAAGAAGATGAATCATTGCAGTCACGAAAGCTTTAAATCGAAATTTAAAAAGCTAATTCCTTTGTCAAGGGGTACCTCTGCGGATGTGTATACTTTAACTTAGCTATTTCAATGAGCCATTTCAATGCTAAATTCTATGCTAATTCCTTTGTCAAGGCGCTTGGTGTTTTTCTTCTCACACAGCTCAAAGGTCGTGGCTTCTTCCACTCCAGCGCTGTCCTCCAGACAGTCTCGTCCCTTCACCTGATGAAGGCCGCTTGTGTTGTGGCCGAAACGTCGTGATTTTTTGTTATTTTATTTTCACCTACGTGACTTTACCCAATATAACCAAAGAGTATGGATCCTAGCAGTCACGAAAGCTTTAAATCTAGAAAGGAGCGTGTCTCATCCCCGGAAGTGACGTCATTCCACCTGCTGCCACGTGACGTCACGAGGTAACAGGAAGCTATCGCTTCCTGCACTGAAATCCGAGGTGAGAAATTCTCATTGCTGTTGTGGTTGTTGTGGTGGTTGTGGTGGTTGTTGTTGTTGTTTACCAAGGTAGAGCCTCGCTCTCTCTCGTAGGGATGTCAGTTGAGTAGCAGCGAGCATGGGAATCGATGTCCAGGTTGGAACTTTACAACGCGGGGCCTAGCCACGCGGGGCCTTGCCTCCTGCCCTCGCCTGATTGCGTTTATTTTAATTATCTTGCTTAAGTTTAATTTGTCTTCACCCGGCTCGCCACTTTGTAACTTTGTTTTATTGTAAATATTCACGCAGTTTTTATTTTTTTCACCAGGCCAAGCCCACTTGAGCTGCTATACCGCTCTTGTTATCAGAAGCGACCTGCCCACAACAACAATAACAACAAGGTGGGACTTGATAATTGGTTTTTTACCCTTTTATCTGGCAACAAAACTGACACCTTTTTTATAAGGAGTCATGTTTACATTGACCACAATACCTGCGGTCGGAAAGCAAACACAAAACAACAACTCTGATAATGTATTGGCACTGTCCTTGAAATTGATTGGTCCACACCCGAGACAGCTTTCTTTAGAGCCTCGTCTCATGTTGGTGTTGGACCAGAAGACAATGCACCACAGTGCCACATACATTATCAGAGTTGTTGTTTTGTGTTTGCGTTCCGACCGCAGGTATTGTGGTCAATGTAAACATGACTCCTTGTAAAAAAGGTGTCAGTTTTGTTGCCAGATAAAAGGGTAAAAAAACAATCATTTTGTTACTGGCAAATGAGGTTTCCAATGGTGTAAGGTGGGGCTTGTCAACAGCGTGGTGGTGTTCACTCTAGACGCGTTGGCAGTGTTCACTCTAGACACGTGGCGGTGTTCACTATAGACGCTTGGTGGTTTTCACTCTAGACGCGTGGCGGTGTTCATTCTCTACATGTAGAGGGGAGACCGGGGGATCGGGAAGGAAATCCACACAACCACGGGGAGAGAGAGAGAAACGCAGCCTCGGCTGTGTTGATTGATCCTCAATTAACTACTTGGTGGAGTGAGGAAGCATTAATACTGAGCAGGTGAAGGTGGCCAGGCGTGGGTCTGGACACACCACCACCTGTGAACCATGCCAGTGTGTGACAGTGGTGGAGCCAGTGGGGGGTGGGGTGGCACGTGCCCCCCCAACGATCCGATTGAAATCCCTCATTTTGATAGGATCATTGGGGTTTATTAGTAACGAGCTTCACTACCCAGCTTCGCCCGGGACTTGGATTCTTGTCTTTGGTTAACTTCGCATTCCCTTCTATTTCACTGAAAAACCCTGGAAAAAATTGATGCTTGCAAGAAAGAAAAAAGCCGAAACAAATAAATTTTAGATTTAAAGCTTTCGTGACTGCTAGGATCCATACTCTTTGGTTCTATTGGGTAAAGTCACGTAGGTGAAAATAAAATAACAAAAAATCACGACGTTTCGGCCACAACACAAGCGGCCTTCATCAGGTGAAGGGACGAGACTGTCTGGAGGACAGCGCTGGAGTGGGAGAAGCCACGCTTAGATCACGACCTTTAAGCTGTGTGAGAAGAAAAACACAAAGCGCCTTGACAAAGGAATTAGCATATAATTTAGCATTGAAATGGCTCATTGAAATAGCTAAGTTAAAGTATACACATCCGCAGAGGTACCCCTTGACAAAGGACTTAGCATAGAATCTAGCATTGAAATAGCTGAGTGATTAGCTTGTAACTGGTCACAGAAATAGCTATGTTAAAGTCAGAGCATATACATTCACCGAGGCACCTAGTACTCATCAAACAGGAGAATTTAGCGAAACACAACCACGCTCAGACAGCGGACCTTTAGACTGTGTGCGAGCAAACAAGGTGTTCTGACAAAGAAATTAGCATAAAAATTAGCATTTGATTGGCGGATTTTAGGAAAGAGGTGGTGTACGTGCCGTTTGGCGCGGGGGGGGAGAAGGGGGGGAGGGGGAGTTTACCTATTGATGGTGTGAAAAGGGAATTTATAAGAGCTGCGAAAGTTTGGGGTACCACTACTTGAAAAATATACTGTACCATTGAAATGAGTTTAATGTTTAGTTCGATTTAGAACACCTTTCCAATGGTTGCTTAATTTGAAACCATCCTCTCGGTTGAAATTGTGTCTGTGTTTGTAGATCTGAATTGCTTCATGAACAAATCTCTGATAAAAGCCCGTGGGTTTGCAAAGAACCTTGGTATCGGAGAAAATTATATCGTGATCCCCCACAGCGTTGTAAAAGTGATCATCCACGGCAGAAGAATTCGTTTTGCCGTGTTTCAAATCTGATTTGTGCTCGCGAATTCGGTCAGAGACATGTCGCTTTGTCTCACCGATATAGCAATCACCGCAGGTACAACTCAATTTGTAAACCCCGGGGTACTGTACATCAGGAATGACATCCTTCACGGATGGGATCAGATCACAAATTTTGTGTACTGTATTGAACCGGACCTGGATCTTGTGTTTGTTTAGAATTTTGGAAATCTTTTTAGTAACGCCTGCTATATATGGAAGTGTGATGGTTTTGACCGGAGTATCAAGTGGTTGTTTCTGTATGGAGGGAGAGACAGCTTGGCGGATGGTACGGTCAGAGTAACCATTCCTTTTGAGGGCCAGGTGTACATGTTTTAATTCACTGGTCAGGTGGTGTTGGTCCGAAATGTAATGAGCCCTATGGTATAAAGTTTTGATGACAGAATTATTTTGGGCTTGGTGGTGGTGGGAATCAGGTTTCAAGTAGGAATCTGTGTGGGTGGGTTTCCTGTAGACAGAATGCCCCAATGGGCCATCAGGTCTACACTCAAACAGAACATCTAAGAATGGTAGCTTGCCATCTTTCTCCACTTCCATTTTGAATTTGATGGCGGGATGTCTGGAATTGATGTGGTGTAGGAAAAGGTTCAGAGCTGGGAGGCCATGTGGCCAAATGACGAAAGTGTCATCCACATATCTCTTCCACAGGGAAGGTCTGAGGGTGGAAGTCTGGATGGCGTCTGATTCAAATTTCTCCATGGAAATAGTGGCTATCACTGGTGATAAGGGGGATCCCATGGGGGTACCCTCATTTTGTTTGTAGAAGGAGCCATTCCAAGTAAAGTAGGTATTGTTGAGGCAGTGCCTAACCAGTGCAGGTGTGTCGGGGTCTAGTCCATGTAGGACCAAATTTTCAATTATTTTAATGGTATCAGGTACTGGGACCTTGGTGAACAAAGAGACCACATCGAAGCTGACAAGGATATCGTCAGGGGACAGTACAACGTCTTTGACCATAGAGACCAATTGGGCTGAGTTAAGTACTGCTGAGGCGGTCTTGCCAGTGAAAGGCAGCAAGGTATCTGACAGAAAGTGGGCTAGTCTATAGGTAGGGGAGTTGATCGTGGATTCGATGGGTCGAAGTGGGGTGCCTTCTTTATGAATCTTGGGAAGACCATAGAATCTACGGGGTCTTGCAGCAGAAGGTTTTAGGGAGGGACGTTTAGTTGGGTCGCTTAGGGAGGTCGAACTTGTGATGATCTTGTTGGTTTTTATCGCTAGTCTATTAGTGGGGTAATTTTTTATTTTTGAATAACTTCCATCGTTGAGCAGATTCTGGATTTTGTTGTTGTATGAATCTTTATCCATAATAACAGTAGCGTTGCCTTTATCGGCTGAGAGGATGACTATATCACTTCTGTTTTTTTAAATTTGCGAGTTCAGAGCGTTCATTTTTGCTGATGTTACTAATGGGTTTCTTAGCATTCTTAAGAATAGTGGCTATTTCAGCTCTCGCAACGTCTGCTTGGATGTGTCCTACGCCTTTGAGGGCTACATCGACCTGACAGATGATATCATCTATTGGTATGTGTTTTGGGGTGACAGCAAAATTTAGTCCCCTAGCCAGTACTGTTTTCAGATTGTCCGAAATCGGGGTGCTACTCTGATTAATGACGATTTTGTTAACATCTTGTTTTGTTATATGTGGAACTGGGTTCTTCTTTGATAGGTGGTTGAATTTAGAAATCAGGTTAGCTTTACATTACATTTATTTTATTTATACCTACGTTAAATTTTTATTTATTTTATTTATACCTACATTACATTTATTTTATTTTATACCTACGTAAAATTAAATATTTTAATAAATCAATTTCTTTGCCTTTGATATATATGTAGATTAGTAATAAATAGTGAATTGAACTACTTTCACGTTGACGGATTGGAAATAGGAATAGCACTGGCTCACCACGGGGCTTATCGCGTGGTATCTGGGCAGTTTTTTTGAAACGTTATCCCCACAGTTTGTGAGTACAATTCCTCGCAAGTTGCGTCCACAGAGACAGACAGACAATGACGCTTCTAGGTAAGAGTAAGAAATAAATCTACGTGTCGAGGAGAGACGAGAGAGCCAAGAGGTCACCTCGGGAGACGGGGCGGCGCGTCAACCTTAGTCACGTGACTGAGGGAGTGTGGGCGTACCGTGCGTACGTGTGTGTACTGTGTGTGTGTGTACCGTGTGTGTGTACCGTGCGTGTGTACTGTGTGTGTGTGTGTGCGTGTGTATTGTGCATGTGTATCGTGCGTGTGTGTGCACCGTGTGTATGTACTGTGCGTGTGTGTGTACTGTGCGTGCGTGTTGTGCGTGTGTGTGCACCGTGTGTGTGTACTGTGCGTGTGTGTGTATTGTGCGTGTGTGTGTGTACTGTGTGTGTGTGTACTGTGTGTGTGTGTACTGTGCGTGTGTGTACCCTGTGTGTGTACTGTGTGTGTTTATTGTGCGTGTGTGTCGTGCGTGTGTGTGCACCGTGTGTGTGTACCGTGCGTGTGTGTACTGTGTGTGTGTGTACTGTGTGTGTGTAACATGTGTGTGTACTGTGCGTGTGTGTGTGTACTGTGTGTGTGTTTACTGTGTGTGTGTACTGTGTGTGTGTACTGTGTGTGTGTGTACTGTGTGTGTGTGTACCGTGTGTGTGTACACTGTGTGTGTGTGTGTACACTGTGTGTGTGTAACGTGTGTGGCGGTAGTCTAGCGGTTAGTGCGCTGCTCTACGAACCTGACGACCCGAGTTTGATTCCCGCTCACTGCCAACACCCAGTGACGATTATTTGAACCGGTTCTGGGCCTCCCCTAGGTCGACTCAGCCTCAAGTGAGTACCTGGTGCGGTGCGTAAACATCGCTACTGGGGAGACAAAGGCGGTCGGGCGCGGTGCTGGCCACCCACCCCCTCGTGTACCGTTCCGGCCTTCATAGGTGGTGCTGACACTTGCTAACAGCACTTGCCCCAACAGTGTGTTAAGGCTACACGAGGGATCTTTGTCTTTGTATCACCACCCAGGAGTCACGGAGCTTTTGAGGCTCCGAGCCACGTGGGGATCCACAACAGCGTGAGGCGGTGCCACTCACAGGTGAGACTCGGGGATATGTGATTTCTAATCGATAGCCATCCGTCGGTTAACCCATCGCAACTGCTGAGTCTGTCACGCGACTTCCTCCTTCCAGCGAGCCTTTGACGCTTCACGTGGCCTCAAAGTATACCTGGCCTGGCACGGGCGCCACGGCGATGTCACTGCCACTTACTGGCGAACGGCGGTCGTTGATGTCGGTGTTGACGGCGGCCATTGTCGTGGTACAGGTGCGCGTGGTGCATCGCTACCCCCGGCAAGACGCTGCGGGAGGGGCCAGGAGGAAGAGCGCAATCGGAGTACCACGATGGAGAGAGAGGGGAGAGGCGGGGATGGGGCAGGACAGAGAGGACCAGGGGGTGGGGGGGATCGACCAGGGGGAGATAGATGGGGTGAGATGAGAGAGCTCGTGAGGCAGAGGGCACAGAGGGAGATGGCCAGAATTGAGAGGGGCAGAGGAGAGGGTGGAGAGAGGCCATGGAGAGTGGGGGAGAATGTGGAGCGGGGGCGGGCGGGAAGAGAGCGTGAGATGCGGGGGAGGGAGGGGGCAGGAGGAGGTGGACGGTTGGAAGAAGGGGTCATGGGGCTAGAGGAGGAGCAGTGGGCTCGGAGAGAGCTTGCTCGACGGAGGGGAGGGAGAGACGTGCGCGGGGAACGGGAGGATGGGGTCAGGGCTTTGGGAGCGAGGGAGAACGTGGACCGGGGGGGACAAGAGAGGGAGATGCGGGCGAGGGAGGGCGAGAGGGGTGGACGGGGGGGAGAGAGGCGGGGGGAGAGGGACCCGGTCAGGCAGAGGGGAGTGGGAGAAGTGGTTCAGGTGGCAGAGCGGCATGTGTGGGACATGGAGGGGGCCAGATTGAGGGCAATTAGAGAGGTAGATAATAGAGTGGAGAGGATGTTAGTAAACAGGTCTCGATTGGAGAGAGAGGTGGCCAGATTGAGGGCAGAGGCAGAGGTGCGTAGGCCAATGGACAGGGGAAGAGCGGAGGTGGACATTGTCAGAGGGGCCGGTGGCCCGGGTGGAGAGCAGCAGATAAGAGAGAGAGCGGGAGAGATGCTAAGGTGGGAGAGAGAGGGAGCACGAAGGAGAGATAACAGAGGGGTAGATCGGGGAGCAGAGAGGGAAAGAGCGGAGGCAGACATTGTCAGAAGGGCCGGTGGTCAGGGTAGAGAGCAGCAGATAAGAGAGAGAGCGGGAGAGATGCTAAGGTGGGAGAGAGAGGGGCTTGGAAGGAGGGGAGGGAGAGAGGTAGATAGAAGAAATGAGAGAGAGGTGGCACACAGGGGCATGGAGGGGGCTGGAAGGATCAGAGGTGGCAGAGAGGTAGAAGTGTCGATCGAGAGGGTTAGGCAATACTTGGACAGAGCGTGGAGAGTCGTGGAGGCCGAGAGGGGTCGAGACCGGGGGGCGGGGGGGGAGGTGGTCGCGAGAGACAGAGGAGTCGCGGAGAGAGATAGACGGCAAAGGGAGAGGGGGGAGGGGGGGATGAGAGAAGGGGGAGAGGGAGGAGGGAGGGGACAGTTAATGCACATGATGCGGCATATCGCGAGAGAGAACCGCTTGGTGGGAGTGGTAGATAGGGTGCTGGGTATTGTTAACAGGGGGCGAAGGTGGGTGGACAGAGAGGGAGGGAGAGAGAGCGACAAGAGCCCGGCTTGTCGTCGTTGCATCAATGACCGCTGATAGATGATGTTTGCAGGGAGGGGGGACGAGGAGGGGGGTGAGGAGAAAGCAGCGGCGCAGAGATTCAGGCTACACTGCACTACCAACACGGCAGAGACCCCAGTTCGATTCCCGCTCCTGGCCAACAACAACGGTGATGATTATCTCAACCGGTCCTGGGCCACCCTCTTCTAAGCGCCGACTCGGTTTCAAATGACTGGCGGTGTGTTTATGAACATGATTTGGAATTTAAATGCAGCGGGTGTGTGTGGCATGGGACTCACACGGAGAAGAATGGAAATATTAAGATATGTTTTTCAAACGAACGGTTGTTTGGGTTGCGTTGTGTTCATTAAAGTTACTTGCAATTCAAATACAGGTGTGTTGTTGGTGGTTGTGATGCCAGACGATAACATTGTGAGGAGCAATGCCTGAATCCTTACCCTTGGGGTTCCTCTAGAAATGGCAAAAAGTCACTGAGAGTGGCCACGTGGAGGAGAGGCTGCTACTCTGTACAGAGCTGGACCGGTACCGCCTGGATCTCTGTGGCATTCAGGAGATCCAGTGGACCGGCTCTGACTCCAATTATCATGAGGGGTGCAGAGTCCTCCACTCGGGGCAGGAGAATGCCGAACAACAAGGAGTGGCTCTTATTCTGAAAAAAAGAATGAAGGCGGCGTGGGAAGGTGGCGGCGAGGTGTGGGAAGCTGTAAGCCCCAGGCTACTTTGGGCTCGCCTCCCCATCAACAGGAGGCAGAGAATGGTGGTGGTGGCTGCTTACGCCCCCACCGAAGACGAACATCAGTGAAGGGATGCAGGCAAGCCCGTGGATTCAGATTCCTTCTATAAACTCCTGTCATAGGTGTTAGCTAAAAGTGGCCCCTCGGGATAGAGTCATCCTGTTGGGTGACTTTAATGCCCAACTTGGTGATGATGCTGGCACCTGGTCTGGAGCGATTGGAAGGCATGGGCCAGATCAACTCAATAACAACGATAGGAGGCTGTTAGACTTCTGTGCAGCCTGTGGGCTTGTCATTGCCAACACGCTGTTCTGGCATCTGTGCATCCAGACAACATCATGGATTCATGCCGGGTTAAAGCAAGAACATCCGCTGGACTATATAGCAGTGGACCAGCGAATGCAGGCCCATGTCCTTGACACCAGAACCTACAGTGTTGCTGACCTCACTGACCATTAGCTTTTAGCAGGAGCGAGGGACAAAGCAGGAGCGAGGGACAATTAAGCTCCCAAGCATTCACTACGTTATAAACAAAATTTTTGCACTCATAAGTCGCTTGCCTAATTGCCTCAGCAACTCGGTGTTTCGTATCGAATCTCATCTCAAACAATCGAAGGGCGCCCCCTAGTGGCAGCTGCCCCTGTGTGGCACAAGGTGGCCCTCCACCGGCCTGCACGTGGACATGAGTCTGTCGGTAGGGGGCGATCATTGATGCGTCATCTCCCTTGTGGAGTTTCTGGATAATGTCTGGAATTAACCACAATTTTGACCGTGACACCAACATGCAATGACCTGTGCGTTGTGAGTGACACAATACTCTGTTTTACATCCGCCGTGAAGCAGAACAGCGCATAATGTGGTGAATGTTACTGGGGTAGCCAGGTGTGCCTGTCGGATTTGAACTTTGAATCTCTGCAACAAATAGAGAATGCGCTACCATATTCCTGGTTCTTTCGGTAAAGTCACGTAGAAAGAAATAAAAAAATAAACAAAATAAAAGTTAAAAAAATGAAAAAATGTAATACAAATAAAAATAATACATTTTAAAAAATTAATTGATAAGATGCCATGGGTCGACTGACTCAGATGACTGGGCAATGCACCGCCTTTGACCTCCACTACACACACACAGTGTGTACGTACACACACACAGTGTGTATTTAGGTACACTGTGTGTGTACGTACATACACAGTGTGTACACACTGTGTATGTACGTACACACACAGTGTGTACACACTGTGTATGTACGTACACACACAGTGTACACACTGTGTGTGTGTGTACACACTGTGTATGTACGTACACACACAGTGTGTACACACACACACACTGTACACACAATAATGTCCACGTTGTTGCTGAGTTCACGCACCCAAGGGAGGGGGCAATGGAAAATCAATCTAAATCAACTTAAACTCCATCTCCGCTCTGTGACGTCACCACTCAGCATGACCTCAACGGCATGAAGTGCCAGCGGGAAGTGTACCTTGCTAGTGACGTCATGTCACCAAGGTATTCACACTCCCCCAACCCTGTCCACGGCGCTCTTGAGCGTGACGTCACCTCCGCTTGGGTCACTGCCGATATCAATCCAGTGCCAATCCTTATTTGGGCAAAGCTACGCCCAGTGACTGGCGGTTCATTAACATAATATATTTGTTGAAGCAGTCGAGTGTTTATTGCGACGGGTTCAGCAGCCACGCCCCATCCTTCGACATATGGCCCGGACTCATTAACATAATTTATTCAGTTACAGAGCCGCTCATTGTGGGAGGGGCGTGTCTCTTGCCCCGGAAGTGACGTCATGTTACCTGCTTACCCGCGTGACGTTGCGAGGTTACAGGAGGCTGCCGATCCGCGTTTTCATTGAAATCCGAGGTGAGAAATTCTCATGGTGGTGGTGGTTGTGGTGGTGTTTGTTTACCAAGGTAGAGCCTCGCTCTCTCTCTCGTAGGGATGTCAGTTGAGTAGCAGCGAGCATGGGAATCGATGTCCAGGTTGGAACTTTACAACGCGGGGCCTAGCCACGCGGGGCCTTGCCTCCTGCCCTCGCCTGATTGCGTTCACTTTAATTATCTCGCTTAAGTTTAATTTGTCTTCACCCGGCTCGCCACTTTGTAACTTTGTTTTATTGTCAATATTCACGCAGTTTTTATTTTCTTTTGTTAGCAGGCCAAGCCCGCTTGAGCTGCTATACCGCTCTTGTTATCAGAAGCGACCTGCCCACAACAACACAAGGTGGGGCTTTGTCAACGTGTGTGAATGTTTTGACTTAAAACTTTGGTGACTGCAGGAATTAATATTCTTGGTTCTTTCGGTAAAGTCACGTAGATAGAAAATTTAATAAAAATAAAATAATGAAAAAAAATTGTAAATAAAGCAAAAAAACTCACGTTTTGAACACAAGCAGTCTTTATTTAATGTAATTGTATTGTCAGTTATTGTTATTTTCTATCTACGTAACTTTACCGAAAGAAACAAGAATACGTGTGTCAATGTCTATCGGTCAAAGACGCTCAGCGGAGAGACGCGCAAACTCCAAATATACAGCAGGCGTCAGGGTCGGGATCGAACCCACGACTTCCTGTATACCAGGTGAGGTAGTTAACATCTCAACACGGAGAGAGACACGCAAACTCCAGTTAGCCTCGGCTATGTTTGTTGATCCTCGATTAATTACTTGGTGGAGTGAGGAAGCATTCATGCCAAGCAGATGAAGGTGGCCAGGTGTGATTCTAGACACGCCACCGCCTGTTTACCCAGTGACAGTGTACAGTTTGTGTTTGCAGTAACGTCTATTAACTCTGTTGAACACGGAGGTTATAGCGTAACAATAGTTTACTTTTGTTTTCCTCTGGAACTCTTTAAATGAATGGAAACAGGAAGTTAACACAGCACACACATTCAGCTGAATTCGGAACTGTTCATCCCAGCATTCAAGGACATCTGAGCCTGGATTCACACCTCTAAGTTGCGATTGAACATTAATTTATGCATTTCTGCCTAACACAAATAGTATTGTTTTCAACACCCTTTGCTATGTCAGCCGAATTTAGCTTTCATAAATATTTATTTTGTAGTCAGCCGAAATTGTGTGCTTAGAGTTTTGGGTTAACATTCATCTTGAAGATACGAGGGCTTCCAGGCATATTTATAACCATTTGCCCTCACATTCTGTGCCATCACAGCCCTGTGATGAATTTGGGAAACGTTTTTACTACATCATGAATATATGAATAAGTATAGACGTGTAAGTCACAGGTGACTATATATGCATTCCTCTGTGCCTCGATACTGTCGTGTAGATGGTGTGGATATTATTTTCTGTCTGTAGCTGACGCTTCCTCTGACGCTTCCTCTGACGCTTCCTCCGCAGAATTGGTCTGATGGAGCAAATGCACTCAGCGCAGCTCGGTATGACAAGTCAACAATGTGACCAGCGTGCATACAGCACGGATCAGACTGGATATTTGACACGGCACCAGAGAACACACACGGGTGAGAAACCTTTCAAGTGCACAGTGTGTGGGAAGGCATTTGCATGGCCATCAGTTCTTCAGATACACCAGCGAACTCACACGGGAGAGAAACCCTGCAAGTGCAGTGTGTGTAACAAGGCATTTGCACAGTCATCTGCTCTTAAAATACACCAGAGAACACACACGGGAGAGAAACCCTTCAAGTGCATTGTGTGTGGGAAGGCGTTGGCACATTCATCTGCTCTTAAAAAACACCAGAGAACTCACACGGGAGAGAAACCCTTCAAGTGCAGTGTTTGTGGGAAGGCGTTTGCACAGTCATCTGCTCTTGTAGAACACCAGAAAACACACACGGGAGAGAAACCCTTCAAGTGCACTCTGTGCGGGAAGCCGTTTGCACTTTCATCACATCTTCAAGTACACCAGAGAACACACACGGGAGAGAAACCCTTCAAGTGCAGTGTGTGTGGGAAGGCGTTTGCACAGTCATCTGTTCTTAAAAAACACCAGAGAACACACACGGGAGAGAAACCCTTCAGGTGCACTCTGTGCGGGAAGGCGTTTGCAAATTCATCTAATCTTCAAGTACACCAGAGAACACACACTGGAGAGAAACCCTTCAAGTGCAGTGTGTGTGGGAAGGCATTGGCAAAGTCATCTGCTCTTGTAGAACACCAGAGAACACACACGGGAGAGAAACCCTTCAAGTGCAGTGTGTGTGGGAAGGCATTTGCACATTCATCTGTTGTTAAAAAACACCAGAGAACACACACGGGAGAGAAACCCTTCAAGTGCATTCCGTGCGGGATAGCGTTTGCACAGCAACAGCATCTTCAAGTACACCAGAGAACACGGAAGCATCAGAAGATCAACAAGGAGTGGAGTCTGAAATCAGCTTGTGAAAGTCAAAGTGCCACAATACGCCCATCCCTCATGAAACACGAACCAGAAGAAAATCCCAGCTTGGACACTTTTAAAGGTATCGAGGTGAAATATGACAAGGTGATGGTGAAATGTGAAGAAGTGATGGTGAAGAGCGAAGAAGTGAAGGTGAAATGTGAAGATGAAGATTCAACTCCAAAATGAGACCTTCACATTGACGGAGGTAATGTGAAGCAGGAGGAGAATTCTGACTGTGAGGCAGAGCGAGGCAACTCCCAGCAGTTTGTGGAAGTGGAGGTGTGGGTGGACTTCCTAGACAATACAAAGTCAAGTGGAGACCCGGTAGGTGTGTAAGCCAGAGACGATGTCGCTCCAATAGATGCACCTTTGTCACAGGCCTTTAATGACAAGAATGTGAAGTTGAACATTCAGCTCCTAGGTTCAACCTGCAGAGTAAGAGCGGCCAGTCTTTGTGGACCTGTGGGTTGGGTCAATCTCTCACCAGGAGCAAGAGCCAATAAGCTCCCAAGCATTCACGATGTTCTCATGATAATTGCTTTTACGCGGTGCTTGCAATTTTGTTAATATGCCTGTCAATAATTACGAATGAATACTTGTCTGTGCGTATTTTAAATGTTATTCTTTTATAAGGTGATGTTGATATCGAAAATTGACACATAACTGGCATGCCATAAATAGGAAATTAACTCTGCTTATTCGAATCAATGTATTCATATATGTTGATAAACTGTTTCAAGCAGATTGTCTCTGACGGCGACTACAGGGACCACGTGATTGTTTAAAAATGTCTTTGATTATAACTATAATTGCCTACAATTCGTCATGTGTAGCTTATTTAGACTATAATTTATTCACTACCCAAAATGTATTTACTTGAAAACATAGAGCTGATATTTGTAAGCATTGTCTTTTTTATTTATACGTTTGAAAAAATATCTTTGCACAAATTGAACTTGTTCAGATACAAGGTGAATTCACAAGGCTTTGTAAAAAAATCCAATATTTCAGAATGTTTGCCTTAACGGAGAATATTTTTTAAAATGTTGGTAAAAATAAAGATTCAGAAGTATATATTGTGCCGTGTCTACAATTTTATTGTAAAGTGGAATTGGTAAAAAAAATTGATGGTTCAATGAGCCACTCTGTCTAAGGAAAGATACCCATACGGATGCTTACCTGAAACCGGATTCCCACCACCATCCATCCCAGAAGAATTCCCTCATCAAGACTCTGCACCAGAGCCCAATGCATATCCGACCAGGAACACATAGCCAGTGAACTCAAGCACGTACACCAAGCTTTTACAATCCGCAAAGCTATCACTCCAACCATGAAGAAGGACCCTCTTGAGGAGCATTTCAAAACCATCACTTTGTCCTACATTGCGGGGATCAAAAAAAAGATCTCCAAAATCTTGAATAAACACAAAATCCAGGTCCGATTCAACACTTTACATAAAATCCGTGATCTGGTCCCGTCTGTAAAAGATGTGATTCCGGACATAAAGTACCCTGGCGTCTACAAACTAAGTTGCCTCTGTGGTAGTAGTTACATTGGAGAAACCAAACGACATGTCTCGGACCTCATTCGTGAACAGAATGCAGACCTAAAACACGGTAGGACCAACACCTCGGCCGTGGCAGATCACTGTTATAATTCAGTAGGCTCACATGACATGGACTTCTCCAAGACGGAGGTTCTTTGCAATCCATCTGGCTACCATGAGATATTCGTTCATGAGGCTATCCACATATACACAGAGACAATTTCAACCGAGAGGAAGGAATTCTGGCTTAGCAATCATTGGAAGGATTTGATAAACCATTTCGGGTCTTAAATGATTGTTCACACTTATGGTGGCTTTCAGACCGCATCCATTATTTTCGTCTACCCCCTCCTCTATGCCGAACATAGATGGGCTCGTCCATCTGAATGACTGTCAAATCGCTCTCTGTAGTGCTAACGTTAACAAAAACGCCACTTTTTTCAAATTTTCTTGCTGTGGTTTTCACACCTGATGATGATTGCTTGTGTTGCAGTCGAAACGTCGTGATAATTTTTATTGTTTTATATTTGTATTATTTGTTTCCCTTCTACGTGGTGACTTTGCCAAAAGAACCAAGAATATGAATCCCTGCAGTTAAGAAAGCTTTAAATCAAAGTTATTATTAGTTCATTAACACCTTTCACTTTCGCACGCCGCTAATTTTTTACAAGAGGTTTCATTACCATAGGTGACACGTGCAGTGGGTCCAAGACGAGGCGAGACGGTTCGCTGGAGGCAACACGTTTATTCAACAAGGGAACCACAGCACAGAGGGGTGACGACCCCTCACAACCGATAACCTCAGGAGGCAGTCCCTCCACACTACGGTGCCCTTACTCTGGTTCTAGCGCTAACCCTACACTGGTTATGTCTGAACCCGACCCTAGCCAGGGTCACTGGGCTCTTTGCTTCAGGGTCTTCAGGGTCTTCAGGGTAGCGCTCAGAGACTTCTTCAGATCTTCAGGTGGACGAGGACCGCCAAACCCGTTCAGGGGTCCGGCTTTTATCCCCATTCCAGGGTCTCTCCGCCCCTGGCCAAGCCTTCTGGAACTCTCTAGGGGGCCCTGGAACATCCCCCAGCCCCCCCCCTCTTGGGGTCTGGGGGCCCTGTTCGTCACACCTGGTCTGTACACCACCCCCTGTTGACGCATGTCCGCTATTACAGGTCAACTCCCGTGGTAATACGCATACAGCCCAACAATGGCGCTACATCATCCCCCCCCCTTTGTAGCATCCAGGCATCTGCTAAACGGTAAAATAACACACAGCGTTTACAGAAAGCAAACGCACACTGATGCCTATCTGAATGCAGAATCACATCATCATCCAGCTCAGAAATCCTCTCTTATCAAGACGCTCATACATCGGGCTAAAACAGTGTCAGATGGTGAGAGTCTAGTGAGAGAGATTAAACACGTTAAAGACGCACTACGACAGAATGGCTACAATAATGCTCAAATTAACAGAGCACTGAATGCCAAATCACGATCGCAAAGCAATACTGCTGAAAGCGACCAGATTGTTAAAACAATAAAAAATCCATATATCTCAGGAGTAACTGACAAATTAGCCCGTGTTTTGCAAAAGCAAAACATTACAGTAAGATTTGGTACAGTACACAAAAATCAAAAACTAGTATCTTGCACTAAAGACGCATTACCTAAACTATCAACAGAAGGTGTATATCGGATTAATTGTTCATGTGGCAGCTGCTACATTGGGCAGACGGGACGTAACATCAGCGTAAGACTAAAAGAACATCAGAGAAATATTAAATTATCTCAAACACAACTGTCGGCAGTGGCAGAACATGCTTGTCAACAAGGACACTCAATTGATTTTGACAATGTTGCAGTGGTGTGTAAAACTAATTATTACTGGCAAAGACTAATTAGAGAATCCATTGAAATTGAGAGGAACAAGAATAACTTTAATCGCTCTGACAGCTACCGGCTTAGTGCGGCCTGGAAGAGTATTATTAAATAATACACATTACATTTTGATTTAAAGAATTACTAATCTACAACTCATTACTAATCATAACCAATGACTGATTACTAATCGATTATATAATTACAATACCCCCCCTTCCGCCTCTAATCACTGCACCTGATATGAGTTAAGTGATGACGTCACCCTGCTGCTCTATATAAAACCGGGAGCAAGCGAGGGCTTTACCATTCTGGCGAATTGCCCGATGACGCTGGATGTATTTACCAGCGAAACGTCGTACTCAAACTGTAAATGTGGATTAACTCTTCAACACACCGGTGGGCTGAAGTAGTGATTTATTTGTCTTTTGTCAACGTGACACTTTTTTTTTTGCTGATTGGCCATGTCGGGTGGTGGAGGGTTACGACACATTTATAAATAAACGCGATCTAACCCAAAAACCTTTATTATGAATAATATTGGTCGCGAAAGCCTACGTGTTAATCTGAGTCTCGTTATCGTTTTTCTTTTCTTACTTATAAAAGGCATTTTTTTTCTGTGTGTATGTCCGTCTGTCTCTGTGTGGACGCACACTTGCTCGCGAACCGTGGAGTTTACTTTTAAAAAAAGTAGCCGGGTACCACGCCGTAAGCCCCGTGGTGAGCCAGCGCCATTCCGTTTTCCCATCCGTAAACTTCAAATGTTGTTAAATTAATAATTTAGTGCTATTTCGCATTATTTAAGTATTTCCTTGCACCGCTAAAGCTGCCCGGGGGATGCCCCTAGCAACGCTCGCGCGTCATCGGTGGAGGGTGGGGGGGGGATTTCTCATTCGCGTTCAAAATGGTTTTACTTAACTTGATTCCTCTGTTTGTCGTGGTCAAATCTTGTGATAAAAATTTCGTCCACTTCCCGTCGTCCAATCAATTCCACATTTCGCACATGGTACTCAGATCCGGTGACAATGCATGCCTGTATCAAAATCGGCATCAATTAATCAATTAATTGGCTCCCTTAAAGCGATTAACATTTTGTATGGACGCCTTATTATTCATATATATTTGTGTGCAGGTCAAAAACGCCGCGGTCCCTAAACTGTGGAATCGCCTCGCCTGCTCCGTGTGAACGAGTTACGGGCACCCTCACTCCACACAAACAAAAGTTGTACATTGAAGATTGATTTATAAAATAACCAATTAATTCAAGTAAGCGTTGATGTGTGAGCAGGCGCCGCATCATTGACGTACTTCTCGACGGTGAGTTGAACGAAGTTGTGACAAAAAAGTTATTAAACTTCATTCCTCTGTTTGATGTCGTGGTGTACGTATGTACGTACACAGTGTGTACGTACACACATACACACTGTGTACACACAATAATGTCCACGTTGTTGTTGCTGAGTTCACGCACCCAAGGGAGGGGGCAATGGAAAATGAATCTAAATCAACTTAAACTCCATCCCCGCTCTGTGACGTCACCACTCAGCATGACCTCATCGGCATGAAGTGCCAGCGGGAGGTGTGCCTCGCTAGTGACGTCATGTCACCAAGGTATTCACACTCCCCCAACCCCGTCCACAGCGCTCTTGAGCGTGACGTCACCTCCGCTTGGGTCACTGCCGAAATCAATCCAGTGCCAATCCTTATTTGGGCAAAGGTACGCCCAGTGACTGGCGGCTCATTAACATAATGTGTTCGTTAAAGCTGTCGGGTTCAGCAGCCACGCCCCATCCCTCGACGTATGCCCAGTTAACATTAATATAATTTATTCAGTTACAGAGCCGCTCCTTATGGGAGGGGCGTGTCTCTTCCCCGGAAGTGACGTCATGTTACCTGCTTACACGCATGACGTTGCGAGGTAACAGGAGGCTGCCGATCCGCGCTTGCACTGAAATCCGAGGTGAGAAATTCTCATGGTGGTGGTGGTTGTTGTTGTGGTGGTGGTTGTTGTTGTTGTTTACCACGGTAGAGCCTCTCTCTCTCAGGGATGTCAGTTGAGTAGCAGCGAGCATCGGGATCGATGTCCAGGTTGGAACTTTACAACGCGGGGCCTAGCCACGCGGGGCCTTGCCTCCTGCCCTCGCCTGATTGCATTCACTTTAATTATCTCGCTTAAGTTTAATTTGTCTTCACCCGGCTCGCCACTTTGTAACTTTGTTTTATTGTAAATATTCACGCAGTTTTTATTTTCGTTCTTTTGTTAGCAGGCCAAGCCCGCTTGAGCTGCTATACCGCTCTTGTTATCAGAAGCGACCTGCCCACAACAACACAAGGTGAGGCTTTGTCAACGTGTGTGAATGTTTCGACTTAAAACTTTGGTGACTGCAGGAATTAATATTCTTGGTTCTTTCGGTAAAGTCACGTAGATAGAAAATTTAATAAAAATAACAAATTATAAATTAAATAAAAAATTGAAAATAAAGCAAAAAACCCACGACATTTCGATCGCAACACAAGTGGTCTTTATCTTATTAAATTTAATCTGTTATTTTTATTTTCTATCTTCGTGACTTTACTGAAAGAACCAACAATACGTGCGTCAATGTATCTATCGGTCAAAGACGCTAAGCGCGTGCTGCTGTTGACTCTGAATGTGTGGAGGGGAACACCTTCACCACGGGGAGAGAGAGAGAGAGAGACACGGATAGCCTCGGCTATGTTGATTGATCCTCGATTCATTACTTGGTGGAGTGAGGAAGAATTAATGCTGAGCAGATGAAGGTGGCCAGGCATGGTGCTGGTCACACCACCACCTGTTTACTCATGGCAGTGTGTGACAGTGTCAAGTTTGTGTTTGAAGTAAAGTCTATTAACTCTGTTGAACACGGAAGTTATATCAAAACAATAGTTTATTTTTGTTTTCCTCTGGAACTCTTTATAAGAATGGAAACAGGAGGTGAACACAGCACACACATTCAGCTGATGTCGGATCTGTTCATCCCAGCATTCAAGGACATCTGAGCCTGGATTCACACCTCTAAGTTGCGATTGAACATTAATTTATGCATTAGTACATCACACAAATAGTATTATTATATTCTTAGTTTTTTCGGTAAAGTCACGTTGAAGAGAAACAACAAAATAACAAAATATATATAAAACAATAAAAAATTCTCACGACGTTTCGACCATAACTCAAACGGTCATCATCAGGTGTGTCGGTTTGCATAAATTTATTTTAAAAAAAACGGCACATTTATTTATTTATAAAAAAAACGTTGGCGTCACGCGCAGCGATTGGCAGTTTGCCCAGGACTAGTCCATCTATTTTTTTTTTGAAAAGAGGAGGGGGGAGACGAAATTTTTTATAATGTATGCTGTCTGAAAGCCACTGTAAGCGTGAACAATCAATCAAGAACTGAAATGATTTATCAAATCTTTCCAATGATTGCTAAGATAGAATCCATCTTCTCGGTTGATTCTATCTTAGCAATCATTGGAAAGATTTGATAAATCATTTCAGTTCTTGATTGATTGTTCACGCTTATAGTGGCTTTCAGACAGCATACATTATAAAAAATTTCGTCTCCCCCCTCCTCTTTTAAAAAAAAAAAATAGATGGACTAGTCCTGGGCAAACTGCCAATTGCTGCGCGTGACGCCAACGTTTTAGAAATAAATAAATGTGCCGTTTTTTTTAAAATAAATTTATGCAAACCGACACACCTGATGATGACCGTTTGAGTTATGGTCGAAACGTCGTGAGAATTTTTTATTGTTTTATATATATTTTGTTATTTTGTTGTTTCTCTTCAACGTGACTTTACCGAAAAAACTAAGAATATGAATTACTGCAGTCACGAAAGCTTTAAATCAAAACAAATAGTATTGTTTTCAACACCCTTTGCTACGTCAGCTGAATTTAGCTTTCATAAATATTCCTTTTCTAGTCAGACAGCCGAAATTGTGTGCTTAGAGTTTTGAGTTAACATTCATTTTGAAGATACGAGGGCTTCCAGGCATATTAATGACATTTCCCCTCTCATTGTGTGCCATAACAGCCTGTGGAGAGAAATCCTTCAGGTGCACTCTGTGCGGGAAGGCGTTTGCACGTTCATCAAATCTGATGAATTTGGGAAAGTTTTTCACTACATCATGAATATATTAATAAGTATAGACGTGTAAGTCACATGTGCATTCCTCTGTGCCTGACGTGTAGATGGTGTGGATATTTTTTTCTGTCTGCAGCTGACGCTTCCTCTGCAGAATTGGTCTGATGGAGCAAAGGCACTCAGCGCAGCTCGGTACGACAAGTCAACAATGCGACCAGCATGCATACAGCACGGACCGGACTGGAAATTTGACACGGCACCAGAGAAGTCACACAGGAGAGAAACCCTTCAAATGTACTGTGTGTAACAAGGCATTTGCATGGCCATCAGTTTTTCAGAACCACCAGAGAACACACACGGGAGAGAAACCCTTCAGGTGCACGATGTGCGGGATGGCGTTTGCACAGTCATGTAATCTTGTAATACACCAGAGAACACACACGGGAGAGAAACCCTTCAGGTGCACGATGTGCGGGATGGCGTTTGCACAGTCATGTAATCTTGTAACACACCAGAGAACACACGGGAGAGAAACCCTTCAAGTGCAGTGTGTGTGGGAAGGCATTTTCACATTTATCTACTCTTAAAACACACCAGAGAACACACACAGGAGAGAAACCCTTCAGGTGCACGATGTGCGGGATGGCGTTTGCACAGTCATGTAATCTTGTAACACACCAGAGAACACACACAGGAGAGAAACCCTTCAATTGCACTGTGTGTGGGAAGACATTTTCAGATTCATCTACTCTTAAAACACACCAGAGAACACACACGGGAGAGAAACCCTTCAGGTGCAGTGTGTGTGGGAAGACATTTTTCACATTTATCTACTCTTAAAAAACACCAGAGAACACACACAGGAGAGAAACCCTTCAAGTGCAGTGTGTGTGGAAAGGCATTTTCAGATTCATCTCATCTTCAAAGACAAGAACGTGAAGTTGGACACTCAGTTGCTAGGTTCATCCTGCAGAGTAAGAGCGGCCAGTCTTTGTGGACCTGTCTGTTGGGTAGATCTTTAACCAGGAGCAAGAGACAATAAGCCCCCAAGCATTCACTATGTTATAATAATAATTGCATTTACACGGTGCTTGCTTTATCGGCTCGGCAACTCGGAGTTTTGTGTCGTACCTCGTCTGAAACACTCGAAGAGCATCCCCAAGTAGCAGCTGCCCCTGTGTGGCACAAGGTGGTGGCCCTGCACCGGCCTGCATGTGGACAAGAGCCTGTCAGTAGGGGGCGATGATTGATGCGTCATCTCAGTTGTGTAGTTTGTAGGTAATCTTGATTCGAAGCTTTCGTGACTTCAGGAATCCACACTCTTTTGAGTTCTTTCGGTAAAGTCACCACGTGGGTAGAAACATAACAGACCATGGCGTTTAGATCACAGCACAAGCAATCGTCATCAGGTGGGACAACCACAGCAAGAAGAAGACGCTGAAGTAGTAGGCGCCTACTCCAGCAGTTTCTTATTGCTGCTGTGCTTGTCCCACCTGATGACGATTGCTTGTGTTGCCATTGAAACGCCCTCATCTATTATTTGTAGCGTAATGTTTAGAATTTGCTACATTTTGACCCAGACGCCAGCATGCAACGGCCTACTCGTTTTGAATGACGCAACAATAGTACGTTGTACATACACTGTTAAGCAGACGGTGCGTATTTGTAAAATAGCTTATTGTTAACACGATGTAACGTGATGCAGTCAATTTCGCTGCAGTAATCAATGTTAATTAGAATTAATACTTGTCTGATTGTGCGCGTACATGTAACATTTTGTCTGAGGGTCACACATTGAATAAGTGATCTTAGGACAAAGTGTGTGTGTGTTTGGAAGTAACCTGTACAGAGAACTCAGGTGAGACCCGTTGTTCTTGTGATACAGGTCAAAGGGTACTTTTGTGTTTCACGAAGCGTCTGCCTCTGGAGCAACTCATCGTCTTTGAAATAGGGAGCACGCTCGGATCATTCATCAGTTACAAGGCATACCACTTGAAAGTTACACGTATAGGAGGAGGTACATTCTCTACAACACGAATTGTAGTTTTGTCTTACGTGTTGACGTAGAGTTTGTCTAACTGGGACTAGAAATGCTCCTTGCTGATTGACGGCTGGATGTTTGTACCTATCGGTTGAAGCAAACCCCACTGCTGTTGGGGTCCAACACATTGACGGCCTTCAGGCCAGGAAAGTCACAACATTTGCACACGAAGGACGCATTCACGCAAGTACCCCATGCTCCATTTTGAAGTTTTAAAATGAAGCATCTTTGAATTGTGTTGTGTTTTGAATTAGATGAGTGTATCCATTAAAAGCTTGTATCAATTTACATCTGGAAGACTTAATTGAAAAGGACATTTCGTGTGAATTTTCTCTCGTCATTAAGTAGATGGCCTTTGCGGGGGTTCGGACACAGTGTACACACACAGTGCACACACACACAGTGTACACACACAATGTATACACACTGTACACACACAGTGTACACACACACAGTGTACACACAGTGTGCACACACAGTGTACACACAGTATACACACACTGTACACACAGTTTATACACAGTGTATACACACACAGTGTACACAGTGTACACACATACAGTGTACACACACAGTGTACACACACACAGTGTATACACATAGTGTACACACACAGTGACACACAAAGACAAAGATCCCCCGTGTAGCCTTAACAGACTGTAGGGGCAAGTGCTGTTAGCGAGCACCTATGAAGGCCGGAACGGTACACGAGGGGGTGGGTGGCCAGCACCACGCCCGACCGCCTTTGTCTCCCTAGTGGCGATATTTACACACCGCACCAGGTACTCAGTGACACAGTGACACACAGTGTATACACAGTGTACACACACACACAGTGTACACACACACGGTGTATACACAATAATGTCCACGTTGTTGCTGAGCTCACACACCCAAGGGAGGGAGCAATGGAAAATGAATCTAAATCAACTTAAACTCCAACTCTGTGACGTCACCACCCAGCATTTCCTCATCGGCGTGAAACGCCAGGGGGAGGTGTACCTCGCTAGTGACATGTCACCAAGGTATTCACCCCTCCCCCGTCCACCGCGCTCTTGAGCGTGACGTCACCTCCGCCTGGGTCACTGCCGATATCGTTCCAGTGGCAATCGTTATTTGGGCAAAACTACGCCCAGTGACTGTCGCTCATTAACATAATGTATCCGTTAAAGCCGTCGCGAGTTTATTGCGACGGGTTCAGCGCCCACGCCCCCATCCCTCCACATATGGGCCGTGTACATTAACATAATTTATTCATTTTTATTTAAAGCTTTCGTGACTGCAGTAATTCATACTCTTAGTTTTTTCGGTAAAGTCACGTTGAAGAGAAACAACAAAATAACAAAATATATATAAAACAATAAAAAATTCTCACGACGTTTCGACCATAACTCAAACGGTCATCATCAGGTGTGTCGGTTTGCATAAATTTATTTTGAAAACGGCATATTTATTTTTATATATATATAAATAACGTTTGCGTCACGCGCAACGATTGGCTGTTTGCCAGGACTAGTCCATCTATTTTTTGAAAGGAGGGGGGAGACGAAATTTGTTTTTATGTATGCTGTCTGAAAGCCACTGTATGCGTGAACAATCAATCAAGAACTGAAATGATTTATCAAATCTTTCCAATGATTGCTAAGATAGAATCCATCTTCTCGGTTGAAATTGTCTCTGTGTTTGTATATGTGGATAGCCTCATGAACGAATCTCTCATGGAAGCCAGATGGCTTACAAAGAACCTCCGTCTTGGAAAAGTCAATGGCATGTGAGCCTACTGAATTATAACAATGATCTGCTACGGCCGAGGTGTTGGTCCTACCGTGTTTAAGGTCTGCTTTATGTTCACGAATGCGGTCCGAGATATGGCGTTTGGTTTCTCCAATGTAACTACTACCACAGAGGCAACTTAGTTTGTAGACACCAGGGTATTGTATGTCCGGAATCAGATCTTTTACAGACGGAACCAGATCACGGATTTTATGTAATGTGTTGAAACTGACGCCATCCAGACTGCCACTCTGCGCCCAACCTTATGGAAGAGGTACGTGGATGACACTTTTGTCATCTGGCCACATGGCCGGCCTGCTCTAGACCAATTCTTCGACCACATCAATTCCATACACCCAGCTATCAGATTTACCATGGAAGTCGAAATAGATGGCAAGATACCTTTTTTGGATGTCCTAATTAAAAAGAGACCTGATGGTTCAATGAGCCACTCTGTCTACAGGAAAGCTACCCATACGGATGCTTATCTGAAACCGGATTCCCACCACCATCCATCACAGAAGAATTCTCTCATCAAGACTCTGTATCATAGAGCCCAATGCATATCCGACCAGGAACACATAAGCAGTGAACTCAAGCACGTACACCAAGCTCTTAGGGCTAATGGTTACTCCGACTATACAATCCGCAAAGCTATCACTCAAACCATGAAGAAGAACCCTCTTGAGGAGCCTTTCAAAACCATCACTTTACCCTACATTGCTGGGATCACAAAAAAGATCTCCAAAATCTTGAATAAACACAAGATCCAGGTCCGTTTCAACACATTACATAAAATCCGTGATCTGGTTCCGTCTGTAAAAGATGTGATTCCGGACATACAATACCCTGGTGTCTACAAACTAAGTTGCCTCTGTGGTAGTAGTTACATTGGAGAAACCAAACGCCATATCTCGGACCGCATTCGTGAACATAAAGCAGACCTTAAACACGGTAGGACCAACACCTCGGCCGTAGCAGATCATTGTTCTAATTCAGTAGGCTCACATGCCATTGACTTTTCCAAGACGGAGGTTCTTTGTAAGCCATCTGGCTTCCATGAGAGATTCGTTCATGAGGCTATCCACATATACAAACACAGAGACAATTTCAACCGAGAAGATGGATTCTATCTTAGCAATCATTGGAAAGATTTGATAAATCATTTCAGTTCTTGATTGATTGTTCACGCTTACAGTGGCTTTCAGACAGCATACATAAAAACAAATTTCGTCTCCCCCCTCCTCTTTTCAAAAAATAGATGGACTAGTCCTGGCAAACAGCCAATCGTTGCGCGTGCCGCAAACGTTATTTATATATATAAATAAATAAATATGGCGTTTTCAAAATAAATTTATGCAAACCGACACACCTGAAGACGACCGTTTGAGTTATGGTCGAAACGTCGTGAGAATGTTTTATTGTTTTATATATATTTTATTATTTTGTTGTTTCCCTTCAACGTGACTTTACCGAAAAAACTAAGATTATAATTTTTTCAGTTAGCCGCTCTTGGGAGGGAAGTGACGTCATGCTACTTCCTGCTGTCGCGAGGTAACAGGAAGCTGCCGTGTGCGCGCTTGCACTGAAATCCGAGGTGAGAAATTCTCATCGTTGTGGTGGTTGTGGTGGTGGTTGTTGTTGTTTAGAGCCTCTCTCTCTCAGGGATGTCAGTTGAGTAGCAGCGAGCATGGGAATCGATGTCCAGGTTGGAACTTTACAACGCGGGGCCTAGCCACCTGGGGCCTTGCCTCCTGCCCTCGCCTGATTTGCGTTCACTTTAATTATCTCGCTTAAGTTTAATTTGTCTTCACTCGGCTCGCCACTTTTAACTTTGTTTTATCGTAAATATTCACGCAGTTTTTATTTTCGTTCTTTTGTTAGCAGGCCAAGCCCGCTTGAGCTGCTATACCGCTCTTGTTATCAGAAGCGACCTGCCCACAACATCACAAGGTGAGGCTTTGTCAACGTGTGTGAATGTTTTTACTTAAAACTTTGGTGACTGCAGGAATTAATATTCTTGGTTCTTTCGGTAAAGTCACGTAGATAGAAAATTTAATGAAAATAACAAGAAAAATAAATAAATGTAAATAAAGCAAAAAAACTCACGTCGTTTTGATCGCAACACAAGTGGTCTTTATTTAATGTAATTGTATTATCAATTATTGTTATTTTCTATCTACGTAACTTTACTGAAAGAAACAAGAATACGTGTGTCAATGTCTATCGGCCTGGTATACTTCCTGTATACTTCCTGTATACCAGGTGAGTTAGTTAACATCTCACCACGGAGAGAGACACGCAAACTCCAGTTTGCCTCGGCTATGTTCGTTGATCCTCAATTAATTACTTGGTGGAGTGAGGAAGCATTCATGCCAAGCAGATGAAGGTGGCCAGGCATGATTCTAGACATGCCACCGCCTGTTTACCCAGTGACAGTGTGCAGTTTGTGTTTGCATTAACGTCTATTAACTCTGTTGAACACGGAGGTTATATCGTAACAATAGTTTATTTTTGTTTTCCTCTGGAACTCTTTATATGAATGGAAACAGGAAGTTAACACAGCACACACATTCAGCTGAAGTCGGAACTGTTCATCCCAGCATTCAAGGACATCTGAGCCTGGATTCACACCTCTAAGTTGCGATTGAACATTAATTTATGCATTTCTGCCTAACACAAATAGTATTGTTTTCAACACCCTTTGCTATGTCAGCTGAATTTAGCTCTCATAAATATTCCTTTTGTAGCCAGACAGCCGAAATTGTGTGCTCGGGGTTTTGGGTGAACATTAATTTTGAAGAATCGAGGGCTTCCATGCATGTTTATGACCATTTGCCCTCTCATTGTGTGCCATAACAGCCCTGTGATGAATTTGGGAAACGTTTTTACTGCATCATGAATATATGAATAAGTATAGACGTATAAGTCACATGTGACTATATATGCATTCCTCTGTGCCTCGATACTGTCGTGTAGATGGTGTGGATATTATTTTTTTATGTCTGCAGCTGACCCTTCCTCTGACACTTCCTCTGCAGAATTGGTCTGATGGAGCAAAGGCGCTCGGCGCAGCTCGGTATGACGAGTCAACAATGCGACCGGTGTGCATACAGCACGGATCGTACTGGATATTTCACACGGCACAAGAGAACTCACACGGGAGAGAAACCCTTCAAGTGCACTGTGTGTGGGAAGGCATTTTCACAGTCATCTACTCTTAAAAAACACCAGAGAACACACACAGGAGAGAAACCCTTCAAGTGCACAATGTGCGGGAAGGCGTTTGCACAGTCATCACATCTTCAACTACACCAGAGAACACACACGGGAGAGAAACCCTTCAAGTGCAGTGTGTGTGTGAAGGTATTTCCACATTCATCAAATCTGCAAAGACACCAGAGTACACACACGGGAGAGAAACCCTTCAAGTGCATTTTGTGCGGGATGATGTTTGCACAGTCATCAAATCTTCAAGTACACCAGAGAACACATACAGGAGAGAAACCCTTCAGGTGCACTCTGTGTATGATGGCGTTTGCACAGTCATCACATCTTAAAGTACACCAGAGAACACACACAGGAGAGAAACCCTTCATGTGCAGTGTGTGTGGGAAGGCGTTTGCACGGTCATCTCCTCTTGTAACACACCAGAGAACACACACGGGAGAGAAACCCTTCATGTGCACTCTGCAAGAAGGTGTTTGCACATTCATAAAATCTTCAAGTACACCAGAGAACACAGAAGCATCAGAAGATCCGCAAGGAGTGGAGTCTGAAATCGGCTTGTGAAAGTCAAAGTGCCACCATGAGCCCATCCCTCATGAAACACGAACCGGAAGAAAATCCCAGCGTGGACACTTTTAAAGGTATCGAGGTGAAATATGAAGAGGTGATGGTGAAGAGGGAAGAGGTGATGGTGAAATGCGAAGAAGTGAAGGTGAAATGTGAAGATGAAGATTCAACTCCAAAATGGGACCTTCACATCGATGGAGGCAACGTGACGCAGGAAGGAGAATTCTGACTGTGAGGCAGAGCGAGGCAACTCCCAGCAGTTTGTGGAAGTGGAGGTGTGGGTGGACTTCCTCCGAGACAATCCAAAGTCAAGTGGAGACCCAGTAGATGTGTAAGCCAGAGACGATGTCGCTCCAATAGATGCACCTTTGTCACAGGCCTTTAATGACAAGAATGTGAAGTTGAACACTCAGCTCCTAGGTTCAACCTGCAGAGTAAGAGCGGCCAGTCTTTGTGGACCTGTGGGTTGGGTCAATCTCTCACCAGGAGCGAGAGCCAATAAGCTCCCAAGCATTCACGATGTTCTAATGATAATTGCTTTTACATGGTGCTTACTTAATCGCCTCAGCAACTAGGAGTTTTGTATCTCGTCTGAAACTCTCGAAGAGCATCCCCAAGTAGCAGCTGCCCCTGTGTGGCACAGGGTGGTGGCCCTGCACCGGCCTGCATGTGGACAAGAGCCTGTCAGTAGGGGGGGATGATTGATGCGTCATCTCAGTTGTGTAGTTTGTAGGCAATCTTGATTCGAAGCTTAACAGACCACGGCGTTTAGATCACAGCACAAGCAATCGTCATCAGGTGGGACAACCACAGCAAGAAGAAGACTCTGAAGTAGGCGCCTACTTCAGCAGTTTTGTCTTCTTGCTGCTGTGCTTGTCCCACCTGATGACGATTGCTTGTGTTGCCATCGAAGTGCCGTGATTTATTATTTGTAGCGTAATGGTTTGAATTTGCTACATTTTGACCCAGACGCCAGCATGCAATGGCCTACTCGTTTTGAATGACGCAACAATACTACGGTGTACATACACTGTTAAGCAGACGGTGCGTATTTGTTAAATAACTTGTTAATACGATGTAACGTGATGCAGTCAATTTCGCTGCAGTAATGCAATGTTCTTAATATGCCTGTCAATAATTTAGAATTAATACTGTGCGCGTGCATGGAACATTTTTTCTGTGACGGTCAAACATTGATTAAGTGATGTTAGGACAAAGTGTGTGTGTGTTTTGGAAGTAACCTGTACAGAGAACTCGGGTGAGACCCGTTGTTCTTGTGATACAGGTCAAAGGGTACTTTTGTGTTTCACGAAGCGTCTGCCTCTGGAGCAACTCGTCTTTGAAATAGGGAGCACGCTCGGATCATTCATCAGTTACAAGGCATACCACTTAAAAGTTACACGTATAGGAGGAGGTACATTCTCTACAACACGAATTGTAGTTTTGTCTTACGTGTTGACGTAGATTTTGTCTAACTGGGACTAGAAATGCACCTTGCTAATTCACGTCTGGATGTTCGTACCTATCGGTTGAAGCAAACCCCACTGCTGTTGTTGAGACGCTGTGCACCAATAATGGTCCAACACATTGACGGCCTTCAGGCCAGGAAAGTCACAACATTTGCAATGAAACATCTTTGAATTGTGTTGTGTTTTGAATTAGATGATTTTATTTCTTCATTAAAAGCTTGTATCAATTCACATGTGGAAGACTTAATTGAAAACGACATTTCGTTTGAATTTTCTCTCGTTAAGTAGATGGCCTTGCCGGGGGTTTGGTTCGATGCGGACTTTCACCTGTTTGGGATTGCGGGATCGAGATAAGGCGACATCGAGCTGCTGGCCGTGCGAGAAGACCGCCGTCTGCAGATCGATTCCAACGTAATCGAACGTCTGTCCCTGCGCCTCCGTCGTCCATACAGGGGGTGCGTAGGTTTGCAGCGCCCCCTGCATGAAAACAACGGAAAGTGCAGTGCTCATCACAGATAGATAAAGTTGTGCGCTTATATTTAAAATGTTATTCTTTTATAAGGTGATGTTGAAATCGAAAAGTGTTTGGCCAGGTCATGATTTCAATCAGATTGATTCATTTATTATGAACCACATCTGAGCTTTTGTGGTCCTGTTGAGCTAAAGTTAGAAAAAGTCCGTGACTATAACTTCGCTCAATATTGTAAACGTGTTTCTATTATTCAGTTATTGTTTAATACAAACTACTTCAGATAATGGGTTTCATGATGTACTTGAATGGCACGTTCGTTGTTCCGGTGTTTAATGGCTTGGACGTCATGGCAAATGGCTTCCATCGATGAGGAAGTCAATGGTGGATGATAATTTGACATTTCGGTGTTGATTTAGAGTAGATTGTTCAACTGTTGAATACCGGGTGGTGAAATGCTTTGCCGAGTACCTGAACTGTTTGACCAAGTGAATTCATGAAGAGTTCGATACGAGTTTAAGCGTCAATATTCTTGCAGAACAACAAAGGTCGGATATTTTAAAGATTCCTGATCGTACGTTTATTGCGACAATGTTCAAGGGGACCACGTGTGGAGGAGAGTTCCGGGTGAAGTCTCCCCTTACCTGGCAACCATGGTGGCTGTCCGCTGATCACTCTCACTCCGTCACAGCTACGAGCTGTAGGGATCAGGATTCTCCACGCTGGCGCTGTTTTAATTCACAGCACCAAGAGTGGAGAGCCTCATCCCTGTAGTGCCCTCCTGTTGTGCCGCAGCATTTACCGCGTAACGAGGCAACGTTTTCATGAGCAGTGCGTTCCACTACACACCCACACGAGCGAACCATGTGCAACAGTGTGCGTGCATACAGACACGAACAAACACGCGGGTGCACATACACACACGAGCGCTTACTTGCATACACGGACGAGTGGAGATGCACGCACGAGTGTGGTCACCACCTGGCTAGCTACACTAGTCACGTGATAACTAGTATAGTAAACTATACACTACACTATACACTACTATAGACTACACTATACACTACACTATACTAAACTATACACTACACTATACACTATTATACACTACACTACACTATACACTACACTACTATACACTACACTATACACTACACTATACACTACACTAAACACTATTATACACTACACTACACACTACACTATACACTACGCTAATATACACTACACTATACACTACTATACACTACACTACTATACACTACTATACACTACACTATACACTACACTATACACTACTATACACTACACTATATACTACACTATACACTACTATACACTACACTATTATACACTACTATACACTACACTACTATACACTACACTATACACCACTATACACTACACTATACACTACTATGCAATACACTATTATACACTACACTATACACTACTATACACTACACTATACACTACACTACTATACACTACACTACTACACTACACTATACACTACTACACACTAGTGCTGCACTAGTCCCCAAACTGCAAAGACAAAGGCTCCCCAATGTAGACTGACGCATCCACAGACCCACTCATGGACCCACGGACTCGCACAGAAACCCACGGACTCATCGACTCCCACTGGGCGTGCGCTGTTAGCGAGCACCGGTGAGGGTCGTGATGGAACAACACCAGGGGCTGGTGTGGACAGAACCACGGCTGGCCGCTCGTCTCTCACATTCTGATGTTAGCACCCCCACCCACCTCACCACCTCCTTAATTATGGCTGAGTCCACCTAAGTGACGCTCAGGACTGCTTCAGGTAAGGGGCCGACCTTAAATGACGTCACGTGATTTTAGAGGATTTTTGACCCCCCCCCCCCCCAATCGTCACACGACGTCACAAAGTCAGACCCCTCCCCCTCAAATATGACGTCACAAAGCTCTGCCCCCCCCCCCCAAAAAAAAATAAAACATGCTTCAAATCTCTTTAAACTATTGTTGTCATTGTAGTGCGTTGTAAATGTGGCGCTGCACTCTGATGTTGTCGGTAGAAAACATTACAAAGTCTATTTAAGTAGAACGCGTTTATATTTATTTAAAGTTGCGTAATTTGATGTGACGTCACATTTCTCAACCCCCCCCCCCCTTGCCACACATCGTCACAAACGTCTGACCCCGCCCCCCCCCCTCTAGGTGCGTGACGTCATTCACGGACGGCCCCTAATTGTCGCTGGTATTGGCCGTGAGCGAGAATGGCGCAGCGCCGCTAACCGCTACGCCGCGATGGTGCCCTTACCTGCATGAACGGAGACGCGGTCAGACGATGGGTGAGCCGTTGGTGCGGGCAGGACGAGTGATCTTGGGCGTACCTCCTGACGTGGAAAGCGAGGGAGGTCGGAGTGCGCGTGTGAAGAGAGACGGCAAGGGGCGGGAGGAGAGGGGGGCGATCGGACGGAGCGGAAGCAGGAGGACGAGGGCAGGAGAGACAGCGGAGCCTTGGAGGAGTCTAGGCGCGCTTGATGGTGAAAGTTGTCGTGGACGCACGCTGCAGAAGAGGAGAAAATCGTCACGCTCGGCGCCACACACAGCCAGACGTAGCTCACCTCATCCGTCTTGCTGACGATGTGTGGGACGACTAGACTCTGATTGTCTTGTAGCTCTGTGGAAAGAAGGAGAGGTGTCTTGGGTCAAACAAGGCCCTCTGCCACCGGTGTGGGCGGGGGGGGGGGTACCCTAGTGGAGGGCTGAGCGTGGGAGTGAGTCGAGGGGAGGATGAGTGGTGGTTGACATGAATTTGAATTCTTATACATGCTATGTATTGTAACATTTATTGTCTTATGGGTTTACATATGGTAGAACATATAGGCTATTAGACGAGGACCAATTCAGTGCTAACATCGTTAACACGGACCCAAATCGTCATCAGGGACCCACATCGTCAACAGTGACCCACAACATGAATATGTTCACGTTTTTATTTGTTGCGGTTGCACCCGAGTCAAGGGCCGCACGGCTCACAGGGCTCTACACCTAACACATGAAACTTAAATTAAACTGAAGACGACGTCTCGCCAGCATGCGTCTATCATCCACGCGTGGATTCTGTCACGCGACTTCCACGATTTCGCCTGAGAGTCTCCTGCTGCGTGCCCCCATAGGTCTTCTCCATCGGTCGCTGGGCTCGCGTAGACCATTCATCCGCGTGGTCCACGTGGTCAAAGAAGAAGTTGGTACCAGCCGAGGCAGCACAACGCCAGTAACACAGACTTATGTTAATGGTCGATAAGAGTGAAGTACAGTACGTCATAACCCACTCATGTCAAATGCTTGCCACAATTCGTCGCTATTGGTCACATAAAGAACTTGGAATTGCTAATGCTGTGCCACCTCAGGTTCTAAGGCAAAGTGAAATGTCTGCTCTGGGCCGGTCAAGGATTCCATTTCTGGGATGAAACTATCTCACATTCACAACACGTGATAAAGCATATAAGCAGTATGCACTGCTGTAACCTTAGCAGGTCCTACCACAGTATGCACTGCTGTAGTGAAAGCAGGTACCACCACGGTATGCACTGATGTAATTATAGTAGGTACCACTAGTTGGTATACCTACTGTAATCATAGCAGGTACCACCACAGCAGTATGCACTGCTGTAGTGAAAGTAGGTACCACTAGTCAGTATACCTGCTGTAATCTTAGCAAGTACCACCACAGTATGCCCTGATGTAATTATAGCAGGTACCACTAGTCAGTATGTACTGCTGTAATCATAGCAGGTACCACCACAGTCAGTATGTACTACTGTAATCATAGCAGGTACCACCACAGTATGCACTGCTGTTATCATAGCATAAAAATATATAACGATACTATTATAGAATGTTAACGAAACGAACATACATTTTTAACTAATTTAGGATAAACATTAAACTTAATGAGTATGGATAAATATACTGCATTAGCATACAGATTAAAATTAATTAGCATAATAAAATTAGCATAGGACAACCGTTGACCAATCGCTGCGCACCATCGCCGGAGACGCGCCCAGGTTTGCCCTTGTGCGTGTGAGTGTTTAGTTTTGTTTTAATTATTTTAATCATTAAAGTTCGCGAGTGTCAAGGTAAGCTACGTTGACTTTTTTTTAAAGCATTTTCTCAAGAGAACCGTTGTTGCTGCTGCTGCTGTTATTGTTGTGAAAGGCTCGGTACACCCTGAGGCCTTGCCTAGACTAGGACAGCCTTGATGTCACGTGGGTCCACACTCTTTGCGTCTTTCGGAAAAGTGACGGAGGTAGAAAATAAAATTTATTTATTATGTTATTAAATTTATATCTACGTTAAATTTAATTTGAAATTTTGATTAATTTAAAATGTATTTTATACCTACGTAATTTTTTTTATAAATGAATATTTTTTTTATAATTTAAATTCATTTTATTTTATACCTACGTTAAATTTAATTTAAATGTGTAATAAATTAAATTTTATTTCATACATATGTTAAATAAAATTGAATTTTTTTGTGAATCAAATTTATTTAAATTTATTTTATACCTACGTTTAATTTAATTTTTTTATAAATTACATTTATTTCAATTTATTTTATTTTATACCTACGTTAAATAATTTTTTTATAAATTACATTTATTTAAATTACATTAATTTTATACCTACGTTAAATTATTATTTTTAGTAAATTTATTTAATTTAAATTTATCTAATACCTACGTTAAATTAAATGTTTTAATAATTTAAATTTATTTTATTTTATTTTAAATTTATTTTATTTCATACCTACACATGTACAGTCATTTTAACTGCTCTGACTGCTACAAGCTAAGTGCGGCCTGGAAGCGTATTATTAAGTAATACATTTTACAATTACAATTCCTTATAGAGGAACCCCATGCTAATGAACTGACTACGTATCTATATAATTAAAAGACCGCACACAGATGTCGCAAAAGTGGACCCCGTTGTCAATGATATAATTTGATGCACGTACAGCAGTTGCTGTATGTACATCATTAAAATTACACCGATTGCAATACGTCACCAAAGACGACACAATTTTAATTTGACCCCCGGGTCTGATCGCGTTAACTGTGCAGGTGGCGGGTCGAGAGGTGACTTGCACGTGTGTGCAGCTTGTTGAATATTGACGTGCGATGACTTGTGGAGAGGAAGAATGATGATGATGGCGATGCAAGTCTTGAAGTCTGACGCTGTTCTCCGAGTCGTGTAGCCTACCGCGTGCGACTTTGGGGATTGCGTAATGTCATTTTAGTTTCCTCTGTGGAACTGTGTGAACAGACACACACATTCACAACTTTGCCTTTGATATATATGGAGATTAGTAATAAATTGTTAATTTAACTACTTTCATGTTGATGGATTGGAAATAGGAATAGCACTGGCTCACCACGGGGCTTATCACGTGGTATCTGGGCACTATAATTTGACCCCACAGTTTGTGAGTACAGTTTGTGAGTACAATTCCTCGCAAGTTGCGTCCACAGAGACAGACAGACTGACAATGACGTTTCTAGGTAAGAGTAAGAAATTAATCTACGTGTCGAGGAGAGACGAGAGAGCCAAGAGGTCACCTTGGGAGACGGGGCGGCGCGTCAACCTTAGTCACGTGACGGAAGCAGTGTGGGCGTGCCGTGCGTGTGTGTGTACTATGTGTGTGTACTTTGTGTGTGTACTGTGCGTGTACTGTGTGTACTGTGCGTGTGTACTGTGAGTTTGTGTGTACTGTGTGTGTGTACCGTGCGTGTGTACTGTGTGTGTGTGTACTGTGCGTGTGTGTGTGTACTGTGAGTTTGTGTGTACCGTGTGTGTGTACTGTGCATGTGTGCACCGTGTGTGTGTACTGTGTGTCTGTGTGTACCGTGCGTGTGTACTGTGCGTGTGTGTGTGTACTGTGCGTGTGTGTGTGTACTGTGCGTGTGTGTACTGTGTGTACACTGTGTGTACTGTGTGTGTACCATGTGTGTGTACTGTGCGTGTGTGTGTAACGTGTGTGGCGGTAGTCTAGCGGTTAGTACGCTGCTTACGAACATAACGACTCGAGTTTGATTCCCGCTCACAGCCAACACCCAGTGACGATTATTTGAACCGGTTCTGGGCCTCCCCTAGGTCGACTCAGCCTCAAGTGAGTACCCTGTGTGGTGTACAAACATCGCCACTTTGGGAGACAAAGGCGGTCGGGCACGGTGCTGGCCACCCACCCCGTCGTGTACCGTTCCGGCCTTCATAGGTGGCGCTGCTACTTGCTAACAGCACTTGCCCCAACAGTCTGTTAAGGCTACACGGGGGTTCTTTGTCTTTGTATCACCACCCAGGAGTCACGGAGCTTTTGAGGCTCCGAGCCACGTGGGGATCCACAACAGCGTGAGGCGGTGCCACTCACAGGTGAGACTCGGGGATATGTGATTTCTAATCGATAGCCATCCGTCAGTTAACCCATCGCAACTGCTGAGTCTGTCACGCGACTTCCTCCTTCCAGCGAGCCTTTGACACTTCACATGGCCTCAAAGTGTACCTGGCCTGGCACGGGCGCCACGGCGATGTCACTGCCACTTACTGGCGAACGGCGGTCGTTGATGTCGGTGTCGACGGCGGCCATTATCATGGTACAGGTGCGCGTGGTGCATCGCTACCCCCGGCAAGACGCTGCAGGAGGGGCCAGGAGGAAGAGCGCAATCGGAGTACCACGATGGAGAGAGAGAGGAGAGGCGGGGATGGGGGAGGACAGAGAGGACCAGGGGGTGGGGGGGATCGACCAGGGGGAGATAGATGGGGTGAGATGAGAGAGCTCGTGAGGCAGAGGGCACAGAGGGAGATGGCCAGAATTGAGAGGGGCGGAGGAGAGGGCGGAGAGAGGCCACGGAGAGTGAGGGAGAATGTGGAGCGGGGGCGGGCGGGAAGAGAGCATGAGACGCGGGCGAGGGAGGGGGCAGGAGGAGGTGGACGGTTGGAAGAAGGGGTCATGGGGCTAGAGGAGGAGCAGTGGGCTCGTAGAGAGCTTGCTCGACGGAGGGGAGGGAGAGACGTGCGCGGGGAACGGGAGGATGCGGGCGGGGCTTTGGGAGCGAGGGAGAACGTGGACCGGGGGGGACAAGAGAGGGAGATGCGGGCGAGGGAGGGCGAGAGGGGTGGACGGGCGGGGGGAGAGGGACCCGGTCAGGCAGAGGGGAGTGGGAGATGTGGTTCAGGCGGCAGAGCGGCGTGTGTAGGACATGGAGGGGGCCAGATTGAGGGCAATGAGAGAGGTAGATAATAGAGTGGAGAGGATGTTAGTAAACAGGCCTCGATTGGAGAGAGAGGCGGCCAGATTGAGGGCAGAGGGAGAGGTGCGTAGGCCAATGGACAGGGGAAGAGCGGAGGTGGACATTGTCAGAGGGGCCGGTGGCCCGGGTGGAGAGCAGCAGATAAGAGAGAGAGCGGGAGAGATGCTAAGGTGGGAGAGAGAGGGAGCACGAAGGAGAGATAACAGAGGGGTAGATAGGGGAGCAGAGAGGGAAAGAGCGGAGGCAGACATTGTCAGATGGGCCGGTGGCCAGGGTAGAGAGCAGCAGATAAGAGAGAGAGCGGGAGAGATGCTAAGGTGGGAGAGAGAGGGGCTTGGAAGGAGGGGAGGGAGAGAGGTAGATAGAAGAAATGAGAGAGAGGTGGCACACAGGGGCATGGAGGGGGCTGGAAGGATCAGAGGTGGTAGAGAGGTAGAAGTGTCGATTGAGAGGGTTAGGCAATACTTGGACAGAGCGTGGAGAGTCGTGGAGGCCGAGAAGGGTCGAGACCGGGGGGCGGGGGGGGAGGTGGTCGTGAGAGACAGAGGAGTCGCGGAGAGAGATAGACGGCAAAGGGAGAGGGGGGAGGGGGGGACAAGAGAAGGGGGAGAGGGGGGAGGGAGGGGACAGTTAATGCACATGATGCGGCATATCGCGAGAGAGAACCGCTTGGTGGGAGTGGTAGATAGGGTGCTGGGTATTGGGAACAGGGGGCGAAGGTGGGTGGACAGAGAGGGAGGGAGAGAGAGAGACAAGACCCCGGCTTGTCGTTGTTGCATCAACGACCGCTGATAGATGATGTTTGCAGGGAGGGGGGACTTTGAGGGGGGTGAGGAGAAAGCAGCGGCGCAGAGATTCAGGCTACACTGCACTACCAACACAGCAGAGACCCCAGTTCGATTCCCGCTCCTGGCCAACAACAACGGTGACGATTATCTGAACCGGTCCTGGGCCACCCTCCTCTAAGCACCGACTCGGTTTCAAGTGACTGGCGGTGTGTTCATGAACACGATTTGGAATTTAAATGCAGCGGGTGTGTGGCGTGGGACTCACACGGAGAAGAACGGAAATATTAAGGATATGTTTTTCAAACGAACGGTTGTGTGGGTTGCGTTGTGTTCATTAAAGTTACTTGCAATTCAAAGACAGGTGTGTTGTTGGTGGTTGTGATGGCAGATGATAACATTGTGAGGAGCAATGCCTGAATCCTTACCATTGGGGTTCCTCTAGAAATGGCAAAAAGCCACTGAGAGTGGCCACGTGGAGGAGAGGCTGCTACTCTGTACAGAGCTGGACCGGTACTACCTGGATCTCTGTGGCATTCAGGAGATCCAGTGGACCGGCTCTGGCTCCAATCATCATGAGGGGTGCAGAGTCCTCCACTCGGGGCAGGAGACTGCCAAACAACAAGGAGTGGCTCTTATTCTGAAAAAAAGAATGAAGGCGGCATGGGAAGGTGGCAGCGAGGTGTGGGAAGCTGTAAGCCCCAGGCTACTTTGGGCTCGCCTCCCCATCAACAGGAGGCAGAGAATGGTGGTGGTGGTGGTGGCTGCTTACGCCCCCACCGAAGATGAACATCAGTGGAGGGATGCAGGCAAGCCCGTGGATTCAGATTCCTTCTGTGACCTCCTGTCACAGGTGTTAGCTAAAAGTGGCTCCTCGGGATAGAGTCATCCTGTTGGGTGACTTCAATGCCCGAGTTGGTGATGATGCTGGCACCTGGTCTGGAGCGATTGGAAGGCATGGGCCAGATCAACTCAATAACAATGGTAGGAGGCTGTTAGACTTCTGTGCAGCCTATGGGCTTGTCATTGCCAACACGCTGTTCTGGCATCTGTGCATCCAGACAACATCATGGATTCACGCCGGGTCCAAGCAAGAACATCCGCAGGACTATATAGCAGTGGACCTGCTAATGCAGGCCCATGTCCTTGACACCAGAACCTACAGTGCTGCTGACCTCACTGACCATTAGCTTTTCATATGTAAGATCTGTGGGCTGGGTAAATCTGCGAGCAGGAGCGAGGTACAATTAAGCTCCCAAGCATTCACTACGTTATAAACAACATATTTGCACTCATAAGTCGCTTGCCTAATTGCCTCAGCAACTCGGTGTTTCGTATCGAATCTCATCTCAAACAATCGAAGGGCGCCCCTAAGTGGCAGCTGCCCCTGCGTGGCACAAGGTGGCCCTCCACCGGCCTGCACCTGGCATGAGTCTGTCGGTACGGGGCGATCATTGACACGTCATCTACATTGTGGAGTTTCCGGATAATGTTTGGAATTACCACAATTTTGACCGTGACACCAACATGCAATGACCTGTGCGTTGTGAGTGACACAATACTCTGTTTGACATCCGCCGTGAAGCAGAACAGCACATAATGTGGTGACTGTTACTGGAGTAGCCAGGTGTGCCTGTCGGATTTGAACTTTGAACCTCTGCAACAAATAGAGAATGCGCTACCATATTCCTGGTTCTTTCGGTAAAGATTAACGTAGATAGAAAACAAAAAAATAAACAAAATAAAAGATAAAAAAATGAAAAAATGTAATACAAATAACAAATAAAAATAATACATTTAAAAAAATTAATTGATGATAAGATGCCATGGGTCGACTGACTCAGATGACTGGCCAATGCACCGCCTTTGCCCCCCACTACACACACAGTGTGTACGTACACACACACACTGTGTATGTACGTACACAGTGTGTACGTACATACACAGTGTATACGTACACACTGTGTGTGTGTGCGTACACACACACACAGTGTGTATACACACAGTATGTACGTACACACAATAATGTCCACGTTGTAGTTGCTGAGTTCACGCACCCAAGGGAGGGGGCAATGGAAAATGAAGCTAAATCAACTTAAACTCCATCCATGCTCTGTGACGTCATCACTCAGCATGACCTCATCGGCATGAAGTGCCAGCGGGAGGTGTACCTCGCTAGGGACGTCATGTCACCAAGGTATTCACACTCCCCCAACCCCGTCCACAGCGCTCTTGAGCGTGACGTCACCTCCGCTTGGGTCACTGCCGATATCCAGTGGCAATCCTTGTTTGGGCAAAGCTACGCCCAAGTGACTGAGGTTCATTAACATAATGTGTTCGTATTCTTAGTTTTTTCGGTAAAGTCATGAATTACTGCAGTCACGAAAGCTTTAAATCAAAATATAATGTATTCGTTGAAGCCGTTGGGTTCAGCAGCCACGCCCCATCCCTCGACATAAGGGAGGGGCGTGTCTCTTACCCCGGAAGTGACGTCATGTTACCTGCTTACCCGTGTGATGTCGCGAGGTAACAGGAGGCTGCCGATCCACGCTTGCATTGAAATCCGAGGTGAGAAATTCTCATGGTGGTGGTTGTTGTTGTTTACCAAGGTAGAGCCTCGCTCTCTCTCTCAGGGATGTCAGTTGAGTAGCAGCGAGCATGGGGATCGATGTCCAGGTTGGAACTTTACAACGCGGGGCCTAGCCACGCGGGGCCTTGCCTCCTGCCCTCGCCTGATTGCATTCACTTTAATTATCTCGCTTAAGTTTAATTTGTCTTCACCCGGCTCGCCACTTTGTAACTTTGTTTTATTGTAAATATTCACGCAGTTTTTATTTTCGTTCTTTTGTTACCAGGCCAAGCCCGCTTGAGCTGCTATACCGCTCTTGTTATCAGAAGCGACCTGCCCACAACAACACAAGGTGAGGCTTTGTCAACGTGTGTGAATGTTTTGACTTAAAACTTTGGTGACTGCAGGAATTAATATTCTTGGTTCTTTCGGTAAAGTCACGTAGATAGAAAATTAACTTAAAATAACAGATAATAAATTTAATGAAAAATAAAAAAAATTGAAAATGAAGCAAAAAACCCACGACGTTTCGATCGCAACACAAGTGGTCTTTATCTTATTGAATTTAATCTGTTATTTTTATTTTCTATCTACGTTACTTTACTGAAAGAACCAACAATACGTGCGTCAATGTATCTATCGGTCAAAGACGCTAAGCGCGTGCCGCTGTTGACTCTGAATGTGTGGATGGGAACACCTTCACCACGGGGAGAGAGAGACAGAGACACGGATAGCCTCGGCTATGTTGATGATCCTCGATTCATTATTTGGTGGAGTGAGGAAGAATTAATGCTGAGCAGATGAAGGTGGCCAGGCATGGTGCTGGTCACACCACCACCTGTTTACTCATGGCAGTGTGTGACAGTGTCAAGTTTGTGTTTGCAGTAAAGTCTATTAACTAGGTTGAACACGGAGGTTATATCAAAGCAATAGTTTATTTTTGTTTTCCTCTGGAACTCTTTGTAAGAATGGAAACAGGATGTGAACACAGCACACACATTCAGCTGAAGTCAGAACTGTTCATCCCCAGCATTCAAGAACATCTGAGCCTGGACTCACACCTGAGTTGCGATTGAACATTAATTCATGCATTTCTGCAAAACACAAATAGTATTGTTTTCAAAACCCTTTGCTATGTCAGCTGAATTTAGTTTTCATAAATATTCATTTTGTAGTCAGACAGCGGAAATTGTGTGCTTAGAGTTTTGGGTTAACATTCATCTTGAAGATATGAAGGCTTCCAGGCATATTAATGACATTTTCCCTCTCATTGTGTGCCATAACAGCCTGTGGAGAGAAACCCTTCAAGTTGCAGTGTGTGCGTGAAGGCGTTTGCACGTTCATCAAATCTGATGAATTTGGGAAACTTTTTCACATCATGAATATATTAATAAGTATAGACGTGTAAGTCACGTGTGCATTCCTCTGTGCCTGACGTGTAGATGGTGTGGATATTCTTTTTTTCTGTCTGCAGCTGACGCTTCCTCTGCAGATTTGGTCTGATGGAGCAAAGGCACTCAGCGCAGCTCGGTACGACAAGTGAACAATGCGACCAGCGTGCATACAGCATGGACCGGACTGGAAATTTGACATGGCACCAGAGAAGTCACACAGGAGAGAAACCCTTCAAATGTACTGTGTGTAACAAGGCATTTGCATGGCCATCAGTTTTTCAGAACCACCAGAGAACACACACGGGAGAGAAACCCTTCAAGTGCAGTATGTGCGTGAAGGCGTTTACACAGTCATGTAATCTTGTAACACACCAGAGAACACACACGGGAGAGAAACCCTTCAAGTGCAGTGTGTGCGTGAAGGCGTTTGCACAGTCATCTGCTCTTAAAGAACACCAGAGAACACACACGGGAGAGAAACCCTTCAGGTGCACGATGTGCGGGATGGCGTTTACACAGTCATGTAATCTTGTAACACACCAGAGAACACACACGGGAGAGAAACCCTTCAAGTGCAGTGTGTGTGGGAAGGCATTTTCAGATTTATCTACTCTTAAAAAACACCAGAGAACACACACAGGCGAAAAACCCTTCAGGTGCACGATGTGCGGGATGGCGTTTACACAGTCATATAATCTCGTATTACACGAGAGAACACACACGGGAGAAACCCTTCAGGTGCACTCTGTGCGGGAAGTCGTTTGCACGTTCATCAACTCTTCAAGTACACCAGAGAACACAGAAGCATCAGAAGATCCACAAGGAGTGCAGTCTGAAATCAGCTTGTGAAAGTCAAAGTACCGCAATGAGCCCATCCCTCATGAAACACGAACCGGACGAAAATCCCAGCTTGGACACTTTTAAAGGTATCGAGGTGAAATATGAAGAGGTGATGGTGAAATGTGAAGAAGTGAAGAGCGAAGAAGTGAAGGTAAAATGTGAAGATGAAGATTCAACTCCAAAATGGGACCTTCACATCGTAAAGCAGGAGGAGAATTCTGACTGAGGCAGAGTGAGGCAACTCCCAGCAGTTTGTGGAATTGGAGGTGTGGGTGGACTTGCTCCTAGACAATACAAAGTCAAATGGAGACCCGGTAGATGTGTAAGCCAGAGACGATGTCGCTACAATGGATGCACCTTTGTCACAGGCCTTTAATGACAAGAATGTGAAGTTGGACACTTTGTGGGCCCATGGGTTGGGTAGATCTCTAACCAGGAGCAAGAGCCAATAAGCTCCCAAGCATTCACTATGTTATAATTGCTTTTACATGGTGCTTGCTTAATCGCCTCAGCAACTCGGAGTTTTGTGTCGTACCTCGTCTGAAACACTCGAAGAGCATCCCCAAGTAGCAGCTGCCCCTGTGCGGCACAAGGTGGTGGCCCTGCACCGGCCTGCATGTGGACAAGAGCCTGTCAGTAGGGAGCGATGATTGATGCGTCATCTCAGTTGTGTAGTTTGTAGGTAATGTTTAGAATTTGCTACATTTTCACTCAGACGCCAGCATGCAATGGCCTACTCGTTTTGAATGACACAATAGTATGTTTTACATACACTGTGAAGCAGACTGTGCAACTTTTTTGTAAAAGCTTCTTGTTAATGCGATGTAACGTGATGCAGTATGTTTCACTGAAGTAATCCAATTTTGTTAATGTGCCTGTCAATAATTTAGAATTAATACTTGCTTGATTTTGTGCATACTTGTAACATTTGATCTGTAAGGGTCAAACATTGAATAAGTGATGTTAGGACAAAGTGTGTGTGTGTGTTTTGGAAGTAACCTGTACAGAGAACTCAGGTGGGACCCGTTGTTCTTGTGATACAGGTCAAATGGTGTTTTTGTGTTCCACGAAGCGTCTGCCTCTGGAGCAACTCATCGTCTTTGAAATAGGTAGCACGCTCGGATCATTCATCAGTTACAAGGCATACCACTTAAAAGTTACATGTAGCGGAGGAGGTACATTCTCTACAACACGAATTGTAGTTTTGTCTTACGTGTTGACGTAGATTTTGTCTAACTAGGACTAGAAATGCACCTTGCTGATTAACGTCTGGATGTTCGTACCTGTCGGTTGAAGCAAACCCCACTGCTGTTGTTGAGACGCTGTGCACCAATAAGGGTCCAACACATTGACGGCCTTCAGGCCAGGAAAGTCACAACATTTGCACACGAAGGACGCATTCACGCAAACACCCGGTGCTCCGTTTTGAAGTTTTAAAATGAAACATCTTTGAATTGTCTTGTGTTTTGAATTAGATGATTTTTATTTCTTCATTAAAAGCTTGTATCAATTTACATCTGGAAGACTTCATTGAAAAGGACATTTCGTGTGAATGTTCTCTCGTCATTAAGTAGACGGCCTTGCCGGGGGTTCGGTTCAATGCGAACACAAACAGTGTACACACACACAGTGTACACACACACAGTGTACACACACAGTGTACACGCACACAGTGACACAGTGACACACACAGTGTACACTGTGTGTACACTGTGTGTGTACACTGTGTGTGCACACACAGTGTACACACACAGTGACACAGTGACGCACACACAGTGACAGTGTACACACACAGTGACACACACACAGTGACACAGTGACACAACAACAACCGCCATTTGCTACTAAGTGGCGGTGACGTCACCACGACGCTTGTGCCAAGCACAGTGACACACAGTGACACAGTGACACACACAGCGACACACAGTGACACACACTGTATACACACAGTGTACACACACACAGTGTATACACACAGTGTACACACACAGTGTATACAGTGTACACACAGTGTACACACACACAGTGTATATACACAGTGTGCACACAGTGTATACACACAGTGTACACACACAGTGTACACACACAATGTACACACACACAGTGTACACATACACAGTGTATACACAGTGTAAACACACAGTGTACACACACACAGGGTATACACAGTGTACACACACAGTGTACACACGGTGTACATGCAGTGTATACACCCAGTGTACACACACAGGGTACAGACAGTGTATATATACACACACACAGTGTACACACAGTGACACACGGTATACACAGTGTATACACACACACAGTGTATACAGTGTACACACACACAGTGTACACACACAATGTACACACAGTGTACACACACTGTACACACACAGTGTACACATACGCAGTGTACACACACAGTGTACACACACAGTGTACACACTGTACACACACAGTGTACACATACGCAGTGTACACACACAGTGTATACACATAGTGTACACACACACAGCGTACACATACGCAGTGTACACACACAGTGTATACACATAGTGTACACACACAGCGTACACACGCAGTGTACACACACAGTGTATACACATAGTGTACACACACAGTGTACACACACAGTGTATACACAATATACACAATGTACACACACAGTGTACACACACACAGTGTACACACACAGTGTACACACACACAGTGTACACACACAATTTATACAGTGTACACATATGCAGTGTACACACACAGTGTATACACATAGTGTACACACACACAGCGTACACACATAGGGTACACACACAGTGTATACACACACAGTGTACACACACAGTGTACACACACACAGTGTACACACAGGGTATACACAGTTTACATACACACAGTGTACACACACACAGTGTACACACACACAGTGACACAGTGACACACAGTGTACACACAGTGACACACACACACACAGTGTATACACACACAGTGTACACACACAGTGTATACACACAGTGTACACGCACTGTATACAGTGTACACACACAGTGTACACACACAGTGTATACAAACAGTGTACACACATACAGTGTACACATAGACACCTGGGAGCCAGAAATCTTTCTGATGGGCCAAATACTCATTTCACTCATTAAATGCAAATAAATTTATAACATTTTTGACATGCGTTTCTCTGGATTTTTGTTGTTATTCTGTCTCACTGTTCAAATAAATTTACCATTAAAATTATAGACTGATCATTTCTTTGTCAGTGGGCAAACGTACAAAATCAGCAGGGGATCAAAATATATTTTTTATTTTATTGTTTCCATTCTACGTGGTGACTTTACCCAAATAACCAAGAAGATGAATCCCTGCAGTCACGAAAGCTTTAAATCTAAATTGCAAGTGCTTTGAGTGTGTGCACGTGCCGTGTGCGTGTGGAAAAAAATGTACGATACGCTTATGGTGGATATGATTAGGTAATATCGTAGTATCGCCATATCGCGATAACTGTCGGAGTTAAATGTTGTACAATTCTGCAAGAGCGTTCCGAACTTTGATCGCGTTGTGTGAACGTCATCATTTGGAACGAACCAACTTACCGCTTTAAATAGGGGGGGTCGCAGACACGGTAATATTTTTTAAAATATATAAATATATACATCTACAACAGCAATACAATGACGGAGCGACCGTGACTATTACAGATCATTCAGCATATATTGTTTGAGTTTATACAATTCAAATTATGTGATGGAAGTGAAAGTATAAGATTGATAGTTTGAGCATCAACCCTTCGCTGGGAGTGGTAGCTTCCAAGTGCCAATGGCTGACGCCTCAAGCGCGGCTCCCAGGACGCTTCGAAACTGTTCGGAACATAACGACTCCCCACCCCCACCCACCCCACCCTAAACTTGCACGAACAATTCCTCTCGCCCCTTAAAACTCTGAGCAGGATTGAACTCACGCGAACCGGTAAGTGGGTGTTTTGGTTTTAAAATTTTTACGAAAAAAAAAATCCGGTGTTGTGTGACCCCCGTTGCGGCGGTGACACCGCAGGCTGTGGTTGCTCCCCGCCGGGGAAGGCGTCTCCTTCTCGGTAGGCAATCCAGGCCATTCAGGCCCTCCCTGGCGTCTCGGGCCTAGTCTGTCACAAAGAAAATAAACATTTATACATGCTTTGTGGAACTGTTTTCACAGTAAGATACACAGGCAGCAGTCGTAAGAAGAAAGGCTGAAATACAATCGTCAGTAACAGAGGCGTTATGAAAAAGGGCCATTGCACGATTATGCACTACAGTATTTACTTTTAAGGGCAGTGTTATTGGTAAATTTGTAGGGGTTTTTCTCTCGTGATATACCCGTCTTTGTGTTTGTCCTCATGCTTTGGGTTTCGGGCTGTTCCACGCGAGTTTGAAGCCTTTGGTTAAACGAGGTAACACAACGACGGGTCAAGTTATCTCTTGATGCATCACAGCTGTCATAACCCGTACGGTTTACCCCGTATTCTTGTACAGAGACATTGAGTTTTCACGCCCATACGGGGTACAGCCGTTTCAATACGGGCAAAAAAAACATGATTTGGTAACATAATATTGTCTGTTTGTTTGTGTTTCTACATTGTGATGGGACTCCGTAGGACGAACGTTGATATTTATAAAGACACGTGGTGGCCGATACGGTCTGAATTGATCTGTAATAAGGTAGGGGCACTGATTGATAGGGGGTTGACAGCTACGTGGTGGTGAGTGTACTCGAAGTGAATGTCTATTTGTGTTTCTCCCTTGTGATGGCACTTTGTTGTTGTTTTAGGCGGCTGCGGGACTGTGCAACGTTGGTGAGCGGCATAGGAGCGGTGGGGGCAACATCCATTGTAGAGTACAATGTCACTACGTTCCCACGTCTACGCTACCCTCCTCCACCAAGCCGCCACACGGACGAGCGTGGTGAAGTATGGTCAAATCACGACCCGGGGCGGCGTGGGGAGACCCTCGTCTGGCAATGGATTAACAAATTGGCTCTTACTGTATACCTCCATATATATAAAAATATGCAAGGTTGTGATTGTGTGTGTTGTCTGTTCAAAATGTTTAGCGTACTTCCCGACATGCAACAAAACTGGAAATTTGCCATGTGGGTACTTTCCAGACTGTACACCGTGCAAACATTATACAAATACACTTTTGTGTTGTTTTTTGGGGGGGGGAGCTCAATAATGTATAGATTTTTTGGACGGCAAGTGAGCTGTGACGTCAAATCTGTCACGTGACCCTCGCATGTGGAAGCGTCACGCATTGTAGTGTAGCGGTTAGCGCTGTCTGTGTGTGTGTCTGTGTGTGTGTCTGTGTGTGTCTGTTTGTGTCTGTGTGTGTCTGTGTTTGTGTGGAAGCGTAACGCATTGTAGTGTAGCGGTTAGCGCTACGCCGCGCTACGAACCCTGCGACCCGAGTTCGATTCGCGCTCACGGCCACCACCAGTGACGATTATTTGAACCGCTTCTGGGCCTCCCCTAGGTCGACTCAGCCTCAAACGAGTAACTGCTGTCGTGTGAACATCGCCACTGGGGAGACAAAGGCGGCCGGACGTGGTGGATCCAAGTCCCGGGCGAAGCTGGGTAGTACAGCTAGTCGTGAATACATGAATGAATATAGACGTCTAAGTCACGTGTGACTGTATATATTCATTCCTCCATGGCTCGATACTGACGTGTAGATGGTGTGGATATTCTTATTTTCTGTCTGCAGCTGACGCTGGTCTGATGGAGCAAAGGCCCTCAGCACAGCAAGCCGGGACGACAAGTCAACAATGCGACCGGCGTGCATACAGCACGGATCGGACTGGAAATTTGACACAGCACCAGAGAACACACACAGGAGAGAAACCCTTCAAGTGCACTGTGTGTGACAAGGCATTTTCAGGTTCATCTACTCTTAAAAAAGACCAGAGAACACACACAGGAGAGAAACCCTTCAAGTGCACTGTGTGTGGGAAGGCATTTTCAGATTCATCTGCTCTTAAAACACACCAGAGAACACACACGGGAGAGAAACCCTTCAAGTGCAATGTGTGTGGGAAGGCATTTTCAGATTCTACTACTCTTAAAAAACACCAGAGAACACACACGGGAGAGAAACCCTTCGAGTACAGTGTGTGGGGGAAGGCATTTTCAGATTCATTTGCTCTTAAAACACACCAGAGAACACACACGGGAGAGAAACCCTTCAAGTGCAGTGTGTGTGGGAGGACATTTTCAGATTCATCTACTCTTAAAACACACCAGAGAACACACACGGGAGAGAAACCCTTCAAGTGCAGTGTGTGTGGGAAGGCATTTTCAGATTCATCTCATCTTCAAAGACACCAGAGAACACACACGGGAGAGAAACCCTTCAAGTGCAGTGTGTGTGGGAAGACTTTTTCAGATTCATCTACTCTTAAAACACACCAGAGAACACACACGGGAGAGAAACCCTTCAAGTGCAGTGTGTGTGGGAGGACATTTTCAGATTCATCTACTATTAAAACACACCAGAGAACACACACGGGAGAGAAACCCTTCAAGTGCAGTGTGTGTGGGAAGGCATTTTCACAGTCATCTAGTCTTAAATCACACCAGAAAACACACACGGGAGAGAAACCCTTCAAGTGCACTGTGTGTGGGAAGGCATTTTCACGGTCATCTACTCTTAAAACACACCAGAGAACACACACGGGAGAGAAACCCTTCAAGTGCAGTGTTTGTGGGAAGACATTTTCATGGTCATCTGCTCTTAAAAAACACCAGAGAACACACACGGGAGAGAAACCCTTCAAGTGCACTGTGTGTGTGAAGGCATTTTCACAGTCATCTGCTCTTAAAACACACCAGAAAACACACGGGAGAGAAACCCTTCAAGTGCAGTGTGTGTGGGAAGGCATTTTCACAGTCATCTGGTCTTAAATCACACCAGAAAACACACACGGGAGAGAAACCCTTCTAGTGCACTGTGTGTGGGAAGGCATTTTCACAGTCATCTGGTCTTAAATCACACCAGAGAACACACACGGGAGAGAAACCCTTCAAGTGCAGTGTGTGTGGGAAGGCATTTTCACAGTCATCTACTCTTAAAAAACACCAGAGTACACACGGGAGAGAAACCCTTCAAGTGCAGTGTGTGCGGAAAGGCATTTGCACATTCATCAAATCTTCTAGTACACCAGAGAACACAGACAGGAGAGAAACCGTAGAGGTACACTCTACGTGGGATGTTTGAACAGTCATCAAATCTTATAGTACACCGGAGAACACAGGTGCACTCTGCGGGAAGGCGTTTGCACATTCATAAAATCTTCAAGTACACCAGAAAACACGGAAGCATCAGAAGATCTGCAAGGAGTGGAATCTGAAATCAGCTTGTGAAAGTCAAAGTGCCACAATAAGCCCATCCCTCATGAAACAAGAACCGGACGAAAATCGCAGCTTGGACACTTTTAAAGGTATCGAGGTGAAATATGAAGAGGTGATGGTGAAGAGGGAAGAAGTGATGGTGAAGAGGGAAGAAGTGAAGGTGAAATGTGAAGATGAAGATTCAACTCCAAAATGGGACCTTCACATCGATGGAGGCAACGTAAAGCAGGAGGAGAATTCTGACTGTGAGGCAGAGCGAGGCAACTCCCAGCATTTTGTGGAAGTGGAGGTGTGGGTGGACTTCCTCCGAGACAATCCAAAGTCAAGTGGAGACCCGGTAGATGTGTAAGCCAGAGACGATGTCGCTACAATAGATGCACCTTTGTCACAAGCCTTTAATGACAATGTGAAGTTGAACACTTTGTGGGCCCGTGGGTTGGGTAGATCTCTAACCAGGAGCAAGAGCCAATAAGCTCCCAAGCATTCACTATGTTATAATAATTGCTTTTACACGGTGCTTGCTTAATCGCCTCAGCAACTCGGAGTTTTGTGTCGTACCTCGCCTGAAACACTCAAAGAGCATCCCCAAGTAGCAGCTGCCCCTGTGTGGCACAAGGTGGTGGCCCTGCACCGGCCTGCATGTGGACAAGAGCCTGTCAGTAGGGGGCGATGATTGATGTGTCATCTCAGTTGTGTGGTTTGTAGGTAATGTTTAGAATTTGCTACATTTTCACTCAGACGCCAGCATGCAATGGCCTCGTTTTGAATGACAATAGTATGTTTTACATACACGGTGAAGCAGACTGTGCAACTTTTTTAAAAAGCTTCTTGTTAATATGATGTAACGTGATGCAGTATATTTCACTGCAGTAATCCAATTTTGTTAATATGCCTGTCAATAATTTAGAATGTATACTTGTCTGGTTTTGTGCATACTTGTAACATTTGATCGATAAGGGTCAAACATTGATTAAGTGATGTTAGGACAAAGTGTGTGTGTGTTTGAAAGTAACCTGTACAGATTACTCAGGTGAGACCCGTTGTTCTTGTGATACAGGTCAAAGGGTACTTTTGTGTTCCACGAAGCATCTGGAGCAACTCATTGTCTTTGAAATAGGTAGCACGCTCGGATCATTCATCAGTTACAAGGCATACCACTTAAAAGTTACACGTATAGGAGGTACATTCTCTACAACACGAATTGTAGTTTTGTCTTACGTGTTGACGTAGATTTTGTCTGACTAGGACTAGAAATGCACCTTGCTGATTCACGTCTGGATGTTCGTACCTATCGTTTGAAGCAAACCCCACTGCTGTTGTTGAAACGCTGTGCACCAATAAGGGTCCAACACGTTGACGGCCTTCAGGCCAGGAAAGTCACAACATTTACGGCACACGAAGGACGCATTCACGCAAGTACCCCATGCTCCGTTTTGAAGTTTTAAAATGAAGCATCTTTGAATTGTGTTGTGTTTTGAATTAGATAATTTTATTTCTTCATTAAAAGCTTGTCTCAATTTACATCTGGAAGACTTCATTGAAAAGGACATTTTGTGTGAATTTTCTCTCGTCGTTAAGTAGACGGTCTTGCCGGGGGTTCGGTTCGATGCGGCCCTTCACCTGGTTGGGATTGCGGGATCGAGATAAGGCGACACGGAGCTGGCCGTGCGAGAAGACCGCCGTCTGCAGATCGATTCCAACGTAATCGAACGTCTGTCCCTGCACCTCCGTCGTCCATGCAGGGGGTGCGTAGGTTTGCAGCGCCCCCTGCATGAAAACAACGGAAAGTGTAGCGCTCATCACAGATAGATAAAGTTGTGCGCTTATATTTAAAATGTTATGCTTTTATAAGGTGATGTTGAAATCGAAAAGTGTTTGGCCAGTTGATGATTTCAATCAGATTGATTCATTTATTATGAACCGCATATCTGAGCTTTTGTGGTCCTGTTGAGCTAAAGTTGGAAAAAGTCCGTGACTATAACTTCGCTCAATATTGTAAACGTGTTTCTATTATTTAGTTATTGTTTAATACAAACTACTTCAGATAATGGGTTTCAAGATGTACTTGAGACCCATAGACTACTCACACGGAGACCCATAGATTACTCACACAGAGACCCACAGACTCGCACAGAGAAAATTAGACTCACACAGAGACACACTGACTCACACAGAGACCCACAGACTCACACAGAGACCCATAGACTACTCACACAGAGATCCACAGACTAGCACAGAGAATATTAGACTCACACAGAGAAAATTAGACTCACACAGAGAAAAATAGACTCACACAGAGACCCATTGACTCGCACAGATACCCATAGACTCAAAGACCCATAGACTACTCACACAAAGTCCCACAAACTCACACAGAGACCCACAGACTACTCACACAGACACCCATAGACTACTCACACAGAGACCCATAGACTACTCACACGGAGACCCATAGACTACTCACACAGAGATCCACAGACTCACACAGAGACTATTATACTCACACAGAGACCCATAGACTCATCACACAGACACCCATAGACTACTCACACAGAGACCCATAGACTACTCACACAGAGACCCACAGACTCGCACAGAGACCCACAGACTACTCACACAGAGACCCATAGACTACTCACACAGAGACCCACAGACTCGCACAGAGAAAATTAGACTCACACAGAGACACACTGACTCACATAGAGACCCATTGACTCACACAGAGACCCATAGACTACTCACACAAAGTCCCATAAACTCACACAGAGACCCATAGACTACTCACACAGAGACCCACAGACTCACACAGAGACCCATAGACTACTCACACAAAGTCCCACAAACTCACACAGAGACCCATAGACTACTCACACAGACACCCATAGACTCATCACACAGACACCCATAGACTACTCACACAGAGACCCATAGACTACTCACACAGAGACCCACAGACTCGCACAGAGACCCACAGACTACTCACACAGAGACCCATAGACTACTCACACAGAGACCCACAGACTCACACAGAGACCCACAGACTCGCACAGAAACCCACAGACTACTCACACAGAGACCCATAGACTACTCACACAAAGACCCACAGACTCACACAGAGAAAATTAGACTCACACAGAGAAAATTTTAGACTCACACAGAGACCCACTGACTCGCATAGAGACCCAATGACTCACACAGATACCCATAAACTCACACAGAGACCCATAGACTACTCACACAGAGACCCACAGACTCGCACAGAGAAAATTAGACTCACACAGAGACACACTGACTCACACAGAGACCCACAGACTCACACAGAGACCCATAGACTACTCACACAGAGACCCATAGACTCACCACACAGAGACCCATAGACTACTCACACAGAGACCCACAGACTCGCACAGAGAAAATTAGACTCACACAGAGACACACTGACTCACACAGAGACCCACAGACTCACACAGAGACCCATAGACTACTCACACAGAGACCCATAGACTCACCACACAGAGACCCATAGACTACTCACAGAGAGATCCACAGACTAGCACAGAGAATATTAGACTCACACAGAGAAAATTAGACTCACACAGAGAAAAATAGACTCACACAGAGACACATTGACTCGCACAGATACCCATAGACTCAAAGACCCATAGACTACTCACACAAAGTCCCACAAACTCACACAGAGACCCATAGACTACTCACACAGACACCCATAGACTACTCACACAGAGACCCATAGACTACTCACACGGAGACCCATAGACTACTCACACAGAGATCCACAGACTCACACAGAGACTATTAGACTCACACAGAGACCCATAGACTCATCACACAGACACCCATAGACTACTCACACAGAGACCCATAGACTACTCACACAGAGACCCACAGACTCGCACAGAGACCCACAGACTACTCACACAGAGACCCATAGACTACTCACACAGAGACCCACAGACTCGCACAGAGAAAATTAGACTCACACAGAGACACACTGACTCACATAGAGACCCATTGACTCACACAGAGACCCATAGACTACTCACACAAAGTCCCATAAACTCACACAGAGACCCATAGACTACTCACACAGAGACCCACAGACTCACACAGAGACCCATAGACTACTCACACAGAGACCCATAGACTCACCACACAGAGACCCATAGACTACTCACACAGAGATCCACAGACTAGCACAGAGAATATTAGACTCACACAGAGAAAATTAGACTCACACAGAGAAAAATAGACTCACACAGAGACCCATTGACTCGCACAGATACCCATAGACTCAAAGACCCATAGACTACTCACACAAAGTCCCACAAACTCACACAGAGACCCATAGACTACTCACACAGAGACCCATAGACTACTCACACAGAGACCCACAGACTACTCACACAGAGACCCATAGACTACTCACAGAGAGACCCATAGACTACTCACACAGAGACCCATATACTACTCACACAAAGACCCATAGACTACTCACACAGACACCCATAGACTACTCACACAGAGACCCATAGACTACTCACACAGAGACCCATATACTCACCACACAGAGACCCATATACTCACCACACAGAGACCCATAGACTACTCACACAGAGACCCATAGACTACTCACACAAAGTCCCACAGACTACTCACACAGAGACCCACAGACTACTCACACAGAGACCCACAGACTACTCACACAGAGACCCACAGACTACTCACACAGAGACCCATAGACTACTCACACAGAGACCCATAGACTCACACAGAGACCCACAGACTCGCATAGAGACCCATAGACTCACACAGATACCCGTAGAGTATCTTCTTTGGTTCTTTCGGTATTAAAGTCACCACCACCACGTAGAATGAGAATAATAAAATAATAAAATAAAACAATAAAATTCTCACGACGTTTCGGCCACGACACAAGCGGCCTTCTTCAGGTGAAAGGAACAAACCTGTCGGGACGACAGAGCTTCAATTAATGACGGAGCTTCAATAATGAAGCCCTTAGCACAGACTGACGTTGTGACACGTGGTGCACGTGGTGTCAGTGTGTGTGTCTGTGTGTGTGTCTGTCTGTGTGTCTGTGTGTGTGTCTGTGTGTTTCTGTGTGTCTGTGTGTCTGTCTGTGTGTCTGTGTGTGTGTCTGTCTGTGTGTGTGTGTCTGTCTGTGTGTCTGTGTGTCTGTGTGTGTGTCTGTGTGTCTGTGTGTGTCTGTGTGTCTATGTGTGTGTCTGTGTGTGTGTCTGTGTGTGTGTGTCTGTGTGTGTCTGTGTGTTTCTGTGTGTCTGTCTGTGTGTCTGTGTGTGTGTCTGTCTGTGTGTCTGTGTGTGTGTCTGTGTGTCTGTGTGTGTCTGTGTGTTTCTGTGTGTCTGTGTGTCTGTCTGTGTGTGTGTCTGTGTGTGTGTCTGTGTGTGTCTGTGTGTGTGTCTGTCTGTGTGTGTCTGTGTGTGTGTGTGTCTGTATGTGTGTGTCTGTGTGTGTGTGTCTGTATGTGTGTGTCTGTGTGTGTGTGTCTGTGTGTGTGTCTGTGTGTCTGTGTGAAGAGCAGAGCGCGCGCGCAAATAAATAATTAATTAGAGGGACGCTTGACCTCGAGCCCAGTGGCGCAGAGAGTAATTAATTAATTATTGATCTATTCCACGCGCCATTGGCTTGTTGACACAAGGGCTTAGTAGGAGTAATTAACTCTAAACAGCCGTCAGTCAAACCATTACGTCATCCGCGCGGTTAAAGCGCGAGTGAGGGGATGACGTCATTGACCCCCCCCACACAAAAATGGCGGGTGGGGGGGAGGGCATCGGCCCCCACCTCATGGGGAGTGGGGAGAGGGGCATTAGCCCCCACTCACTCACCCATCCACTCACCCCCTCACTCACCCACACACTCACCCATCCACTCACCCACTCACTCACCAATCCCCTCACTCACCAATCCACTCACCCACCCCCTCACTCACCCCCTCACTCACCCTCTCACCCCCTCACCCCCCTCACTCACCCACTCACTCACCCCCTCACCAATCCCGTCACAAACCCCCTCACTCACCCCCTCACTCACTCCCTCACCCCCTCACTCACCCCCTCACTCACTCACCCCCTCACTCACCCTCTCACCCCCTCACTCACCCACTCACTCACCCCCTCACCAATCCCGTCACAAACCCCCTCACTCACCCCCTCACTCACTCACCCCCTCACTCACCCCCTCACTCACTCACCCCCTCACTCACTCACCACTCACCCCCTCACCAATCCCCTCACTCACTCACCCCCTCACTCACTCACCCCCTCACTCACTCACCCACCCACCCACTCACCGTCGTGGTGTGTTTATAAACTAAACAATGTCCTCGTGTGGAGTGAGTGCAGGAGGTCCGACGTTCCGTGCCGCTAACACGGACAGGCGACTGCGCGCGGCTGTGATCACGTGACGCATTCGCAGGGCGGAAGAGTCTTCCGGAAGAGTCTTCCGGAAGAGGTCCCGCGCCACGCTTGAGACGGCCGGAAGAGTCTTCCGGAAGATGTCCCGCGCCACTGCTTGAGACGGCCGGAAGAATCTTCCGGAAGATGTCCCGCGCCACGTTTGAGACGGCCGGAAGAGTCTTCCGGAAGAGGTCCCGCGCCACGCTTGAGACCGACGGAAGAGTCTTCCGGAAGATGTCCCGCGCCACGCTTGAGACTGGCCGGAAGAGTCTTCCGGAAGATGTTCCGCGCCACGCGTGAGACGGCCGGAAGAGTCTTCCGGAAGATGTTCCGCGCCACGCGTGAGACGGCCGGAAGAGTCTTCCGGAAGATGTCCCGCGCCACGCGTGAGACGGCCGGAAGAGTCTTCCGGAAGATGTCCCGCGCCACGCTTGAGACTGGCCGGAAGAGTCTTCCGGAAGATGTTCCGCGCCACGCGTGAGACGGCCGGAAGAGTCTTCCGGAAGATGTTCCGCGCCACGCGTGAGACGGCCGGAAGAGTCTTCCGGAAGATGTCCCGCGCCACGCGTGAGACGGCCGGAAGAGTCTTCCGGAAGATGTCCCGCGCCACGCTTGAGACTGGCCGGAAGAGTCTTCCGGAAGATGTTCCGCGCCACGCGTGAGACGGCCGGAAGAGTCTTCCGGAAGATGTTCCGCGCCACGCGTGAGACGGCCGGAAGAGTCTTCCGGAAGATGTCCCGCGCCACGCGTGAGACGGCCGGAAGAGTCTTCCGGAAGATGTCCCGCGCCACGCGTGAGACGGCCGGAAGAATCTTCCGGAAGATTTTTCCGCGCCACGTTTGAGACGGCCGGAAGAGTCTTCCGGAAGATGTCCCGCGCCACGTTTGAGACGGCCGGAAGAGTCTTCCGGAAGAGGTCCCGCGCCACGCGTGAGACGGCCGGAAGAATCTTCCGGAAGATTTTTCCGCGCCACGTTTGAGACGGCCGGAAGAGTCTTCCAGAAGATGTCCCGCGCCACGTTTGAGACGGCCGGAAGAGTCTTCCGGAAGAGGTCCCGCGCCACGCGTGAGACGGCCGGAAGAATCTTCCGGAAGATGTCCCGGATTTTCTGTTTGCACAGTCACATAGTCACTTTAAGATGTTATACTGGTAGCAACGAAGTTGTAAACTGAGTGTACCAGCCTGCAATAGATTAATGTGTCCGTCCGTCCGTCCCCTTTCAATACTTTAACGAAGTGAAATCTCGTGTGACTGTCATCCTTTGTTTAACCACGTGAGTGACGTCATTGAGAGTCACTCTCTTGTCACTGTCATCCTTTGTTTAACCACGTGAGTGACGTCATTGAGAGTCACTCTCTTGTCACTTACATCCTTTGTTTAACCACGTGAGTGACGTCATTGAGAGTCACTCTCTTGTCACTGACATCCTTTGTTTAACCACGTGAGTGACGTCATTAAGAGTCACTCTCTTGTCACTGTCATCCTTTGTTTAACTACGTGAGTGACGTCATTGAGAGTCACTCTCTTGTCACTGACATCCTTTATACTGGTAGGAAGGAAGATTGTAAACTGAGTGTGCCAGCCTGCAATAGATTAATGTGTCCGTCCGTCCCCTTTCAATACTTTAACGAAGTGAAATCTCGTGCTGTTGGGGTGTAAAATCAGCAATAGACAGTGCAGAGACTTGACAAAATTCCAATGTTCCTACCAGCCCACCCTGCAGGGACCTGTTCTCGTTCGTGTTTTTGTTTTTTTGTGTTTGCTGCGGTTGCACCCGATTCAAGAGCCGAATGTCTCACAGGGCGGCTGCTACCCACCAAATGAATGGAACTCAAAACCGAACGAGGGGAATCCCGACAGCAGGGCTACGTGGCTGCCGCCTCGTGGACGGCCTGAGTACCGCGCGTGAATTCCCTCGCCCCTCGCACCGGCCAAGTCCCCCGGCGGCAGCGGCGGCGGCTTCCCCAACAGCCACGAGCCGCGTTGCCGAGGTCGCTCTGAGCCAGAGCGGCGCTCCAGCTGCATTCTGGGCGATGTTGTCGGAGCCCTCAACGCAGCCGGGCAAAAATTGACCTGCAAGAACAGAACAGCCCGTTGCAATGATATACACAGAATGTAAACCTTTGACTCGAAGCTTTTGTGTGACCGCAGGAAACATTCACATTCTTTGGTTTATATATTCTTAGTTCTTTCGGTAGAGTCACCACGTTGAAGGGAAACAACAAAATAATAAAATATATATAAAACAATAAAATAAATTCTCACGACGTTTCGACCGTAACACAAACGGTCGTCTTCAGGTGTGTTGGTTTGCATAAATTTATTTTTAAACGGCGCATTTATTTATTTATAAAAACGTTAGCGTCAAGCGCAGCGATTTGGCAGTTTGCCCTGGACTAGTCCATCTATATTCTGAAAAGAGGAGGGGGGAGACGAATTCTTTTTTATAATGTATGCTGTCTGAAAGCCACTGTAAGCGTGACCAATCAATTAAGAACTGAAATGGTTTATCAAATCTTTCCAATGATTGCTAAGATAGAATCCATCTTCTCGGTTGAAATTGTCTCACCATTTCAGTTCTTAATTGATTGTTCACGCTTACAGTGGCTTTCAGACAGCATACATTATAAAAAAATTTCGTCTCCCCCCTCCTCTTTTCAAAATATAGATGGACTAGTTCTGGGTAAACTGCCAAATCGCTGCGCGTGACGCTAACGTTTTTTTCTAAATAAATAAATGCGCCGTTTAAAAATAAATTTATGCAAACCAACACACCTGAAGACGACCGTTTGAGTTATGGTCGAAACGTCGTGAGAATTTTTTATTATTGTTTTATATATATTTTATTATTTTATTGTTTCCCTTCAACGTGACTTTACCGAAAGAACTATGAATATGAATTACTGCAGTCACGAAAGCTTTAAATCAAAAAAATTCTTTGGTTTCTTTCGGTAAAGTCACGTAGATGGAAACTGTTAATGGTTTTTTTCTTCACTTTATTTTTTTTCTATCTGTGTGACTTTGTGATAATACGAATGTAGTTGAATTAACGCTTAGGAGGCTTTCACGACCAATATCATCCACAACAGAGGTGTTTTTGGGGGGTTAGATCACGTAAATATAGAAATGTGTCGCTAAACCCACCACCACCCGACACAGCCAACCAGTAAGGGTGGTCACGTAAACAGAACGTGGCCAATTCGTGTATAGTACAGCACTAGTGCGTAGTGTATAGTGTAGTGTATAGTGTAGTGTATAGTGTATAGTAGTGTATAGTAGTGTATAGTGTAGTGTTTAGTAGTGTATAGTGTAGTGTATAGTGTAGTGTATAGTGTAGTGTATAGCATAGTGTATAGTAGTGTATAGTATAGTGTAGAGTATATTGTAGTGTATAGTGTAGTGTATAGCATAGTGTATAGTAGTGTATAGTGTAGTGTATAGTAGTGTATAGAGTAGTGTATAGTGTAGTGTATAGTAGTGTATAGTAGTGTATAGTGTAGTGTATAGTAGTGTAGTGTATAGTGTAGTGTATAGTAGTGTATAGTGTAGTGTATAGTAGTATATAGTGTAGTGTATAGTGTAGTGTATAGTGTAGTGTACACTACTATAGTGTAGTGTATAGTAGTGTAGTGTATAGTGTAGTGTATAGTGTAGTGTATAGTAGTGTATAGTGTAGTGTATAGTGTAGTGTATAGTAGTGTAGTGTATAGTGTAGTGTATAGTAGTGTATAGTAGTGTATAGTGTAGTGTATAGTAGTGTAGTGTATAGTGTAGTGTATAGTAGTGTATAGTGTAGTGTATAGTAGTATATAGTGTAGTGTATAGTGTAGTGTATAGTAGTGTATAGTGTAGTGTATAGTGTAGTGTATAGTGTAGTGTATAGTAGTGTAGTGTATAGTGTAGTGTATAGTGTAGTGTATAGTGTAGTGTATAGTGTAGTGTATAGTAGTGTAGTGTATAGTGTAGTGTATAGTAGTGTAGTGTATAGTGTAGTGTATAGTAGTGTATAGTGTAGTGTATAGTAATGTATAGTGTATAATGTAATGTATAGTGTAGTGTATAGTGCAGTGTATAGTGTAGTGTATAGTGCAGTGTATAGTGTAGTGTATAGTGTAGTGTATAGTGTAGTGTATAGTGTAGTATATAGTGTAGTGTATAGTAATGTATAGTGTATTGTATAGTGTAGTGTATAGTAGTGCAGTGTATAGTGTAGTGTATAGTGTAGTGTACTAGTACAGCACACCGGTTGTGTGTTGGAGAGCCAAGCCACAACATTTATAATCTTGAAGTTTCACCAGAAATCACAACCAGCTTCATCAGGTGACAGCCAGATTTGGTGAAATATGCCAATTTTATTTTTGAGTCGCCACACGCCAAGGCTATTTATTCAGTCAACAGAGGAGCTGCTCAGTGAGCTCCCGGCCAAAAGCATTCAGGCTCATCAGACCATTGCCCTGACACCAGTGTTGACTTGGTCGCTGTCAATAAATATGATGGCAAGCCTTAATATGACTGCTGCTTATACTGAAAAAAGTATAACTTCTCAGTTTTCAAAGCATAGGCGATGTGTGTGCGTCTTTTTTTGTCACCGTAAATCTAATATTGCATCTTCTTTGGTTCTTTCGGTAAAGTCACGTAGAATGAGAATAAAATAATAAATTGATAAAATAAAATAACACAATAATAATATTCTCACGACGTTTCGGCCACAACACAAGCGGCCTTCATCAGGTGAAGGGACGAGACTGTCTGGTAGGACAGCGCTGGAGTGAAAGAGCCACATTCAGATCACGACCTTTAAGCTGTGTGAGAGGAAACAAAGCGCCTTGACAAAGGAATTAGCATATAATTTAGCATTGAAATGGCTGAATGATTAGCTTGTGACTGGTCACAGAAATAGCTATGTTAAAAGTTAAAGCATACACATCCGCAGAGGCACCCCTTGATAAAGGAATTAGCATAGAATTTAGCATTGAAATAGCTAAGTTAAAGCATACACATCCGCAGAGGCACCCCTTGACAAAGGAATTAGCATAGAATTTAGCATTGAAATAGCTGAGTGAATAGCTTGTAACTGGTCACAGAAATAGCTACGTTAAAGTCAGAGCATACACATTCACCGAGGCACTTAGTACAAATCAAACAGGATAATTTAGCATTGAAATAACTAGGCGAATTTAGCATTGAAATAACTGAGTGATTAGCTAGTGACTGGTCACAGAAATGACTATGTTGAAGTCAAGGCCTACACATCTGAGCTATTCACAGTACTATATATTCACAGTACTATATAGTGAACCAATAAAAAAACCCTAAAATATAAATTACCTTAATGTTATCAATAAACTCTATATTCTCCAATCAGCTAAGCTACCAACAATAAGTCGTTATATATCACAATGCTATACGTGACTTTACCGAAAGAACGAAAGAAGAAGTGATGTTAGGACAAAGTGCGTGTGTGTTTTGGAAGTAACCTGTACAGAGAACTCAGGTGAGACCCGTTGTTCTTGTGATACAGGTCAAAGGGTACTTTTGTGTTTCACGAAGCGTCTGCCTCTCTAGCAACTCATTGTCTTTGAAATAGGGAGCACGCTCGGATCATTCATCAGTTACAAGGCATACCACTTGAAATTTACACGTATAGGAGGAGGTACATTCTCTACAACACGAATTGTAGTTTTGTCTTACGTGTTGACGTAGATTTTGTCTAACTAGGACTAGAAATGCTCCTTGCTGATTCACGTCTGGATGTTCGTAACCATCGGTTGAAGCAAACCCCACTGCTGTTGTTGAGACGCTGTGCACCATTTAATGGTCCAACACATTGACGGCCTTCAGGCCAGGAAAGTCACAACATTTGCACACGAAGGACGCATTCACGCAAGTACCCCGTGCTCCGTTTTGAAGTTTTAAAATGAAACATCTTTGAATTGTGTTGTGCTTTGAATTAGATTATTTTATTTCCTCATTAAAAGCTTGTATCAATTTACATCTGGAAGACTTCATTGAAAAGTACATTTCGTGTGAATTTTCTCTCGTCATTAAGTAGATGGCCTTGCCGGGGGTTCGGTTCAATGCGGACACAAACAGTGTACACATACAGTGTACACACACACAGTGTACACACACAGTGTACACACACACAGTATACACACAGTGCGCACACACAGTGTGCACACTGTGTGCACACTGTGTGTGTACACTGTGTGTGTACATACAGTGTACACACAGTGACACAGTGACGCACACACACAGTGACAGTGTACACACACAGTGACACACACACAGTGACACAACAACAACCGCCATTTGCTACTAAGTGGCGGTGACGTCACCACGACGCTTGTGCCAAGCACAGTGTATACACACAGTGTACACACACAATGTACACACAGTGTATACACAGTGTACACACAGTGTACACATACGCAGTGTACACACACACAGTGTACACACACTGTACACACACAGTGTACACATATGCAGTGTACACACACACAGTGTATACACATAGTGTACACACACACAGCGTACACACGGTGTACACACACAGTGTATACACATAGTGTACACACACAGTGTACACACACAGTGTATACACAATGTACACAATGTACACACACAGTGTGCACACACAGTGTACACACACACAGTGTACACACACAATTTATACACACAGTGTACACATACGCAGTGTACACACACACAGTGTATACACATAGTGTACACACACACAGCGTACACACATAGGGTACACACACAGTGTACACACAGTGTACACACACACAGTGTACACACACACAGTGTACACACACACAGGGTATACACAGTATACACACAGTGTACACACGGTGTACATACAGTGTATACACCCAGTGTACACAGGGTACACACTGTATATATACACACACACAGTGTACACACAGTGACACACAGGGTATACACAGTGTACACACACAGTGTATACAGTGTACACACACACAGTGTACACACACACAGTGTACACACACAATGTACACACACAATGTACACACACACAGTGTACACACACACAGTGTACACATACGCAGTGTACACACACACAGTGTACACACACTGTACACACACAGTGTACACATACGCAGTGTACACACACACAGTGTATACACATAGTGTACACACACACAGCGTACACACGGTGTACACACACACAGTGTATACACATAGTGTACACACACTGTACACACACACAGTGTACACACACAATTTATACACACAGTGTACACATACGCAGTGTACACACACACACAGCGTACACACATAGGGTACACACACAGTGTACACACAGTGTACACACACAGTGTACACACAGTGACACACACACAGTGTATACACACAGTGTACACACACACAGTGTATACACACAGTGTACACAAACAGTGTACACACACACAGTGTACACATAGACACCTGGGAGCCAGAAATCTTTCTGATGGGTCAAATACTCATTTCACTCATTAAAATGCAAATCAATTTATAACATTTTTGACATGCGTTTCTCTGGATTTTTGTTGTTATTCTGTCTCTCACTGTTCAAATAAATCTACCATTAAAATTATAGACTGATCATTTCTTTGTCAGTGGGCAAACGTACAAAATCAGCAGGGGATCAAAATATCTATTTTTATTATTTTATTGTTTCCATTCTACATGGTGGTGACTTTACCGAAATAACCAAGAAGATGAATCCCTGCAGTCACGAAAGCTTTAAATCGAAATTTGAATTGCAAGTGCTTTGAGTGTGTGCACGTGCCGTGTGGAAAAAAATGTACGATATGCTTATGGTGGATATGATTAGGTAATATCGTAGTGTCGCCATATCGCGATAACTTTCGGAGTTGTACAATTCTGCAAGAGCGTTCCCAACTTTGATCGCGTTGTGTGAACGTCATCATTTGGAACGAACCAACTTACCGCTTTAAATAGGGGGGGGGGGGTCGCAGACGCGGTAATGTTTTTTTAAATATATACATCTTCAACAGCAATACAATGACGGAGCGACCGTGACCATCATAGTAGATCATTCAGCATATATTGTTCGAGTAAATACGATTCAAATTATGTGATGGAAGTGCAAGTATAAGATTGATAGTTTGAGCGTCAACCCTTGGCTGGGAGTGGTAGCTCCCAAGTGCCAATGGCTGACGCCTCAAGCCCGGCTCCCAGGACGCTTCTAAACTGTTCGGAACATAACGACTCCCCACCCCCACCCTAAACTCTAAACTTGCACGAACAATTCCTCTCGCCCCTTAAAACTCTGAGCAGGATTGAACTCACGCGAACTGGTAAGTGGGTGTTTTGGTTTTAAAATTTTGACGAAAAAAAAATCCGGTGTTGTGTGACCCCCGTTGCGGCGGTGACACCGCAGGCTGTGGTTGCTCCCCGCCGGGGAAGGCGTCTCCTTCTCGGTAGGCAATCCAGGCCATTCAGGCCCTCCCTGGCGTCTCGGGCCTAGTCTGTCACAAAGAAAATAAACATTTATACATGCTTTGTGGAACTGTTTTCACAGTAAGATACACAGGCAGCAGTCGTAAGAAGAAAGGCTGAAATACAATCGTCAGTAACAGAGGCGTTATGAAAAAGGCCCATTGCCCGATTATGCACCACAGAATTTACTTTTAAGGGCAGTGTTATTGGTAAATATGTAGGGGGTTTTTTTCTCTCGTGATATACCCGTCTTTGTGTTTGTCCTCATGCTTTGGGTTTCGGGCTGTTCCACGCGAGTTTGAAGCCTTTGGTTAAACGAGGTAACACAACCACGGGTCAAGTTATCTCTTGATGCATCACAGCTGTCATAACCCGTACGGTTTACCCCGTATTCTTGTACAGAGACATTGAGTTTTCACGCCCATACGGGGTACAGCCGTTTCAATACGGGCAAAAAAACATGCTTTGGTAACAGTATTGTCTATTTGTGTTTCTACATTGTGATGGGACTTCGCAGGACGAACGTTGATATTCATAAAGACACGTGGTGGCCGATATGGTCTGAATTGATCTGTAATAAGGTAGGGGCACTGATAGAGGTTGACAGCTACGTGGTGGTGAGTGTACTCGAAGTGAATCTCTATTTGTGTGTTTCTCCCTTGTGATGGGACTTTGTTGTTGTTGTTGTTTTAGGCGGCTGCGGGACTGTGCAACGTTGGTGAGTGGCATAGGAGCGGTGGGGGCAACATCCATTGTAGAGTACAATGTCACTACGCTCCCACGTCTACGCTACCCTCCTCCACCAAGCCGCCACACGGACGAGCGTGGTGAAGTATGGTCAAATCATGACCCGGGGCGGCGTGGGGAGACCCTCGTCCGGCAATGGATTAACACATTGGCTCTTACTGTTTATCTCCATATATATAAAAATATGCAAGGTTGTGATTGTGTGTGTTGTCTGTTCAAAATGTTTAGCGTACTTCCCGACATGCAACAAACTGGAAATTTGCCATGTGGGTATTTCCCAGACTGTACACCGTGCAAACATTATACAAATACACTTTTGTGTTTTTTTTAGGGGTGGGGAGGGGAGCTCAATAATGCCTAGATTTTATGCACGGCAAGTGAGCTGTGACGTCAAATCTGTCACGTGACCCGTGCATGTGGAAGCGTCACGCATTCCAGTGTAGCGGTTAGCGTTGTCTGTGTGTGTGTGTCTGTGTGTTGTGGGGAGCGATAGTGTAGCGGTTAGCGCGCTGCGCTATGAACCTGGCGACCCAGGTTCGATTCCTGCTCACGGCCAACACCAGTGACGATTATCTGAACCGGTCCCGGGCCTCCCCTAGGTCGACTCAGCCTCAAATGAGTACCTGGTGCGGTGTGTAAACATTGCCACTAGGGAGACAAAGGCGGTCAAGCGTGGTGCTGGCCACCCACCCCCTCGTGTACCGTCCCGGCCTTCATAGGTGCTCGCTAACAGCACTTGCTCCTACAGTCTGTTAAGGCTATATGGGGGATCTTTTTGTGTCTGTGTGTGTCTGTGTGTGTGTCTGTGTGTTTGTGTCTGTGTGTGGAAGCCTAATGCATTGTAGTGTAGTGGTTAGCGCTACGCCGCGCTACGAACCCGGCGACCCGAGTTCGATTCCCGCTCACGGCCACCACCGGTGACGATTATTTGAACCGGTCCTGGGCCTCCCCTAGGTCGACTCAGCCTCTAACGAGTAACTGTTGTGGTGTGAACATCGCCACTGGGGAGACAAAGGCGGCCGGGTGTGGTGAATTCAAGCCTGGGTAGTACAGCTAGTCCTGTATATACCTACACAGCCTACATACAACAGAATAAGTAGTATCTCTTGGCCCTGTAGTTGTATCTACTGACTGTACAGTAGTATCTACTGAGCCAGTAGTAGCTACTGACTGTTTAGTAGTATTTACTGACTGTAGTAACTACTGACCGTAGTAGTATTTACTGGCCCTACAGTAGTGTCTACCGACTCTATAGTAGTAACGACTAACTGTATAGTAGTATCTGCTGACTCTATAGGAGTATTCACTGACTATAGTAGTAACTACTAACTCTATATCAGTATCTACTCACTCTATAGTAGTGCCTACTGACTCTAGTAGCTACTGACCGTAGTTGTATCTGCTGACTGTAGCAGTATTTGCTGACTGTAGTGGTATAGTCTGACTGTTTTAGTATCTACTAACTCTATATAGCGGTATGTACCAACTCGATAGCATTATTTACTATTACTACAGCAGTGCATACCGACTGTGGTGGATCCTGCTCTGACTACAGCAGTGCATACTTACTGTGGTGGTAACTGCTATCACTACAACAGTGCATACTGACTGTGGCGGTACTTGCTATCACTACAGACCAATTTACTCTGACAGAGACCCACAGACTCACACAGAGACCCATAGACTCACACAGAGACAAATTTACTCTGACAGAGACCCACAGACTCACACAGAGACCCATAGACTGATAGACTCACACAGATACCAATTTACTCTGACAGAGGCCCACAGACTCACACAGAGACCCATAGACTCACACAAATACCAATTTACTCTGACAGAGGCCCACAGATTCACACAGAGACCCATAGACCCACACAGAGACCAGTTTACTCTGACAGAGACCCACAGACTCACACAGAGCCCCATAGACTCACACAGAGACAAATTTACTCTGACAGAGACCCACAGACTCACACAGAGACCCATAGACTCACACAGATACCAATTTACTCTGATAGAGGCCCACAGACTCACACAGATACCCATAGACTCACACAGATACCAATTTACTCTGACAGAGGCCCAAAGACTCACACAGATACCCATAAGCCCACAGACTCACACAGAGACCCACAGACTCACACAGAGACCCACAGACTCACACAGAGACCCACAGACTCACACAGAGACCCACAGACTCACACAGAGACCCATAGACTCACGACACAGGCGGTCCCCACGAGGTGGTCGTCAGCCGTGCCCGGCGGCTGAGCATTACTCACCCCCCCCCCCCCCCCACCACGTCGCTGTCTCCACAGCTGCCGTGATGAGTGTCGCTGTCTTCCTGCTGTCTCCACAGCTGCTGTGACGAGTGTCGCTGTCTTCCTGCTGTCTCCACAGCTGCCGTGACGAGTGTCGCTGTCTTCCTGCTGTCTCACAGCTGCCGTGACGAGTGTCGCTGTCTTCCTGCTGTCTCCACAGCTGCCGTGATGAGTGTCGCTGTCTTCCTGCTGTCTCCACAGCTGCCGTGACGAGTGTGGCTGTCTTCCTGCTGTCTCACAGCTACCGTGACGAGTGTCGCTGTCTTCCTGCTGTCTCCACAGCTACCGTGACGAGTGTCGCTGTCTTCCTGCTGTCTCCACAGCTGCCGTGACGAGTGTCGCTGTCTTCCTGCTGTCTCCACAGCTGCCGTGACGAGTGTCGCTGTCTTCCTGCTGTCTCTACAGCTGCCGTGACGAGTGTCGCTGTCTTCCTGCTGTCTCACAGCTGCCGTGACGAGTGTCGCTGTCTTCCTGCTGTCTCCACAGCTGCCGTGACGAGTGTCGCTGTCTTCCTGCTGTCTCCACAGCTGCCGTGACGAGTGTCGCTATCTTCCTGCTGTCTCCACAGCTGCCGTGACGAGTGTCGCTGTCTTCCTGCTGTCTCTACAGCTGCCGTGACGAGTGTCGCTGTCTTCCTGCTGTCTCACAGCTGCCGTGACGAGTGTCGCTGTCTTCCTGCTGTCTCCACAGCTGCCGTAATTAGTGCCGGTGACTCCAGGTTGTCTCTGGCCGCTGCCGTGATGAGTGCCGGTGACTCCAGGTTGTCTCTGGCCGCTGCCGTGATGAGTGCCGGTGACTCCAGGTTGTCTCTGGCCGCTGCTGGAGCTCACAGGAACATTCTGGTGAGTCGCTTTTAGGGGGGCTCACCGGTGCTCTGTGTACTACTATACACTGTACACTACTATACACTGTACGCTATACTATACACTGTACGCTATACTATACACTGTACACTATACACTGCACACTATACACTAAACTATACACTGTACACTATACTGTACGCTATACTATACACTGTACACTATACTATACACAACTATACACTACATTACTATACACTACACAACTATACACTGTACACTATACACAACTATACACTACATTACTATACACTACACAACTATACACTATACACTGTACACTATACACAACTATACACTACATTACTATACACTACACAACTATACACTGTACACTATACACAACTATACACTACAATTACTATACACTACACTACTATGCACTACATTACTATACACTACACTACTATACACTACACTATACCCTACACTACTATAAACTACAGTACTATACGCTACTATACACTATGCACTACTATACACTACAATGTAATATACACTACTATACACTACAATCGGTCCTGGGCCTCCCCTAGGTTGACTCAAAAGAGTAGCTGGTGTAGCGGTGTGTCGTAGTAAACAAAGCCACTGGGGAGACAAAGGCGGTTCGGCGTGGTGCTGGCCACCCACCCTCTCATGTGCCACAGTGCCGGCAGCCTTGATAGGTGCTTCTCTTCGCTAACAGCACTTGCCCCTATAGCCTGCCGTGGCTACACGGGGGACCTTTGTGTCTGTGTGAGTGATGACATGTGGCTCCGTGATGCCTCTGTCCGCTGGGATGCAGCTGAAGCCGGTGCCTGCGATGCTTCGTCTGCTGCAGTCGGTCGGTGTCGAGGGCGACACATTCACGTGGGAGCAGGTGGGTCCCATCACGACCACCAACACCATCATCATCTGCGTGGCTAGGAGATGTTGACTACCTCGCCTGGTGTACAGGAGGTCGTGGGACCCACCATCATCATTATCAGGGTGGCTAGGAGATGTTGACTACCTCGCCTGGTGTACAGGAGGTCGTGGATTCTATCGCGACCCTGACACCTGCTGTATAATTTGGATTTACAGGATTATCACAGATGGCTACGTGCGGTGCGAAAGAAGTTCAACATAGTACAGACGTTACACTCACCCACCCACTCACCCAACCACTCGTCCACCCACTCATTCATTGACCTACTCAGCCACCCACTCACCCAACCACTCACCCACTCCATTTACCCACACACTAACACTCACTCATCCAACCACTCACTCATCCACTCACTCACCCAACCACTCACTCTACTCACCCTCTAACCCATCCACTCACCCTCTAACCCATCCACTCACTGACTAGTCCATCTCTTCCGCCCATGCCACTAAATCACTGATCCACCCACCCACTCACTGATTCTCTCACTGATCCACACACCCACTCACTCACCTACTCACTCACCTACCCACCCACTCACCCACTCAATCACTCAACCACCCACTCACTCACCTACCCACCCACTCACCCACTCAATCACTCAACCACCCACTCACTAACTCATCCACTCACTCACCCACTCACTCACCCACCCACCTACTCACCCACTCAGTCACCCACTCGTGTGTGTGCATGCATGCGTGTGTGTGTGCATGTGTGTGTACGTCCCACGTAGGCGTACCACTACGTGGGACAATACATCAAGCGGAGACAACTTTACGATGTAGAGAGGCCGTACCTGGTGAGGTGTGGCGGGGACCCCCTGGGGGAGGTGTTTGGTGTGGAGGGATTCTCACTCAGAGATCCCAGGTGAGGGAGATAGAAAGAGGGTGGAGAGAGATTTGGTGGGTGGGTGAGTGAGTGTGGGTGAGCGGATGAGTTATTTAGTGAGTGAGTGGGAGGGAGGGCGAGTGGGGGAGTGAATTATTGAGTGGGTGGGTGAGCTGTTTAGTGAGTGGGTGAGTGATTGAGTGGGTGAATATTCTTTGGTTCTTTCACTAAAGTCACGTAGATAGAAAAATTATAATTTAAAAAGTGAAATAAAAATAAACAAACACGAGAGAGAGGGGTGGAGAGAGAGAGGGGCGGTAGATAGAGCCTGCATCCAAACCCAGCCTGGATCTCCCTGTCCCTCTCTTCCAGACACTCGGTGGCAGCGCTGTTCGTGAAGTCATTCTCCATAGTGACGGCCGACAGCAGGCGAGGTGAAGTTCCCCTCCCTCCTCCTCACTCCCTCCTTCTCACTCCCTCCCCGGGTTCATAGCGCGATGTAGCGCTAACTACAATACCGCTACCCATATACAGTCATACACTCACTCACACACTCACACACACTCACACATTCACTCACATACACACACTCACACATTCACTCACTCACACTCACATATTCACTCACTCACACACTCACACACACTCACACACACTCACACATTCACTCACTCACACACACACTCACTCACACACACTCACACACACTCACACATTCATTCACTCACACACTCACACACACACACTCAACAACAACAACAACCGCCATTCGCCACTAAGTGGCGGTGACGTCACCACGACGCTTGTGCCAGGCTATGTGCACCCTGAGGCCACGTGAAGTGTCGAACGCCCGCTGGCAGGAGGTCACGGGGCAGACCCAGGTGCCACGGGTCGACTGACTGAGATGACTGGCTGATGCACCACCTGTGCCCCCTACTGTGCCAACCTGCTGTGCTTTAGCCACCCGGCGCTCCGCTCGCTGTTGTGAGCGTCGCTCCTCCGCCCTCCGTTGTTGTTGGAGGGCGACTGCCTCCAACTGCCCAGTAGCATCCTTCACGAGCCTCCTCCACAGAGGCCGATCTTGACACCGCTGGTACCAGTCATCGGCAAGTCCACTCAGCTCCACGTCCTCCTGTACCACATCACTCCATCTCTTCTCTAGCCCGTGCCGCGCCCGCTTAGCCCCCTCAATCCGGCCAAACAAAAGCTGTTTCGGCATGCGGTGGCTGGGCATGCGGGCTACATGACCCAGCCATCGCAGCCTTGCCTGCCGGAGGAGCTCACCGATGGGACCCTGCCCAGATCTTTCAAGGATTTGTGAGCTCCTCACACAATCCAGTCTGGTTAAACCCAGGATGGATTGTAGGCAGGCCAGCCTAAATGTTTCGACCCGGCGAAGATGTTCCATTAGGGGGGGTCCACGTTTCGCAAGCGTAGAGAAGGGAGGGAATGACCGTGGCCGAGAAGACCTGAAGCTTAGTGCGGAGCGACAGACCAGGTAGCTTCCACACAGTGTTACGCAACCGATGAAAAGATATTGCCGCGATGCTGAATAATCCTTGCCAGGACCTTTCCCGGCACACTGAGGAGTGAGATGCCCCTGTAGTTGTTACAGTCTGTGCGGTCCCCCTTCTTAAAAAGGGGGACCACCAGGGCATCCTTCCAATCCTGCGGAACCCGTCCAGTGGTCCAGACCGTTATGATGTCATATAGGGCAGTCTGTGCACAAACGCCACCCTCAGCATTTCGCTTGGGAGATCATCTCTGCCCGCTGCCTTTCCTGGTCTCAGACTCCGGATCGCCTTCAGTACTTCCTCAACAGATGGCACCTCAGCCAGCCACTCACAGGGGGTGACTTCTTCCAATATTTGAGGCACCGCAGCCACAGCAGGGTCATCCTCACTTTGTGCCACGATGTTTTCCTGGCTGAGGGATTTTCCCTCCCCCAGGACCTCACAGAAATGCTCAGCAAATCTGCAAACCTGTTCCTGGGGGTCGGAGATTGGATCACCGTTTTTTCCCCTGATGGTAATAGTAAACAGACACACACACAGACACACACACAGACACACACACACAGACACACACACAGACACACAGACACGCACAACAATAACAACAACCGCCATTCACCACTCAGTGGCAGTAATGTCACCACGACGCTTGTGCCAGGCTATGTGCACCTTGAGGCCACGTGAAGTGTTGACCGACCGCTGGCAGGAGGTCACGGGGCAGACCCAGGTGCCACGGGTCGACTGACTGAGATGATATACACACACGGAGACACACAGACAGATACACACAGACACAGATACACACAGACACACACAGACACACACAGACACAGATACACACAGAGAGACAGATACAGACAGAGAGAGACACACAGAGAGACAGATAGATACACAGAGAGCGTTTGTTAATGTATGTCTCATTAAGGACAATTTAATGTTCATATTTTTACCTCAGAATGTAAAAAAAATGTTCCTCAATGTTCAAAATATTTTTTGTTTACCTCAGAATATTTATAAAAAATACTAATGTTCTTTTTTTTACCTCAGAATGTAAAAAAGATTTGTTTTTACCTCACAATATAAAAAAATTGTTTACCTCAATGTAGAAATTCTATTCTTTTACCTCACTCACACTCTTGAATGCGTTTATTGCCGTTTAATATATTAAACTTTTGCACATTTTACCTCATCGTTTCCTGTTAGCACTTTACGAGTTCACCGTGTGTGCGTGTGTGTGGGGAGCGTTGGTGCGCCAAAGCAAACCCCTCCAGTGAAGGCCCCCCGTGTGGCCTCTAACAGACTGTAGGGGCAAGTGTCTCTTAGCAGCTCGCAGCAACTGCGAGCACCGTCACGACAAAATTATCTTACATCCACGTTCACCCTCTGTGAATATTCACACGCACGTGGGAGACGCGCTAACCCATCCCTAGCGATCCGAGCGGTGCGTCTTAAGAGTGCGAGGATTATTCTCCTGGCCGCTCTAACACCGTTGCCACGTGACGAGCGACCTGACGGAGCTGCTTTCACTTGGTGCAGGGCAGGCCGCTCGCGTGGACCAAGATTGGCACAGCAACTCAGTGGGGGGCCCCCTTACACCCTGGTGGCAATACACTTAGTTTAGTTTTACTTAGGTCTCTGTTAGTGTGGGTCTCTGTGGGTATCTGTGTGGGTCTCTATGGGTCTCTGTGGGTCTCTGTGGGTATGGATCTCTGTGGGTCTGTGTGGGTCTCTATGAGTATGGGTCTGTGGGTCTATGTGAGTGTGGGTGTCTGTGGGTCTCTGTGAGTCTATGTGGGTCTCTATGAGTCTCTGTGGGTCTCTATGAGTATGGGTCTCTATGAGTCTGTGAGTCTGTGTGGGTCTCTATGAGTCTCTATGGGTCTGTGTGGGTCTCTATGAGTATGGGTCTCTGTGAGTATGGGTCTCTGTGGGTCTCTATGAGTCTCTGTGGGTCTCTGTGAGTATGGGTCTCTATGAGTCTGTGTGGGTCTCTGTGGGTCTCTATGAGTCTCTATGGGTCTGTGTGGGTCTCTATGAGTATGGGTCTCTGTGAGTATGGGTCTCTGTGGGTCTCTATGGGTCTGTGTGGGTCTTTCCCTCCCCCCCCCCTTTATCCCCTGGCTGTCGCCTCCCCCTCGGGTGTCGGCCACGCCCACACCTCATCCAATCAGGAGTCTCTGGCTCACGGATGACGCGTCACCTCCAGCTTCCGGCGCTCAGCAGCACTTCCGGGGCGTGTAGAGTCCTGGGAGTCGGCGGCTGCGTCACGTGACCACTCCCACGTGGCTGCGTGCTGCCCGCTCCGTCCGTAGTTACCGTGAAAGACTTGAGACTTGCTGTATTTAGACTATATCGTGACATATTGAGGCGTTAAAACTATCACGGTTTGTTACTTGAACGATTTCCCTTCCCGCCGTGTAATAATGGGCAGTGTTTGGTAAGACTGTTGTTTTGTTTTTCATCATAACGGGACACATTTTTTACATTATTCCACATGCATAGCGGGGGGTAGGGTGTGAGCTTGAGACGTTTGGAAGCCGGTTTAGCATGAGCACTTTAAGATTTCGTCAATAATGTAATCGGTCTTGCTCAAGCAAATACATTATGAAATTTGCACACGTGTCAATAACGATTGAATTTTTTTACACGTGGAAAAATGTGTTCTATTTTTTTGCAAAAAATTGCAAATGCAGTTTATTTTCCAAGTGTTGTGAAAGCCTTTATTCTTAATGCTCTGTTGAGCACGAAGTGCCCGTGGGTATAACCTGTGGTAATCCCCATATATATAAAAGGCAAAGTTGTGAATGTGTGTGTTGTCTGTACTTCTCCACATGCAACAAACTGGAAATTTGCCATGTGGGTACTTTCCAGGCTGTACACCATGCAAACATTATACAAATACACTTTTGTATTTTTTTAGGGGGGGGGGAGCTCAATAATGCATTTTATTTTTTGCACGGCAAGTGAGCTGTGACGTCAAATCTGTCACGTGACCACTTGTGTGCACCCAGCACGTGCCTGTCCAAGTAATAAACTCCACTCGTTAACACTTGTGTGCACCCAGCACGTGCCTGTCCAAGTAATAAACTCCACTCGTGAACACTTGTGTGTACCCAGCACATGCCTGTCCAAGTAATAAACTCCACTCGTGAACACTTGTGTGCACCCAGCACGTGCCTGCCCAAGTAATAAACTCCTGAGCACGAGGCGCGAGCGACTAACCAAGACATGGACAGAAGAGAGTGGTGGCAAGGCGAGTTGGCAGACGACATCTACCGCGTCCTTCGAGAGAAGGTATCCGCCTCTCTCGTCAATAGGCCTCCTACACGCAGACGCGAATCCTACGAACTGATTTACACGGCACGTACGTTTGAGTGCTCGACTCGCAGTGAGTGGGTTGCAAGTTCAATCCTGGCCAGCGGATCAACCCAGCCCCCTATCTCTCCGGGGACTATAACATGAGCAATACGGTTCGAAGAATAAAAGTGGCTGTGCTTTGGAGCTACGGATCTCCACACCTCGTGGTTTTGTTTCATCATAGGCTGAGGACTATTCTTAGCTCTTTCGGTAAAGTCACGTTGAAGGGAAACAATAAAATAATAATATATATAAAACAATAAAAAATTATCACGACATTTCAACCATAACACAAACGGTCGTCATCAGGTGTGTCGGTTTGCATAAAGTTATCTATTTTAAAACGATTTATTTATTTATAAAAACGTCAGCGCCACGCGCAGCGATTTGGCAGTTTATTTAGAAGGACTAGTCCATCTATGTTCTGAAAAGAGGAGGGGGGAGACGAAAAATTAATGTATGCTGTCTGAAAGCCACTGTAAGCGTGAACAATCAATTAAGACCTGAAATGGTTTATCAAATCTTTCCAATGATTGCTAAGCCAGAATCCATCTTCTCGGTTGAAATTGTCTCTGTGCTTGTATATGTGGATAACCTCATGAACGAATCTCTCATGGTAGCCAGATGGCTTACAAAGGCTGAGAACTACCGAATTAGTTCTTCGCCATCTTTCACTCGCTTGAAAAGGGAGACAATTTTGGCCCGTGGCTTTTGTCACTCTTGGTTTGCGTGACGGCGAAAGTTAAATGCTGTGGCCCACCGTAACCGGGCACGTCGCCTCCTTCGACCCCCAGAATAATCTATTATCGTTTCAAAACACCTCTTGACCTCTTGACCCAACTCCACAGCGTCCCAACTGCCCTACCAAACCCCGCGTCCTCTTTTTGTTTTTCCCTCGCAGGAGCTGTCGCTGCCTCGGTTTTGCGCTACGCTCGCCCCAGCTGCACCTCCGTCGCCACTTCGTCGACCTCCTGGCAACGCTGAGCGAGCACCTGCAGCTGAGTGTGGCCACGCACCACCTGGCCATCGCGATGTTAGACGTGTTCATGGACCGCCACGACATCACCGTCCTCTGCCTCTACACCTGCTCAATCTGCTACCTCATTATAGCAGGTCGGTCAATCGCTCACGTGCCCACCCACCCACCCGATCACCCGATCACTCGCTCATTTCTCGCTCGTACGCTTGGTCGCTTGCTCACCGTCGGCATGCGTGTCCCTGACACCCTGCGCAGCCAAGTTCGAGGAGATGGATGAGCAGGTGCCGCGACTGGACTGGGTGAACCGGCTGGAGGTGATGACCAAGCAAGGGCTAAGTCTGTCCAAGGAGGAATTGCAGCAGACGGAGGTAGCTGCATGCCCCTATTAATTCAGCATGCAATGTTTCACCCCAGAACCGTTCCGTGCATTGTCATGATTCAAGGTCACGATTTGATTCAAGAAACCAATTGTTTCGTCTTGTTACTTTACAATCTTACTCTGTGGGTCTGTCGGTAAAGTCACGTAGATGGAAAAATAATTTTAAAAAATCACGACGTTTCGATGGCAACACAAGCAGTTGTCCTCAGGTGATTGCTTGTGTTGCGATCGAAACGTCAAAGACCCAAAGAGTATGAACACATCATCTCTGTTTCATGCCAACTAATTATTCTGTAAACAATTTGAATGTACAGCCCGAATTTGAATATAGAAGCGTGTCTTCTTACTAGATAACAGGAAGGCAAAAGCTGCAGAATAACATTACCACAGCAGACCTGACGAATGAACGTGGAGTGGTGCAGGAAATTCTCCCTTCCTATGGTGGGGCTCAGTCTCTCCGTAAAACAATCACCCCGTGACGATTTGCTTGCGTTGCGATCGAAACATCGTGATATTTTTTGTTAATTTTTCAATCTACGTGGCTTTACCGAAAGACCCAAAAGAATATGATCGTCTTCTTTGGTTCTTTCGGTAAAGTCACGTAGAATGAGAATAAAATAATCACTTGATGAAATAAATAACACAATAATGAGAATATTATTGTGTTATTTTATCAATGTATTATTTTATTCTCATTCTACGTGGTGACTTTACCGAAAGAACCAAAGAAGATGAATCCTTGCAGTCACGAAAGCTTTAAATCGAAATTTAATATGATGGTCATTGCATTTACCCGTGCAGACGAAGGGCCGAGTTGACTCCTTGACCAGACATTTGAACTGTTTTGCGAGCCACGCACCAAATAAACCCTCCAGGCAACACGCAGCAGCGTGGCGGACTGAATGCTTCACGGAGTGGTGGCAGCTGTGCCGTGCCAGCCCACTCTCCCATCTGCCTCCCCCCTGCACAGTTCCTGCTGCTGTGTACACTCGACTGGAACCTGTGCACGCCCACAGCGGCGCACTTCGTGAACTACTTCCTGTGGCTGTCGCGGCGTGAGGACGCCCCGGCTGGAGGCTCGTCCTACCGGCATGCGTACACGACCAAGTACACGGCCCACTTCCTTCAGCTCGCCCTGCAAGGTGCTCGCAGAGCTGTAGAGGAGCGCTTCGTAGGCAACGCTAAGGTGACCAGCGAAGAAGGGACAGTGCCTGAAACGTCACCGAATATATCTATTTTTTCCAACGTCGGAATGTTGATATTCTTAGCTCTTTCGGTAAAGTCACGTTGAAGGGAAACAATAAAATAATAAAATATATATAAAACAATAAAAAATCTCACGACGTTTCGACCATAACACAAACGGTCGTCATCAGGTGTGTCGGTTCGCATTAATTTATTTATTTTATAACGGGGTATTTAAAAAAACGTCAGCGCCACGCGCAGCGATTTGGCAGTTTATTTAGAAGGACGAGTCCATCTATGTTCTGAAAAGAGGAGGGGGGAGACGAAAAATTAATGTATGCTGTCTGAAAGCCACCGTAAGCGTGAACATGTCTTAATTGATTGTTCACGCTTACGGTGGCTTTCAGACAACATACATTAATGTTTCGTCTCCCCCCTCCTCTTTTCAGAACATAGATGGACTCGTCCTTCTAAACAAACTGCCAAATCGCTGTCCGTAGTGCTAACGTTTTTATAAATAAATAAATAAACACACACAAACACCTATTCTTAGTTTTTTCGGTAAAGTCACGTTGAAGAGAAACAACAAAATAATAAAATATATAAAACAATAAAAAAATTCTCACGACGTTTCGACCATAACTCAAACGGTCATCTTCAGGTGTGTTGGTTTGCATAAATTTATTTTTAAACGGCGCATTTATTTATTTATAAAAAACGTTAGCGTCACGCGCAGCGATTTGGCAGTTTACCCAGGACTAGTCCATCTATATTTTGAAAAGAGGAGGGGGGAGACGAAATTTTTTATAATGTATGCTGTCTGAAAGCCAATGTAAGCGTGAACAATCAATTAAGAACTGAAATGGTTTATCAAATATTTCCAATGATTGCTAAGATAGAATCCATCTTCTCGGTTGAAATTGTCTCTGTGCTTGTATATGTGGATAGCCTCATGAACGAATCTCTCATGGAAGCCAGATGGCTTACAAAGAACCTCTGTCTCGGAAAAGTCAATGGCATGTGAGCCTACTGAATTAGAACAATGATCTGCTACGGCCGAGGTGTTGGTCCTACCGTGTTTAAGGTCTGCTTTGTGTTCACGAATGCGGTCCGAGACATGGCGTTTGGTTTCTCCAATGTAACTACTACCACAGAGGCAACTTAGTTTGTAGACACCAGGGTATTGTATGTCCGGAATCACATCTTTTACAGACGGAACCAGATCACGGATTTTATGTAATGTGTTGAAACGGACCTGGATCTTGTGTTTATTCAAGATTTTGGAGATCTTTTTTGTGATCCCAGCAATGTAGGGTAAAGTGATGGTTTTGAAAGGCTCCTCAAGAGGGTTCTTCTTCATGGTTTGAGTGATACCATTGGAATCATTGAAGACTTGGTTCATCAAGGACTAAACACTGAGGTACCCCCCCTGGTGAGACACTGTTTAACCAATACATACTTCACTTGGAATGGAACTTTCTACAAACAAACTGAGGGCACCCCAATGGGCTCCCCCCTTTCTCCAGTTATAGCTAACATTTTCATGCAGAAATTTGAGACTGACGCCATCCAGACTGCCACTCTGCGCCCAACCTTATGGAAGAGGTACGTGGATGACACTTTTGTCATCTGGCCACATGGCCGGCCTGCTCTAGACCAATTCTTCGACCACATCAATTCCATACACCCAGCCATCAGATTTACCATGGAAGTCGAAATAGATGGCAAGATACCTTTTTTGGATGTCCTAATTAAAAAGAGACCTGATGGTTCAATGAGCCACTCTGTCTACAGGAAAGCTACCCATACGGATGCTTATCTGAAACCGGATTCCCACCACCATCCATCACAGAAGAATTCTCTCATCAAGACTCTGTATCATAGAGCCCAATGCATATCCGACCAGGAACACATAAGCAGTGAACTCAAGCACGTACACCAAGCTCTTAGGGCTAATGGTTACTCCGACTATACAATCCGCAAAGCTATCACTCAAACCATGAAGAAGAACCTTCTTGAGGAGCCTTTCAAAACCATCACTTTACCCTACATTGCTGGGATCACAAAAAAGATCTCCAAAATCTTGAATAAACACAAGATCCAGGTCCGTTTCAACACATTACATAATATCCGTGATCTGGTTCCGTCTGTAAAAAATATAATTCCGGACATACAATACCCTGGTGTCTACAAACTAAGTTGCCTCTGTGGTAGTAGTTACATTTGAGAAACCAAACGCCATGTCTCGGACCGAATTCGTGAACACAAAGCGGACCTTAAACACGGTAGGACCAACACCTCGGCCGTAGCAGATCATTGTTCTAATTCAGTAGGCTCACATGCCATTGACTTTTCCAAGACAGAGGTTCTTTGTAAGCCATCTGGCTTCCATGAGAGATTCGTTCATGAGGCTATCCACATATACAAGCACAGAGACAATTTCAACCGAGAAGATGGATTCTATCTTAGCAATCATTGGAAATATTTGATAAACCATTTCAGTTCTTAATTGATTGTTCACGCTTACATTGGCTTTCAGACAGCATACATTATAAAAAATTTCGTCTCCCCCCTCCTCTTTTCAAAATATAGATGGACTAGTTCTGGGTAAACTGCCAAATCGCTGCGCGTGACGCTAACGTTTTTTTCTAAATAAATAAATGCGCCGTTTAAAAATAAATTTATGCAAACCAACACACCTGAAGATGACCGTTTGAGTTATGGTCGAAACGTCGTGAGAATTTTTTATTGTTTTATATATTTTATTATTTTGTTGTTTCTCTTCAACGTGACTTTACCGAAAAAACTGAGAATATGAATTACTGCAGTCACGAAAGCTTTAAATAAAAACACACAAACACCGTTAAATAAATAAATAAATGCAAACCTCCACTTCTTTCAAATGTTTCTTGCCGTTGCTTTTCACACCTGATGATGACCGTTTGTGTTATGGTCGAAACGTCGTGAGAATTTTTATTGTTTTATATATATTTTATTATTTTATTGTTTTCCTTCAACGTGGTGACTTTACCGAAAGAGCTAAGAATATTAATTACTGCAGTCACGAAAGCTTTAAATCAAAATTTTAGTCGGAATGTTTGTTCAAATGTTCAGGGTGCCGTTGGCCCAACGTTCCTCGTTCACTGGGTGCTTGTGCGTTTAAGCGTCTGTGTGTGTGCCTGCCTGTCATTCCTGTGTGCAGGGTAGAGGTGGCATAGCGGTTAGCGCTACGCTGCAGCTACGACCCTGGACACCCTGCTGGTCCAATGCCCGCTCACGGCTATCACCAGTGACGATTATCTGAACCGGTCCTGGGCCTCCCCTAGGTCGACTCGGCCTCAAATGAGTAACTCAATGCGGTGTGTAAACATCGCTAGCACTGGGGAGACAAAGGCGGCCGGGCGTGGTGCTGGCCACCCACCCCCTCGTGTGCCGTGCCGGCCTTCATAGGTGCTCGCTAACAGCACTTGCCCCAACAGTCTGTTAAGGCTAAACGGAGGGTTTTTGTCTTTGTGTGTATGCAGACCACGTATTCCTGAGTTTCCGTCCATCCGTGGTGGCGGCTGCAAGCATAGCATTGGCCCGTATAGAAGTGAAGCTGCCCTCTGCGTGGACTCTGTACATGCAACACTTCACTGGCCTTGCCTGGGAGATGATCCTGCCGTGCGCGGAGCAGCTGATTTGGTGATTTGCACGACAAAACAACACAAAGCTCTCCTAAGTGACCGTTTAAGAGACCTATTAAGGCTGAGTTGTGGCTCACGAGGCAGCAACGTGCTCTTTTCTCTCCACAATTTATGTTTACAAACCAATACCGGTTACCCGTTAAAGCCGAATTTACCCAAGGGAAATTGAATACAGGTTATGCGTCGCTGCCCGAACCATCATTGCGGCCCAAAACCATCACTGCTTTAAGATTAACTGTTAGTCAAAGTGAAAGTGGTCTCCCAGGTCAAATGAGCAATGTCGGTGGGACCGAGGTAGTCGTGTCAATCCAACATTCACACGGTGGAGGCCAGTGTCTCCAGAGGACAAATACTGTTGTCAAGTTGGCATGACGAGAGACTACTAAAAAAAAACACGAGTATGCCATTGTGCAACAGATGGCAAATATTTTAAACAATATCCATGACGACTAAATGAAGCTGATATGTGGATTCCTGTGCGTGCGAATTTCACGTCCTAGTCCATCACGGATGCCCTGAGACTCGGTGAGGCGCTCCAGCATTACCCATGGTGCCTTGTGACTCATTGGTAGATGGGCCCTTATGGTTGAGGTTTCTCATCACCTTGCTGAATTAAATAAGCAGATGAACGCTAAACGATTAGACATTCCTCTGGTGCTGTTGCTGGCTTCTTAGTATTTTGGGCCTGTGCTTAGCAACCGTTATTTAAACATAACAACATTAAGTTGCACACTCTTAATTTTTAGAGATTGGAGAGTATGGTTTTCAGATTTTGCCCCAGGGTTGTTTCCACTTATGTTATATTGAGGACAAACTACTACAAACGACAGTACTATGCAGTGGTGTTAATTACTGCAGTACATCCTAGATGTTTTTATTGATGTTAAATTATTATATTGCTGTCAAGGGCACGGTGTGATATTGGGTTCAAGGATCACAAGATGGGCGTGAACCTAACATTATTAGACCCACATGCATGGACCTGTGTGTGTCAAGATGGGCTTGAACCTAACATGATTAGACACACAGGCATGGACCTGTGTGTGTCAAGATGGGCTTGAACCTAACATGATTAGACCCACAGGCATGGACCTGTGTGTGTCAAGATGGGCTTGAACCTAACATGATTAGACACACAGGCATGGACCTGTGTGTGTCAAGATGGGCTTGAACCTAACATGATTAGACCCACAGGCATGGACCTGTGTGTGTCAAGATGGGCTTGAAGCTAACATGATTAGACCCACAGGCATGGACCTGTGTGTGTCAAGATGGGCTTGAACCTAACATGATTAGACACACACAGGCATGGACCTGTGTGTCTGTTCTAACTCTACGTCCTCCCCCTGTGTTCGAACTCTTCAGTAAATACAACTTCAACAGGAAGCAGGTCATGGAGCTTCAGGAAAATTCTGCTGTCCACTCTGAGCAGCCCTCCCACTCAGCCTCAGCCATACCACGTGTGCCTCTTCACCAGTCAACTCTACAGCAGCAGCAGCAGCCACAGCCACTACAGCAGCAGCAGCAACAGCAGCAGCCACAGCAGCAGCAACAGCAGCAGCAGCAGCCACAACAACAGCAGCAGCCACAGCAGCAGCAGCAACAGCAGCAGCAACAGCAGCAGCAACAGCAGCAACAACAGCAGCAGCAGCAACAGCAGCAACAGCAGCAACAGCAGCAGCCACAGCAGCAGCCACAGCAGCAGCAACAACAGCAACAAATGATGCAGCAGCAGCAACTGCAGCAGCAGCAGAAACCACAGCAGCAGCAGCCACAACAACAACAGCAGCAGGAGCAATAGCAGCAGGAGGAGCAGCAGCAGCCACAGCAGCAGCCACAGCAACAGCCACAGTAGCTGCAGCAGCAGCCACAGCAACAACAACAACAGCAGCAGCAACAGCAGCAGCCACAGCAGCAGCAGCCACAGCAGCAGCAGCAACAACAGCAGCAGGAGGAGCAGCATCTGGTGCCCAAGTCGGTGCAGACGCCACCTGTGGAGGTGGGTCAGGAGATGGAGTCGTCGTCGCCGCCGCTGCCGCCGCCGTTCAGCAACATTTGGGATGACCACGTTTTGGCCGTGCAAGCCGCGTGTCAGCAGGAACCTGGCCATCGAGCCGCACAACAGATAGATCGGCAGGCTGTGCGGCGATTGCTGTTGCGTTTTCGGCAGGGCACCGATTTCAGGAATGCAGAACACGGAGCGAGTTGTCGGTCAAAGCTCAGCTCGTCAGAGCTTTGGTCGGCAAGCTGGGGGGGTGGGGGGTGTTCAAGGAGGCTGTAGATCCATACTCTTTGGTTCTATTGGGTAAAGTCACGTAGGTAAAAAATAAAATAACAAAAATCACGACGTTTCGGCCACAACACAAGCGGCCTTCATCAGGTGAAGGGACGAGACTGTCTGGAGGACAGCGCTGGAGTGAGCTGTAGATTACCGGCAACGAAAGCGTCACAGAATCTTCGCGACGATTGCAAATTTAAATTAATGAGGCGTCGTGCCGCACACAATCCCGCGACATCGCAAACCGACTTCCGCTGGTCAAGAGGCCAGCCGAACGCCGACAAATAGTGGGTCGGCCTGCAGTTAAAAGCCACGCTGTTCGGGCCCGGCTCCACTCTGGCCATTTTATGTTTGGCCATGAATTCAAATGGCCAAAGAGACATAGTAAGAAAATGTCATCAAGCCTAAGTGAGCATTGGTTGATGCTTATTTTCACGGGAGTTTCTCAGCCAATGAAGGTATTTTTTAAGGACATGTCTGCGAAGTGATCGTTGCCGTTCCACAAAGCGGCACTTACTGCGTCAATCCCGGCGGAATAATTGGTCGCGAAAGCTTCCGTGTTAAACTGGAATAATTGCAGAATCTACCTCTTGTGTGGGAATTGAACTGGCGACTATCTGGTTATAGGTTGGACACTTTTATCACTGCGCTACACTGAACAACATTACCAAATACACTGAACATAATGTGCCATCTGTTTAGCCATTAAAATAAAAAATAACCATGCGTGGAATTTGTACCAATCTCATGTCTCTGTTTCGGGGCATAGTGTTAGCCCAAAGCCACCCAGACATTTCCATTAAACAGTGCGAACTGTGTCTGCTACTTGTTTTTATATATTGCGACCTTATCACTTATGCACCTCTCAGAAAGAACGTGTATTCATGAAATTACGTGTAATTATAGGGATGGCAAAGTCGGTTTCGAAGTTTTCTGCATCAACATGTGAAAGATGCTGCTACGGACAGGTGTATTGCTGTAATTTCATTGTGGATAATTATGTACACTTTAAATGGGCACATTTAATCCTGTGTGTGACTGGGTGACAGCATTTATATTCAGAATTATCTCTTGCATGTGAGACAAGGGAATCATTAATTGTTTTAGACTATTAATTTAGAAAAAAATATGTTACTGATAAAACTGTCTTCCTGCTCAAACGATCATGGCAAGATATTCGTATTTGTGGCCCTGATCCAGTGTTGGTAATTCCTTTAATATCACCAACAAAGAGTATTTAAACCTGTAATTGACGAAAAAATCCGATCATAACAGCGCAGGTTGTAAAATCATGTTTTACTTGCAAATAAACGGTTTCTTCTTAAGCAGTGCATTGTGGTTCTCTTACCTTTGGTCACTGTCAAAATAAATCAGAGCAAATCTGACCGACTGCTGTCAGGTAGCACCAATACAGAGATGGGTAACTCTAGGCCCATGTAGTCATTGATCAGACTCATCAGTGTGGTATCACCACCAATACAGAGATGGGTAACTCTAGGCCCATTTAGTCATTGATCAGACTCATCAGTGTGGTATCACCACCAATACAAAGATGGGTAACTCTAGGCCCATGTAGTCATTGATCAGACTCATCAGTGTGGTATCACCACCAATACAAAGATGGGTAACTCTAGGTCCATGTAGTCATTGATCAGACTCATCGGTGTGGTATCATCACCAATACAGAGATGGGTAACTCTAGGCCCATTTAGTCATTGATCAGACTCATCAGTGTGGTATCACCAATACAGAGATGGGTAATTCATAATAAAGGTTTTTGGGTTAGATCGCGTTTATTTATAAATGTGTCGTAACCCTCCACCACCCGACATGGCCAATCAGCAAAAAAAGTGTCACGTTGACAAAAAGACAAATAGTTCACTACTTTAGCCCACCGGTGTGTTGAAGAGTGAATCCACATTTACAGTTTGAGTACGACGTTTCGCTGGTAAATACATCCAGCAATCATCGGGCAATTCGCCAGAATGGTAAAGCCCTCGCTTGCTCCCGGTTTTATATAGAGCAGCAGGGTGACGTCATCACTTAACTCATATCAGGTGCAGTGATTAGAGGCGGAGGGGGGGGGTATTGTAATTATATAATCGATTGATAATCAGTCAATGGTTATGATTAGTAATGAGTTGTAGATTAGTAATTCTTTAAATCAAAATGTAATGTGTATTATTTAATAATACGCTTCCAGGCCGCACTAAGCCTGTAGCTGTCAGAGCGATTAAAGTTATTCTTGTTCCTCTCAATTTCAATGGATTCTCTAATTAGTCTTTGCCAGTAATAATTCGTTTTACACACCACTGCAACATTGTCAAAATCAATTGAGTGTCCTTGTTGACAAGCATGTTCTGCCACTGCTGACAGTTGTGTTTGAGATAATTTAATATTTATCTGATGTTCTTTTAGTCCTACGCTGATGTTACGTCCCGTCTGTCCAATGTAGCAGCTGCCACATAAACAATTAATCCGATATACACCTTCTGTTGATAATTTAGGTAATGCGTCTTTAGTACAAGATACTAGTTTTTAAATTTTGTGTACTGTACCAAATCTTACTGTAATGTTTTGCTTTTGCAAAACACGGGCTAATTTGTCAGTTACTCCTGAGATATATGGAATTTTTATTGTTTTAACAATCTGGTCGCTTTCAGCAGTATTGCGTTGCGATCGTGATTTGGCATTCAGTGCTCTGTTAATTTGAGCATTATTGTAGCCATTCTGTCGTAGTGCGTCTTTAACGTGTTTAATCTCTCTCACTAGACTCTCACCATCTGACACTGTTTTAGCCCAATGTATGAGCGTCTTGATAAGAGAGGATTTCTGAGCTGGATGATGATGTGATTCTGCATTCAGATAGGTATCAGTGTGCGTTTGCTTTCTGTAAACGCTGTGTTATTTTACCGTTTAGGCCATGTCCAAGCAAAATATCTAGGAATGGGAGTGTGTTATTCACCTCCATTTCCATGGTGAACTGGATGGCCGGGTTTTGTGCATTGAGATGATTTAGAAAATCATTAAGTGTATCTTTACCATGTGGCCAGACAACCAGTGTCATCCACATATCTAAACCAAAAGGATGGTTTCAATGTGCTCGAGGCAAGTGCTCTTATTTCAAAGTTTTCCATGTACAAATTTGGTATAGCAGGGGATAAAGGAGAACCCATTGCTGCTCCTTCTTTTTGTTTAAAGAAATCCCCTCTCCATAAGAAATAAGTGTTATTTAAACAATGGCCATCAAGTTTCGGAATATCTTTTGGTAAACCGGTATTCTTTACTAGTGTATCAAGTAATTTAAGCGATTCGTCCACTGGAACCTTAGTGAACAGAGAAATCACATCGGAGTAAGTTTAATATCTTTAATCACATTCACAAGATGTTCTGAATTTTGGTCGCGAAAGCCTATGTGTTAAACTAAACAGAGATGGGTAACTCTAGGCCCATGTCATTGATCAGACTCATCAGTGTGGTATCATCACCAATACAGAGATGGGTAACTCTAGGCCCATGTAGTCATTGATCAGACTCCATCAGTGTGGTATCATCACCAATACAGAGATGGGTAACTCTAGGCCCATTTAGTAATTGATCAGACTCATCAGTGTGGTATCATCACCAATACAGAGATGGGTAACTCTAGGCCCATGTAGTCATTGATCAGACTCATCAGTGTGGTATCACCACCAATACAGAGATGGATAACTCTAGGCCCATGTAGTCATTAATCAGACTCATGAGTGTGGTATCACCACCAATACAGAGATGGGTAACTCTAGGCCCATTTAGTCATTGATCAGACTCATCAGTGTGGTATCATCACCAATACAGAGATGGGTAACTCTAGGCCCATTTAGTGATTGATCAGACTCATCAGTGTGGTATCATCACCAATACAGAGATGGGTAACTCTAGGCCCATGTAGTCATTGATCAGACTCATCAGTGTGGTATCATCACCAATACAGAGATGGGTAACTCTAGGCCTATTTAGTCATTGATCAGACTCATCAGTGTGGTATCATCACCAATGCTCACTGCAGTGAAGACTGCCTCTGACAAGCCGCACATGTAGAGTTACCACTTTCACACCGCGGGGTCAATTAGCTGGGCTAATTCAAAGCTGCTTGAGAAAAATACAATACAAACTCAGCGTCTGATGTCACACTACTGCTAAGGCAAGATGAGCCCATCAATAGTAACACTGTGTGTCTGTGTACACCTATGTTAACCACGCTGTGTGTGTGTACACCTATGTTAATCACACTGTGTGTGTGTACACCTATGTTAATCACACTGTGTGTGTGTACACCCCATGTTAATCACACTGTGTGTGTGTACACCTATGTTAATCACACTGTGTGTGTGTACACCCCATGTTAATCACACTGTGTGTGTACACCTATGTTAATTACACTGTGTGTGTGTACACCATGTTAATCACACTGTGTGTGTACACCTATGTTAATCACACTGTGTGTGTGTACACCATGTTAATCACACTGTGTGTGTACACCATGTTAATCACACTGTGTGTGTACACCTATGTTAACCACACTGTGTGTGTACACCATGTTAATCACACTGTGTGTGTGTACACCATGTTAATCACACTGTGTGTGTACACCATGTTAATCACACTGTGTGTACATGTTAATCACACTGTGTGTGTACACCATGTTAATCACACTGTGTGTGTGTGAACACCATGTTAATCACACACTGTGTGTGTGTACACCATGTTAATCACACAGTGTGTATGTACACCTATGTTAATCACACTGTGTGTGTGTACACCATGTTAATCACACTGTGTGTGTGTACACCATGTTAACCACACTGTGTGTGTACACCATGTTAATCACACTGTGTGTGTACACCATGTCAATCACACTGTGTGTGTACACCTATGTTAATCACACTGTGTGTGTACACCATGTTAATCACACTGTGTGTGTACACCTATGTTAACTAAATGCCAACGTTGGCTCGACGTTGCATGTTTACTGGGTTTGAATTAAAATGTTGTGTTCTCGATGGAGTAATTTCTGCCCCTCTAAATTTTTCAACGCTTTTACCGAACTTGAAAATGTAGTTTACTTCCTGTCGTCCAATCAATCACACATGTTGCACGCGGTGACGATGCATATCCTGTATTAAAATCGGCATCAATTAATCAATTTATTGCCTCCTTTCCAGCAATTAAAAATAAGATTTATGGACGGCGTCTTAAATTTTGTTGTGCAGGTGGGAAAAACGCCGCGGTCCCTAAACTGCGGAATCGTATCGCGCGACGAGCAGGCGCCGCGTGTCTGAGGCGCGCCTGCTCCGTGTGCGTGTTAACGAGTTACGGACAGCATCACACGCACACACAAAAAAGTAGCACGTTGAAGATTAATTTATAAAGTAATCAATCAATTAAGCGGCTCTTTTAAAGCAATTACAATTTTTTTTGTATGGACGGATTATTTAATTTAATGTTTTTTTTGGCTAGGTCAATGAAACGCCGCGGTCCCTAAAGTGTGGAATCGCCTCGCCGGGGAAGCAGGCGCCACGTCCTTCTCTCACGGAGGTGAGTTATAAACTATTTAATTATTGTTGTTATTGTTATTAATCTTCACTTCTCTGTGTTTACGTCGCGTTTAAAGCTTGTGATCACTTCCCGTTGTCCACTCGACTTCTTCTTCTTTACCTTTTAGCGCACTTTAAAATAATAAGGCGTTGTTTAATAATAAAACGTTGTTGTTATTGTGTGTAAGGCGTTTCCAGGGTAGTCCTCGACTTACGACGGAGTTGCGTTACAGCGACCAACACCGGAACTCGGAAATATCGTCCTTAGCCTAGCCGGGAGTCTTACAGAATGGTGATTATTTAGCAAAAACAGATAATTTACAGTAGTACTGTATAAACTATATACCGTATGTATTTATTACAATACTGTATTGCTATAACAACTTTAAACATGCATTGAACGTAACGTATCGTATGTTGTACTGTACTCGCCAAGATTCGTACCTCGCGCGCCGCTGCGTTTGCCTGCCGCGCGAAATTTAAAAGATTTTAACAATTTTGTCTTATCGTAAGATCGTAAGATCGAAATAGCGTAAGTCGGGGATCGTCGTAAGTCGGGGACCTCGTGTGCTTCCTGCAGGCTGTCACCACCACGTGTGTTGTCACCACGTGTGTTGTCACCACGTGTGATGTCACCACCTCGTGTGATGTCACCACCACGTGTGATGTCACCACCACGTGTGTTGTCACCACCACGTGTGATGTCACCACCACGTGTGATGTCACCACCACGTGTGATGTCACCACCACGTGTGATGTCACCACCACGTGTGATGTCACCACCACGTGTGTTGTCACCACCACGTGTGTTGTCACCACCACGTGTGTTGTCACCACCACGTGTGTTGTCACCACCACGTGTGATGTCACCACCACGTGTGTTGTCACCACCACGTGTGTTGTCACCACCTCGTGTGATGTCACCACCACGTGTGATGTCACCACCACGTGTGTTGTCACCACCTCGTGTGATGTCACCACCACGTGTGTTGTCATCATCTCGTGTGCTGTCACCACCTCGTGTGATGTCACCACCACGTGTGTTGTCACCACCACGTGTGATGTCACCACCACGTGTGTTGTCACCACCACGTGTGTTGTCACCACCACGTGTGTTGTCACCACCACGTGTGTTGTCACCACCACGTGTGTTGTCACCACCACGTGTGATGTCACCACGTGTGTTGTCACCACCACGTGTGTTGTCACCACCACGTGTGTTGTCACCACCACGTGTGATGTCACCACCACGTGTGTTGTCACCACCACGTGTGATGTCACCACCACGTGTGATGTCACCACCACGTGTGATGTCACCACCACGTGTGGTGTCACCACCACGTGTGGTGTCACCACCACGTGTGGTGTCACCACCACGTGTGCTGTCACCACCACGTGTGATGTCACCACCACGTGTGATGTCACCACCACGTGTGATGTCACCACCACGTGTGATGTCACCACCACGTGTGATGTCACCACCACGTGTGTTGTCACCTCGTGTGTTGTCACCTATTAATAAACTCCGCGTTCAAATCCAATTAAAATTAGTTTTATACATTTGTGGCGGCCCATTGTAAAACGTCAACACACTGAGATGTCTCAGAATATTGAAGTCAGCAACCCCCCCCCCCCCCCCCCAAAGTCAAAATCCTGGCTCCTAGCCCACTGACCCTCCTCCACCTACAACACGTGGAGATCCGTTTATACAGCAGAGTTGCAAATCATTCATTAAGGTGGAGAAATAGTTCACGTGTGGAGTTAACGGGGAATAAAAATAGCAGATTATATGTGTGTGTGTAGACCAGGCGTCTCAATGTCATACTGTGGCCACGAGAATAATACAGAACTGGGCTACTTGTTTACCAATACTGAGTTATATATTAACATTGTTTACCAATGCTGAGTTATATATTAACATTGTTTACCAATACTGAGTTATATATTATCATTGTTTACCAATACTGAGGTATATATTAACATTGTTTACCAATACTGAGTTATATATTAACATTGTTTACCAATACTGAGTTATCTATTAACATTGTTTACCAGTACTGAGTTATATATTAACATTGTTTACCAATACTGAGTTAATATATTATCATTGTTTACCAATGCTGAGTTATATATTAACATTGTTTACCAATGCTGAGTTATATATTATCATTGTTTATCAATACTTAGTTATATATTAACATTGTTTACCAATGCTGAGTTATATATTAACATTGTTTACCAATACTGAGTTATATATTATCATTGTTTACCAATACTGAGTTATATATTAACATTGTTTACCAGTAGTGAGTTATATATTAACATTGTTTACTAATACTGAGTTAATATATTATCATTGCTAACCAATGCTGAGTTATATATTAACATTGTTTACCAATGCTGAGTTATATATTAACATTGTTTACCAATGGTGAGTTATATATTAACATTGTTTACCAATACTGAGTTATCTATTAACATTGTTTACCAATACTGAGTTATCTATTAACATTGTTTACCAATACTGAGTTATATATTAACATTGTTTACCAATGCTGAGTTATATATTAACATTGTTTACCAATGCTGAGTTATATATTAACATTGTTTAACAATGCTGAGTTATATATTAACATTGTTTACCAATACTGAGTCATATATTAACATTGTTTACCAATACTGAGTTATCTATTAACATTGTTTACCAATACTGAGTTATATATTATCATTGTTTACCAATACTGAGTTATATATTAACATTATTTACCAATACTGAGTTATATATTAACATTGTTTACCAATACTGAGTTATATATTAACATTGTTTACCAATACTGAGTTATATATTAACATTGTTTACCAATACTGAGTTATATATTAACATTGTTTACCAATACTGAATTATCTATTAACATTGTTTACCAATACTGAGTTATATATTAACATTGTTTACCAATGCTGAGTTATGTATTAACATTGTTTACCAATGCTGAGTTTTATATTAACATTCTTTACCAATACTGAGTTATATATTAACATTGTTTACCAATACTGAGTTATCTATTAACATTGTTTACCAATACTGAGTTATCTATTAACATTGTTTACCAATACTGAGTTATCTATTAACATTATTTACCAATGCTGAGTTATGTATTAACATTGTTTACCAATGCTGAGTTATATATTAACATTCTTTACCAATACTGAGTTATATATTAACATTGTTTACTAATACTGAGTTATCTATTAACATTGTTTACCAATACTGAGTTATCTATTAACATTGTTTACCAATACTGAGTTATCTATTAACATTGTTTACCAATACTGAGTTATCTATTAACATTGTTTACCAAATGCTGAGTTATATATTAACATTGTTTACCAATACTGAGTTATCTATTAACATTGTTTACCAATACTGAGTTATCTATTAACATTGTTTACCAATACTAAGTTATATATTAACATTGTTTACCAATACTGAGTTATATATTAACATTGTTTACCACTACTGAGTTATCTATTAACATTGTTTACCAATACTGAGTTATCTATTAACATTGTTTACCAATACTGAGTTATATATTAACATTGTTTACCAATACTGAGTTATATATTAACATTGTTTACCAATACTGAGTTATATATTAACATTGTTTACCAATACTGAGTTATCTATTAACATTGTTTACCAATACTGAGTTATATATTAACATCGTTTACCAATACTGAGTTATTTATTAACATTGTTTACCAATACTGAGTTATGTATAACATTGATTACCAATACTGAGTTATATATAACATTGTTTACAAATACTGATTTATCTATTAACATTGTTTAACAATACTGAGTTATCTTTTAACATTGTTTACCAATACGAAGTTATATATTAACATTGTTTACCAATACTGAGTTATATATTAACATTGTTTACCACTACTGAGTTATCTATTAACATTGTTTACCAATACTGAGTTATCTATTAACATTGTTTACCAATACTGAGTTATATATTAACATTGTTTACCAATACTGAGTTATATATTAACATTGTTTACCAATACTGAGTTATATATTAACATTGTTTACCACTACTGAGTTATCTATTAACATTGTTTACCAATACTGAGTTATCTATTAACATTTTTTACCAATACTGAGTTATATATTAACATTGTTTACCAATACTGAGTTATATATTAACATTGTTTACCAATACTGAGTTATCTATTAACATGGTTTACCAATACTGAGTTATATATTAACATTGTTTACCAATACTGAGTTATATATTAACATTGTTTACCAATACTGAGTTATCTATTAACATTGTTTTACCAATGCTGAGTTATATATTAACATTGTTTACCAATGCTGAGTTATATATTAACATTGTTTACCAATACTGAGTTATCTATTAAGATTGTTTACCAATACTGAGTTATCTATTAACATTATTTACCAATACTAAGTTATATATTAACATTGTTTACCAATACTGAGTTATCTATTAAGATTGTTTACCAATACTGAGTTATCTATTAACATTGATTACCAATACTGAGTTATCTATTAACATGGTTTACCAATACTGAGTTATATATTAACATTGTTTACCAATACTGAGTTATATATTAACATTGTTTACCAATACTGAGTTATATATTAACATTGTTTACCAATACTGCGTTATATAAAGCATTGTTTACCAATCCTGAGTTATATATAACATTGTTTACCAATACTGAGTTATCTATTAACATTGTTTTACCAATGCTGAGTTATTTATTAACATTGTTTACCAATGCTGAGTTATATATTAACATTGTTTACCAATACTGAGTTATCTATTAAGATTGTTTACCAATACTGAGTTATCTAATAACATTGTTTACCAATACTAAGTTATCTATTGACATTGTTTACCAATACTGAGTTATATGTTAACATTGTTTACCAATGCTGAGTTATATATTAACATTGTTTACCAATACTGAGTTATCTATTAACATTGTTTACCAATACTGAGTTATATGTTAACATTGTTTACCAATGCTGAGTTATATATTAACATTGTTTTCCAATACTGAGTTATATATTAACATTGTTTACCAATACTGAGTTATCTATTAACATTGTTTACCAATACTGAGTTATATATTAACATTGTTTACCAATACTGAGTTATATATTAACATTGTTTACCAATACTGAGTTATATATTAACATTGTTTACCAATACTGAGTTATATATTAACATTGTTTACCAATACTGAGTTATCTATTAACATTGTTTACCAATACTGAGTTATATATTAACATTGTTTACCAATACTGAGTTATATATTAACCTTGTTTACCAATACTGAGTTATATATTAGCATTGTTTACCAATGCTGAGTTATATATTAACATTGTTTACCAATGCTGAGTTATATATTAACATTGTTTACCAATACTGAGTTATATATTAACATTGTTTACCAATACTGAGTTATATATTGACATTGTTTACCAATACTGAGTTATCTATTAACATTGTTTACCAATACTGAGTTATCTATTAACATTGTTTACCAATACTGAGTTATCTATTAACATTGTTTACCAATGCTGAGTTATATATTAACATTGTTTTCCAATACTGAGTTATATATTAACATTGTTTACCAATACTGAGTTTTCTATTAACATTGTTTACCAATACTGAGTTATATATTAACATTGTTTACCAATACTGAGTTATATATTAACATTGTTTACCAATACTGAGTTATATATTAACATTGTTTACCAATACTGAGTTATATATTAACATTGTTTACCAATACTGAGTTATATATTAACATTGTTTACCAATACTGAGTTATCTATTAACATTGTTTACCAATACTGAGTTATATATTATCATCGTTTACCAATACTGAGTTATTTATTAACATTGTTTACCAATACTGAGTTATATATTATCATTGTTTACCAATACTGAGTTATATATTAACATTGTTTACCAATACTGAGTTATATATTAACCTTGTTTACCAATACTGAGTTATATATTAACATTGTTTACCAATGCTGAGTTATATATTAACATTGTTTACCAATACTGAGTTATATATTAACATTGTTTACCAATACTGAGTTATATATTGACATTGTTTACCAATACTGAGTTATCTATTAACATTGTTTACCAATACTGAGTTATCTATTAACATTGTTTACCAATACTGAGTTATATATTAACATTGTTTTCCAATACTGAGTTATATATTAACATTGTTTACCAATACTGAGTTATATATTAACATTGTTTACCAATACTGAGTTATATATTAACATTGTTTACCAATACTGAGTTATATATTAACCTTGTTTACCAATACTGAGTTATATATTAACATTGTTTACCAATGCTGAGTTATATATTAACATTGTTTACCAATACTGAGTTATATATTAACATTGTTTACCAATTTTGAGTTATATATTGACATTGTTTACCAATACTGAGTTATCTATTAACATTGTTTACCAATACTGAGTTATCTATTAACATTGTTTACCAATACTGAGTTATATATTAACATTGTTTACCAATACTGAGTTATATATTGACATTGTTTACCAATACTGAGTTATCTATTAACATTGTTTACCAATACTGAGTTATCTATTAACATTGTTTACCAATACTGAGTTATCTATTAACATTGTTTACCAATGCTGAGTTATATATTAACATTGTTTTCCAATACTGAGTTATATATTAACATTGTTTACCAATACTGAGTTTTCTATTAACATTGTTTACCAATACTGAGTTATATATTAACATTGTTTACCAATACTGAGTTATATATTAACATTGTTTACCAATACTGAGTTATATATTAACACAGTGGATTGACAAAAGCGCTGTATTCATACTGCACAGGCTACGCTAATGTCACATTTAGGCCCATGGACCGAACAAACGCGTCTCTCTTTCTCCATCTGTCTCCATTTTCTCTCTCTTTCTCTCTTCACTGCTGGCCTGTAGGTTTGGGCCGAGCGAGTTCCTGCCGGGGATTTGGCTCTTCAGGAGTTGATTCCCCCCGTGGCTTTGTCGGCACGAGGCGACCGCGCGGAGTGTCAAGGGCTCCACCGGGCCCCAAGCCGCTGCCCCAGCACCACCGTAGTAGCCAAACCACCGGTGCTGGGCATGGCCTGTATGAAGGTCTTGCTGGACCTCATGTTGAGCACGGGGTACAACATCGTCCAGGAGAACGGACAGAGGAAGTTCGGACCGCCGCCCGACTGGCAGGGGCCCCCTCCCGCCCGTGGCTGCGAGGTGTTTCTGGTGAGGATCCCGCGCGACCTCTACGAGGACGAGCTGGTGCCCGTGCTGGAGACGGTGGGGAAGCTCTACCAGCTCCGCCTCATGATGGAGCATAGCGGAGAGACCCGCGGCTATGCGTTCGCTACCTACGTGACGCTCGCCCAAGCCACGGATGCCGTCAAGAAACTCGACAAATTCGAGATCCGTCCCGGACGCCGCATTGGAGTCTGCTTCAGCGTGGACAATCGCCGCCTCTTCATTGGGGGGCTGCCAGAGGACAAGAAGCGAGCGGAGGTGATGATGGCGATGAGCGGTGCCACAGAGGGCGTGGTGGACGTCAAGATGAGCGTCTGTCGCCGGGACAAAACCCTCAACCGAGGCTACGCGTTCATCGAGTACGGGAGCCATCGCGCGGCCGCCATGGCCAGGAAGAAGCTCCTTCGAATCAACTTCCGGCCATGGGGCCGGACCATCAAGGTGGGCTGGGCCATCCCGGAGTGGGACACGGTGGCTGCGGCCGCGGCAACGGAAGACGAGGAGATGGAGGCGGCGGTGCCAGACCTGCGGCAGCCGGAGTGCACGGGCACCGGCAAAGCCGCACACAGCCTGTTTGAGGGCTGGGGGGCACGCACGTGCCTGTGGTGGGTACCTCGCCACCTGCGGCCCATGCCCGTGGCTCTCGAGGCGGTGCCGGAGGCGGCCGTGCTGTCGTGGGCGGGGCGGCTGCGGATGCTGTGCCGGACCGCCGGCATCAGCTACCCAATATTCGAGCTGCACGCTTACTCGGGGCCCGGGATGCCCGCGGGCCTCCTCTATAAGGTGTCGATTCTCGGGAAGGGAGAAGGCGCCGGCATCTTCCCCGCATTTCTGAGCTCCAGCGAGGAGGGAGCACGGGAGGTGGCGTGTCAGCTCGCCTACAACATCCTCAGCAATGCGAATCCCCCGCCTCCGGCCACGCCCTCTCGTGGAACCTTTGAGCAGGTTACACGAGAGGGCGTGGCCAGAGGCGTGGCTAGGCCCCGCCTCTGGCCACGCCCTCTCGTGGAACCTTGGAGCAGGTTACACGAGAGGGCATGGCCAGAGTCGTGGCTAGGCCCCGCCTCCGGCCACGCCCTCTCGTGGAACCTTGGAGCAGGTTACACGAGAGGGCGTGGCCAGAGGCGTGGCTAGGCCCCGCCTCCGGCCACGCCCTCTCGTGGAACCTTTCGAGCAGGTTACCGGAGTAACTCGGCTAGCCCCACCTGTTGCCTTTGCCCCAGATGCGCCTCCTTCCCTGATTGGTTGTTACCTCTGTGGCCGTACCTTTGAAGCCCTTGCCAGGCCAGCAGGTGTCACCCTGTCATGTCAGCAGGTGTCACCCTGTCATGTCAGCAGGTGTCACCCTGTGATGTCAGCAGGTGTCACCCTGTGATGTCAGCAGGTGTCACCCTGTCATGTCAGCAGGTGTCACCCTGTCATGTCAGCAGGTGTCACCCTGTGATGTCAGCAGGTGTCACCCTGTGATGTCAGCAGGTGTCACCCTGTCATGTCAGCAGGTGTCACCCTGTGATGTCAGCAGGTGTCACCCTGTCATGTCAGTAGGTGTTACCCTGTGATGTCAGCAGGTGTCACCCTGTCATGTCAGCAGGTGTCACCCTGTGATGTCAGCAGGTGTCACCCTGTGATGTCAGCAGGTGTTACCCTGTGATGTCAGCAGGTGTCACCCTATGATGTCAGCAGGTGTCACCCTGTGATGTCAGCAGGTGTCACCCTGTCATGTCAGCAGGTGTCACCCTGTGATGTCAGCAGGTGTCACCCTGTCATGTCAGCAGGTGTTACCCTGTGATGTCAGCAGGTGTCACCCTGTCAAGTCAGCAGGTGTCACCCTGTGATGTCAGCAGGTGTCACCCTGTCATTGCACTTTAATGAAAACCGACAACAGAATCCTTGAAGAAAAAAAACTCATTCAGGTGTTTGACATGTCAACGCCATTTCGTTTTGAAAATGTAGCAGAGAAAAATATATATTGTTCACATCGCATTCTGTTTTGTCAATGATCTCTGTAACGTGCGACTGCTCTGCAAGCCATGCATTAACCCCTTTCTGTCTCAATTTAATTCCCAGCATGCAATTCTCCAAGCCTCAGATTTTATAAAATCTTTCGCGCAACTTTAATCCTAGTAAATATATTTTTTTCTTTTAAAACACAAGCATTATATTTAGTCTATTGCATGGCTAAAGTATTCTAAGTAAAAATATAAATTGTATTAAACCAATGTTAGATCATCGCTATGATAAATATATTTCTACCCTACAATATACAAATCTACATTGTGCTAATGTTTCAATTCTACTTTTATTAACTTACAAATATATATATAGTCTAGGACACATTTTCAAAGGAATATTTTCATGTACCCAGACAATATTTGCACGTGCCCACATAAAAAAAAACTTGCAGACTGCATACGTAGCTACGACAACAGAATCCTTGAAAAAACGAATTCAGGTGTTTGACATGTCAACGCCATTTCGTTTTGAAAATGTAGGGGAGAAAAATATATATTGTTCACATCGCATTCTGATGTCAAAACATTTGAATCTTTATAAAATTGAAAAACCCTTGAACAACTTTGCTGCACATGGAGATGTCCGTGCACCACCTCGTTTCCACAGCCTCTATCCCGGTGCCATTTGTATTTCATGCACATACCGCCGTTAAGAGTTTGATGTTTTATTGATTTTCAATTTTGGTGTTTTTTTGCTGTAATGTTTTTTTGTTACTTTTTTAGTGGAAATAAAGTCCTGAAAAGTCTCTTCCTCTCTCTCTCTCTCCACTCTCTCGGCCGGGTCTCTGCCACTTTTGGTTCTGAGTGTCGCATGCTTGGGATCCTTCTTTCCCTCCTCTGTGGATTTAATTTGATTTGCTGATTTACACGTCAACATATTTCAGACTTTTTCCTAATCATTACCAACGTTTCCATGGCCATGTACTTTAGAGTAACTTATTACCTTTTACCACAGCATCATAATATAATTTTTCTGGATCATCGCCTTCATAGCTTTGATCAATCACCAATGGTTTACTGGTTCGTTTGTGTATTTACTCATGCCACCGTCTTTCCCCGTGGGACCATGTGGCGTGAAGTTGTGTCGCACATAAACAGAATCGGTGCACATCACGATTTTCCGTACTCGACTGTCAGTTGCCATCCCCGGGGCGATGTGCACATTTGTCGACTCGGCGAATCGATTTGATTTCGGGGCCCCGTTGGGTCGCCCCTTTTGTGCTTTTGCGTGAGCCGGATTTCAGCGCAATTCCCGATCCGCTGTGGTGCCACGGTCTCGGAGCAACTCTGCCATCGCCTCGACTCCCCCGTGCCCCCCCACACCGAGCACGCACCTGCAGCGCGCGCACGTAGCGTCCTGGCGGGGGATTGCCCGGCACGACGGGTTTTCATCCGAAGGGTCTCTGGGATGAAAGTCCCGCGGTTTCCCGGTGCCAGGAGAATGGCCGACCCTCGCAGAGCGAGTCACATTGCGGCGCCCCTGAGTTGGCTTCAAATTGTTTGGGCGCGCGAAGTTTCGCCGGGTCGGCGGCGACGAGTCGCACGCGACGCTCCCCGCCTTCTCGAGCCACTCGCGGAATCCGTGCGACGCCGGCGAGCGCCGCTACGAGGCGGCGATAGGCAAAGTTCCCTTTCGTCTTCGTCCCTCCGACTCTCACGGCGTCCGCGCGACGCCGTGAGCACGGCCGCGAGGTACGTGATGGGGCCTGCGAGCATTTGCGGACTTGGGTAGCGGTAGACCTAGGGTCGGCTCGTAGAATATTCCCTCCGGGCGGTGCGGGGTTTGCGCCACGAATAAAAGTTAGCAGAGAGCATCGGTGTGGTGCGCGTGTGATTCCCGTGCGGAGCGGCGCCGTGGGCGGATGCGCGGCGAGAGCGAGGGCGGAGCCGCGGCCGGAGCTCGCGCGTTGAGATCATCGCCCGTCGGCGTGGACGCGAGTGGGCCGCCGCGTGCTGCGTCAGCGTCAGCCGTAGTGGGCGCGCGGCGTGCACGGACGCGCGTTGAGATAATCGCCCGCAGGTGCGAGACCGTTCGGGCCCCGTGTTAACGACGGCTGCGGTGCGCGCGGATGCTCGTGGAGGTAATCGCTCCCCGGTGTAGGCGCTAGCGTGCCGCTGTCCGCTGCGTTAGCGATAGCCGCGGTGCGCGCGGGGGTGCGTGGGTTTACTCCGTGCGGCCGTGAGCCAGCAGCACGAGTCTGTCCCTCGGAGAGGGCGCTGGCGCGGGGGGCCCGATCGCTCGGTCGGCGGGGGCCCGGCGGGAGCCGACCGATGCGGTGGAGGAGGCGGCGGAAGGGGCGGACGTCGCGCCCCACCTGCCCAGCGAGGGCGGTGGGGTGGACGTCGGCTCCCACATCGCCATGGCCCTGTACACGTTAAAGTATTGAGCACAAACTCAAGGAGCAGGGAAAATGGTAATGTTGCTTGGATTTAATTTTAATATCATTGCAACTGTATAGTTTTGATATGTTTTATTGAAAAAACATTCACGTGCATTGGCATGTCCCTCTGTCTCAAACATTAATAATGCATCATCTGCAAATGTCCTTTAGCAATGTAAATATTTGGTCAACATTGGTATGCAGCTTGAAGAATGACGGAGTCTTATAACTGAAGACACTTCGGATTTTCAATCAAAATTGACAAATAATCCACTCTACCATAAACATGCTACATTGCAGCTAAAGTATAGTAGTATTTTACTGTAAAGTAGTATGGTGTATAGCACAGATATTTTGTACAAACCCAGTGAGATGGGAGTGCTGCTTTGATGCATTACGCTTGGATCCGATCTCATGGGTTCAATTCAGGCTAACCCCTAAGGGTACAATTTTATTTTTACAGTTTCAATCGGACCAAGTACCTGGGGAGGTTTATTCCAAGTCAACATGGCTTAAAATCTGCCATGCTGAAATAAAATAGCTGGACGTTATTGCTTCTGACGTGAGTGCAGGACTCGCTATCCATGCCAAGGTGCGGAGGCTCATTTGGGCGACCAAAGGAATTCCGAATGCATGTTACAATAACGTTAATTTCAGATGACTGGATTCATTGGTAGAGTGCTCCAACTTGGGCAGAGATATCTGGCTGGAAAGTGATGTGGTTAAAACGTTTGTCTCGCAGTGTTAAAGGTTGCAATTTCAAAATACAGTTTGGGCATCAGAGCTCAATAAATTGAGTACTACTCTGTGTGAGGTTAACAGGAGTCATCCAATGGAGAGACTGGGCTACGCCATATAAATGTGGAATTTATATCAGTTGACAGGTCAAACGTACTCTTTGTCCTTTTCTGTCACTTTATTATTATAGGCTAGTGGTGTTTGTGTGTTTTAATCACAGAGATGGGGGCGGGCATTGCACCTCGCTACACCCATCCACTGCTGACGGTAGAGGTTGTGTCTGTGTGTACACACAGACACAGTGTAAACACACACAGTGTACACACACACACACATTGTACACACACACAGTGTAAACACACACAGTGTACACACACACAGATTGTACACACACAGAGTGTACACACACAGTGTACACACACAGTGTACACACATACACACAGTGTACACACACACAGTGTACACACACACACTGTACACACACAGTGTACACACACACAGTGTACACAGACACAGTGTACACACACAGGGTACACACACACACTGTACACAGACAGTGTACACACACACAGTGTAAACACACATAGAGTGTACACACACAGTGTAAACACACACAGTATAAACACACACAGAGTGTACACACACACACAGTGTAAACACAGTGTACACACACAGTGTACACACACAGAGTATACATACACAGTGTACACACACTGTGTACACACACAGAGTATACACACAGTGTACACACACACAGTGTACACACACAGACACAGTGTACACACACACAGTGTACGTGTACACACAAAGTGTACACACACAGTGTACACACACACAGTGTACACACAGTGTACACACACATACAGTGTACACACAGTGTACACACACACAGTGTACACACACACACAGTGTACACACACTGTGTACACACACACAGTGTACACACACACAGTATACACACAGTGTACACACACACACAGTGTACACACACACATAGTGTACACATACACACTGTGTACACACACAGTGTACACACAATAATGTCCACGTTGTTGTTGTAGCTGAGCCCACGCACCCAAGGGAGGGAGCAATGAAAATGAATCTAAATCAACAAACTCCAATCCCGCTCTGTGACGTCACCACTCTGCATTACTTCATCGGCGTGAGACGCCAGGGGGAGGTGTACCTCGATAGTGACGTCATGTCTTCAAGGTATTCCACCCCGCTCTTGAGCGTGACGTCACCTCCGCTTGGGTCACTGCCGTTATCGTTCCAGTGCCAATCCTTATTTGGGCAAAGCTACGCCCAGTGACTAGCGGCTCATTAACATAATGTTTTAAAGCCGTCCCGAGTTTATTGCGACGGGTTCAGCACCTATATATCGAATTGTACATTAACATAATTTATTCATACTTTTATTTATTTACGGAGAAGCTCATTGTGGGAGGAGCGTGTCTCGTACCCCGGATGTGACGTCATGTCACCTGCTACCGCGTGACGTCACGAGGTAACAGGAAGCTATCGCTTCCTGCACTGAAATCCGAGGTGAGAAATTCTCATTGTGGTGGTGGTGATTGTTGTTGTTGTTTACCAAGGTAGAGCCTCGCTCTCTCTCGTAGGGATGTCAGTTGAGTAGCAGCGAGCATGGGAATCGATGTCCAGGTTGGAACTTTACAACGCGGGGCCTAGCCGCGCGGGGTCTTGCCTCCTGCCCTCGCCTGATTGCGTTTACTTTAATTATCTCGCTTAAGTTTAATTTGTCTTCACCCGGCTCGCCACTTTGTAACTTTGTTTTATTGTAAATATTCACGCAGTTTTCATTTTTTTCACCAGGCCAAGCCCGCTTGAGCTGCTATACCGCTCTTGTTATCAGAAGCGACCTGCCCACAACAACACAAGGTGAGGCTTTGTCAACGTGTGTGAATGTTTTGACTTAAAACTTTGGTGACTGCAGGAATTAATATTCTTGGTTCTTTCGGTAAAGTCACGTAGATAGAAAATAAAATAAAAATAACAATAAAAAATAGTAAATAAAGCAAAAAAAACCCACGTTTTGATTGCAACACAAGCAGTCTTTATTTAATTTAATTGTATTATCTGTTATTGTTATTATCTGTTATTGTTATTTCCTATCTACGTAACTTTACTGAAAGAACCAAGAATACGTGTGTCAATGTTTATCGGTCAAAGACGCGCAAACTCCAGATATACAGCAGGCGTCAGTGTCGGGATCTAACCCACGACTTCCTGTATACCAGGTGAGGTAGTTAACATCTCACCACGGAGAGAGACGCGCAAACTCCAGTTAGCCTCGGCTATGTTAATTGATCCTCGATTAATTACTTGGTGGAGTGAGGAAGCATTCATGCCAAGTAGATTAAGATGGCCAGGCGTGATTCTAGACACGCCACCGCCTGTTTACCCAGTGACATTGTACAGTTTGTGTTTGCAGTAACGTCTATTAACTCTGTTGAACACGGAGGTTATAGTATAACAGTAGTTTACTTTTGTTTTCCTCTGGAACTCTTTATAAGAATGGAAACAGGAGGTGAACACAGCACACATATGCAGCTGAAATCGGAACTGTTCATCCCAGCATTCAAGGACATCTGAGCCTGGATTCACACCTCTAAGTTGCGATTGAACATTAATTTATGAATTTCTGCATAACACAAATAGTATTGTTTTCAACACCCTTTGCTATGTCAGCTGAATTTAGCTCTCATAAATATTCCTTTTGTAGCCAGACAGCCGAAATTGTGTACTCGGAGTTTTGGGTGAACATTCATTTTGAAGATACGAGGGCTTCCAGGCATGTTTATGACCATTTGCCCTCTCATTGTGTGCCATACCAGCCCGTGTGATGAATTTGGGAAACGTTTTTACTACATCATGAATATATGAATATAGACGTGTAAGTCACATGTGACTATATATGCATTCCTCTGTGCCTCGATACTGACGTGTAGATGGTGTGGATATTATTTTTTTCTGTCTGCAGCTGACGCTTCCTCTCACGCTTCCTCCGCAGAATTGGTCTGATGGAGCAAATGCAGTCAGCGCAGCTCGGTATGACAAGTCAACAATGCGACCAGCGTGCATACAGCACGGATCGGACTGGAAATTTGACACGGCACCAGAGAACTCACACAGGAGAGAAACCCTTCAAGTGCACTGTGTGTGGGAAGGCATTTTCACAGTCATAAAATCTGCAAATACACCAGAGAACACACACGGGAGAGAAACCCTTCAAGTGCAGTGTGTGTGGGAAGGTATTTGCACAGTCATCAAATCTGCAAAGACACCAGAGAACACACATGGGAGTGAAACCCTTCAGGTGCACCTTGTGCGGGAAGGCGTTTGCACGTTCATTAGTTGTTCAGACCCACCAGAGAACACACACAGGAGAGAAACCCTTCAAGTGCAGTGTGTGTGGGAAGGCATTTTCACAGTCATCTGGTCTTAAAAAACACCAGAGAACACACACAGGAGATAAACCCTTCAAGTGCACTGTGTGTGGGATGGCGTTTGCACAGTCACCACATCTTAAAGTACACCAGAGAACACACACAGGAGAGAAACCCTTCAGGTGCATTCTGTGCAGGATGGCATTTGTACATGTGTCACATCTTCAAAGACACGAGAGAACACACACGGGAGAGAAACCCTTCAGGTGCACTCTGTGCGGGATGGCGTTTGCAGATTCATCAAATCGTCAAAGACACCAGAGAACACACACGGGAGAGAAACCCTTCAAGTGCAGTGTGTGTGTAAAGGCATTTTCACAGTCATCTGTTCTTCAAAAACACCAGAGAACACACAGGAGAGAAACCCTTCAGGTGCACTCTGCTGGAAGGCGTTTGCAGATTCATCAAATCTTCAAGTACACCAGAGAACGCACAAGCATCAGAAGATCCACAAGGAGTTTAGTCTGAAGTCAGCTTGTGAAAGTCAAAGTTCCGCAATGAGCCCATCCCTCATGAAACAAGAACCGGAGGAAAATCCCAGCTTTGACACTTAAAGGTATTGAGGTGAAATGTGAAGAGGTGATGGTGAAGAGGGAAGAAGTGATGAGCGAAGAGGTGATGGTGAAGAGGGAAGAAGTGATGGTGAAGAGCAAAGAAGTGCAGGTTAAATGTGAAGATGAAAATTCAACTTCAAAATCCGACCTTCACATCGATGGAGGCCACGTGAAGCAGGAGGAGAATTCTGACTGTGAGGCAGAGCGAGGCAACTCCCAGCAGTTTGTGGAAGTGGAGGTGTGGGTGGACTTCCTCCGAGACAATCCAAATTCAAGTGGAGACCCGGTAGATGTGTAAGCCGGAGACGATGTCGCTCCAATAGATGCACCTTTGTCACAGGCCTTTAATGACAAGAATGTGAAGTTGAACACTCAATTCCTAGGTTCAACCTGCAGAGTAAGAGCGGACAGTCTTTGTGGACCTGTGGGTTGGGTTAATCTCTCACTAGGAGCGAGAGCCATAAAGCTCCCAAACATTCATGATGTTATAATTGTTTTTGCGTGGTGCTTGCTTAACCGCCTCAGCAACTCGGAGTTTTGTGTAGTACCTCGTCTGAAACGCTCGAAGAGCATCCCCAAGTAGCAGCTACCCCTGTGTGACACAAGGTGGTGGCCCTGCACCAGCCTGCATGTGACCAAGAGCCTGTCAGTAGGGGGCGATGATTGATGCGTCATCTCGGTTGTGTAGTTTGTAGGCAATCTTGATTCGAAGCTTTCGTGACTGCAGGAATCCACACTCTTGAGTTCTTTCGGTAAAGTCACCACGTGGGTAGAAACATAACAGATCACGGCGTTTAGATCACAACACAAGCAATCGTCATCAGGTGGGACAACCACAGCAAGAGAAACTGCTGAAGTAGTAGGCGCCTACTCCAGCAGTTTCTCATTATTGCTGCTGTGCTTGTCTGCCTGATGACGATTGCTTGTTGCCATCGAAACGCCGTGATCTATTATTTGTAGGTAATGTTTAGAATTTGCGACATCTTGACCAAGACGCCAGCATGCAACGGCCTACTCGTTTTGAATGACGCAACAATAGTACGGTGTACATACACTTTTGATTTAAAGCTTTCGTGACTGCAGGGATTCATATTCTTCGTTCTTTTGGTAAAGCCACGTAGAAGGGAAACAATAAAATAATAAAAATATAAAACAATAGAATTCTCACGATGTTTCGACTTCAGTGAGAATTGTATTGTTTTATATTTTGATTATTTTATTGTTTCCCTTCTACATGACTGTACATACACTGTTAAGCAGACGGTGCGTATTTTTAAAAATAGATTTTTGTTCATACAATGTAACCTGATGCAGGATATTTCACTGCAGTAATTCAATTTTGTTAATATGCCCGTCAATGATTTAGATTGAATACCGCGTCTGATTGTGCGCGTGCATGTAACATTTTGTCTGAGGGTCAAACATTGAATAAGTGATGTTAGGACAAAGTGTGTGTGTGTGTTTTGGAAGTAACCTGTACAGAGAACTCAGGTGAGACCCGTTGTTCTTGTGATACAGGTCAAAGGGTACTTTTGTGTTTCACGAAGCATATGGAGCAACTCATTGTCTTTGCAATAGGGAGCACGCTCGGATCATTCATCAGTTACAAGGCATACCACTTGAAAGTTACACGTATAGGAGGAGGTACATTCTCTACAACACGAATTGTAGTTTTGTCTTACGTGTTGACGTAGAGTTTGTCTAACTGGGACTAGAAATGCTCCTTGCTGATTCACGTCTGGATGTTCGTAACCATCGGTTGAAGCAAACCCCACTGCTGTTGTTGAGACGCTGTGCACCAATAAGGGTCCAACACATTGACTGCCTTCAGGCCAGGAAAGTCACAACATTTGCACACGAAGGACGCATTCACGCAAGTATCCCGTGCTCCGTTTTGAAGTTTTAAAATAAAACATCTTTGAATTGTGTTGTGTTTTGGATTAGATGATTTTATTTCCTCATTAAAAGCTTGTATCAATTTACATCTGGAAGACTTCATTGAAAAGGACATTTCGTGTGAATTTTCTCTCGTCATTAAGTAGATGGCCTTACCGGGTGTTTGGTTCATTGTGGACACAAACAGTGTACACACACACAGTGTACACACACACAGTGTACACACACACAGTGACACACACAGTGTATACACATTGTGTACACACAGTGTATACACAATAATGTCCACGTTGCTGAGCCTACGCACCCAAGGGAGGGAGCAATAGAAAATGAATCTAAATCAACTTAAACTCCAACTCTGTGACGTCACCACTCTGCATTACCTCATCGGCGTGAAACGCCAGGGGGAGGTGTACCTCGCTAGTGATGTCATGTCACCAAGATATTCATCCTTCCCCCGTCCACCGCGCTCTTGAGCGTGACGTCACCTCCGCTCGGGTCACTGCCGATATCGTTCCAGTGGCAATCCTTATTTGGGCAAAGCTACGCCCAGTGACTGGCGACTCATTAACATAATGTGTTCGTTAAAGCCGTCGCGAGATTATTCAGCGCCCACGCCCCCATCCCTCGACATATGGGCCGGCCTCATTAACATAATTTATTCAGTTGGAGAGCCGCTCGTGGGAGGGAAGTGACGTCATACTACTTCCTGCTGTCGCGACGCAACAGGAAGTTGCCATGTGCGCGCTTGCACTGAAATCCGAGGTGAGAAATTATCATCGTTGTGGTGGTGGTGGTGGTTGTGGTGGTTGTTGTTTACCAAGGTAGAGCCTCTCTCGTAGGGATGTCAATTGAGTAGCAGCGAGTATGGGAATCGATGTCCAGGTTGGAACTTTGCTCCAGGTTGGAACTTTACTCTTAAAGAACACCAGAGAACACACACGGGAGAGAAACCCTTCAGGTGCAGTGTGTGTGGGAAGACATTTTCATGGTCATCCGCTCTTAAAACACCAGAGAACACACACGGAAGAGAAACTTTTCAAGTGCAGTGTGTGTGGGAAGACATTTTCAGATTAATTTGCTCTTAAAACACACCAGAGAACACACACGAGAGAGAAACCCTTCAAGTGCAGTGTGTGTGGGAATTCATTTTCAGATTCATCTGCTGTTAAAACACACCAGAGAACACACACGGGAGAGAAACCTTTCAAGTGCAGTGTGTGCGGGAAGGCATTTGCACATTCATCAAATCTTCAAGTACACCAGAGTACACACACGGGAGAGAAACCCTTCAAGTGCAGTGTGTGCGGGAAGGCTTTTGCACATTCATCAAATCTTCAACTACACCAGAGAACACAGAAGCATCAAAAGATCTGCAAGGAGTGGAGTCTGAAATCAGCTTGTGAAAGTCAAAGTGCCGCAATGAGCCCATCCCTCATGAAACACGAACCGGAAGAAAATCCCAGCTTGGACACTTTTAAAGGTAGCGAGGTGAAATATGAAGAGGTGAAGGTGAAGAGGGAAGAAGTGATGGTGAAGAACGAAGAAGTGAAGGTGAAATGTGAAGATGAAGATTCAACTCCAAAATGGGACCTTCACATCGATGGAGGCAACGTGAAGCAGGAGGAGAATTCTGACGGAGGCAGAGTGAGGCAACTCCCAGCAGTTTGTGGAAGTGGAGGTGTGGGTGGACTTCCTCCGAGACAATCCAAAGTCAAGTGGAGACCCGGTAGATGTGTAAGCTTGAGACGATGTCGCTCCAATAGATACACCTTTGTCACAGGCCTTTAATGACAAGAACGTGAAGTTGAACACTCAGTTCCTAGGTGCAACCTGCAGAGTAACGGCGGCCAATCTTTGTGGACCTGTGGGTTGGGTAGATCTCTAGCCAGGAGCGAGAGACAATAAGCTTCCAAGCATTCACTATGTTATAATATTTGCATTTACACGGTGCTTGCTTTATCGCCTCGGCAACTCAGAGTTTTGTGTCGTACCTCGTCTGAAGCACTCGAAGAGCATCCCCAAGTAGCAGCTGCCCTTGTGTGGCACAAGGTGGTGGCCCTGCACCAGCCTGCATGTGGACAAGAGCCTGTAAGTAGGGGGTGATGATCGATGCGTCATCTCAGTTGTGTAGTTTGTAGGTAATCTTGATTTGAAGCTTTCGTGACTGCAGGAATCCACACTCTTGAGTTATTTCGGTAAAGTCACCACGTGGGTAGAAACATAACAGATCACGGCGTTTAGATCACAACACAAGCAATCGTCATCAGGTGGGACAACCACAGCAAGAGAAACTGCTGAAGTAGTAGGCGCCTACTCCAGCAGTTTCCTCTTATTGCTGCTGTGCTTGTCCCACCTGATGACGATTGCTTGTGTTGCCATCGAAACGCCGTGATCTATTATTTGTAGCGTAATGTTTAGAATTTGCTACATTTTGACCCAGACGCCAGCATGCAACGGCCTACTCGTTTTGAATGACGCAACAATAGTACGTTGTACATACACTGTTAAGCAGACGGTGCGTATTTGTAAAATTACTTCTTGTTAATACGATGTAACGTGATGCAGTCAATTTCGCTGCAGTAATTCAATGTTAATATGCCCGTCAATGATTTAGAATGAATACTTGTCTGACTGTGTGCGTACATGTAACATTTTGTCTGAGGGTCAAACATTGATTAAGTGATCTTAGGACAAAGTGTGTGTGTGTGTGTTTTGTAAGTAACCTGTACAGAGAACTCAGGTGAGACCCGTTGTTCTTGTGATACTGGTCAAAGGGTACTTTTGTGTTTCACGAAGCGTCTGCCTCTGGAGCAACTCATCGTCTTTGAAATAGGGAGCACGCTCGGATCATTCATCAGTTACAAGGCATACCACTTAAAAGTTACACGTATAGGAGGAGGTACATTCTCTACAACACCAATTGTAGTTTTGTCTTACGTGTTGACGTAGATTTTGTCTAACTGGGACTAGAAATGGTCCTTGCTGATTCACGTCTGGATGTTCGTACCTATCGGTTGAAGCAAACCCCACTGCTGTTGTTGAGACGCTGTGCACCAATAAGGGTCCAACACATTGACGGCCTTCAGGCCAGGAAAGTCACAACATTTGCACACGAAGGACGCATTCACGCAAGTACCCCATGCTCCTAGTTTTTTCGGTAAAGTCACGTTGAAGAGAAACAACAAAATAACAAAATATATATAAAAACAATAAAAAATTCTCACGACGTTTCGACCATAACTCAAACGGTCATCATCAGGTGTGTTGGTTTGCATAAATTTATTTTTAAAACGGCACATTTATTTATTTATAAAAAACGTTGGTGTCACGCGCAGCGATTGGCAGTTTTCCCAGGACTAGTCCATCTATTTTTTTGAAAAGAGGAGGGGGGAGACGCAATTTTTTATAATGTATGCTGTCTGAAAGCCACTGTAAGCGTTAACAATCAATCAAGAACTGAAATGATTTATCAAATCTTTCCAATGATTGCTAAGATAGAATCCATCATCTCAGTTCTTGATTGATTGTTAACGCTTACAGTGGCTTTCAGACAGCATACATTATAAAAAATTTCGTCTCCCCCCTCCTCTTTTCAAAAAAATAGATGGACTAGTCCTGGGCAAACTGCCAATCGCTGCGCGTGACACCAACGTTTTTTATAAATAAATAAATGTGCCGTTTTAAAAATAAATTTATGCAAACCAACACACCTGATGATGACCGTTTGAGTTATGGTCGAAACGTCGTGAGAATTTTTTATTGTTTTATATATATTTTGTTATTTTGTTGTTTCTCTTCAACGTGACTTTACCGAAAAAACTAAGAATATGAATTACTGCAGTCACGAAAGCTTTAAATCAAAATTTACCCCATGCTCCGTTTTGAAGTTTTAAAATTAAACATCTTTGAATTGTGTTGTGTTTTGAATTAGATGATTTTATTTCTTCATTAAAAGCTTGTATCAATTTACATCTGGAAGACTTCATTGAAAAGGACATTTCGTGTGAATTTTCTCTCGTCATTAAGTAGATGGCCTTGCCGGGGGTTCGGACACAAACAGTGTACACACAGTGTACACACACACACAGTGTGCACACACACAGTATACACACACAGTGTGCACACACAGTGTACACACAATGTACACACAGTGCACACAGTGTACACACAGTATACACACAGTGTACACACACAGTTTATACACACAGTGTATACACAATGTACACATAGTGTACACAGACACTGCACACACACACAGTGTACACAGACAGTGTACACACACAGTGTACACACAGTGTACATACAGTGCACACACAGTGTACACACACACAGTGACACACAGTGATACAGTGATACAGTGTACACACACAGTGTACACACACACACAGTGTACACACACAGTGTACACGCACAGTGACACAGTGACACAACAACAATCGCCATTCGCCACTAAGTGGTGGTGACGTCACCACGAAGCTTGTGCCAACAACAACAACAACCGCCATTCGCCACTAAGTGGTGGTGACGTCACCACTACGCTTGTGCCAGGCTATGTGCACCCTGAGGCCACGTGAAGTGCCGAACGCCCGCTGGCAGGAGGTCACGGGGCAGACCCAGGTGCCACGGGTCGACTGACTGAGATGACTGGCTGATGCACCACCTGTGCCCCCTACTGTGCCAACCTGCTGTGCTTTAGCCACCCGGCGCTCCGCTCGTTGTTCTGAGCGTCGCTCCTCCGCCCTCCGTTGTTGTTGGAGGGCGACTGCCTCCAACTGCCCAGTAGCATCCTTCACGAGCCTCCTCCACAGAGGCCGATCTTGACACCGCTGGTACCAGTCATCGGCAAGTCCACTCAGCTCCACGTCCTCCTGTACCACATCACTCCATCTCTTCTCTAGCCCGTGCCGCGCCCGCTTAGCCCCCTCAATCCGGCCAAACAAAAGCTGTTTCGGCATGCGGTGGCTGTGCATGCGGGCTACATGACCCAGCCATCGCAGCCTTGCCTGCCGGAGGAGCTCACCGATGGGACCCTGCCCAGATCTTTCAAGGATTTGTGAGCTCCTCACACAATCCAGTCTGGTTAAACCCAGGATGGATCGTAGGCAGGCCAGCCTAAATGTTTCTAACCGGCGAAGATATTCCATTAGGGGGGTCCACGTTTCGCAAGCGTAGAGAAGGGAGGGAATGACCGTGGCCGAGAAGACCTGAAGCTTAGTGCGGAGCGACAGACCAGGTAGCTTCCACACAGCGTTACGCAACCGATGAAAAGATATTGCCGCTCGACTGATTCGGAGTGAGACCTCTGCTGTTAAACTGGAGCCAGTCATAAGCACACTGCCCAGGTATGGGAAACTCTCCACTCTCTCCACAACTGCCCCATCACCGATTCGGAGTTGTGGAGGTGGAGTGTCCGATGGTACAAAATACCCAGGCAGGTGCTTAGTTTTGGTGGGGCTGATGGTAAGGCCCCACCTCTTAGTGGCACGCTCCAGTCTCAGCAGCAGCGTCTCCAACTCCTCCTCTGACTGAGCAGCAATTACCAAATCATCAGCATACATAACGTGGTTGAGCAATAAGGAGCCATCCCTTGACCGCACCCGGGCATCGATTAGCCTCCCATTATATCTGTACCATATGGAGATTCCCCCGGTACAGCTATTGAAGGCTTCACGAACTACGTGGTCAAAATAGATGTTAAATAATGTGGGAGCCAGAGGACATCCATGTCGCACCCCAAGGTGTACAGGGAATGGCTCTGACTCCCGGCCACGTAGTTTTACCTGGGCCTGCTCACCATCATGAAGGTCCTTAATGATCGTGAGCAGAGGGTCAGGTACTCCAAAAGCACGAAGAACGACCCAGAGCCCAGGCCTACTGATGGTATCATAGGCCTTGACCAGGTCAATAAAGCAGAGATGTAGGTCTTCTTGGAATTCCCTACACCTCTGCTGTAGCAGACGGACAGAAAATATGGCATCTGTGCAGGACCGCCCTTTCCTGAAACCGCATTGGGGCTCCGCAAGCCTCTCCTCAGCGTGCCTGGCAAGGCGATGCTGAATAATCCTTGCCAGGACCTTTCCCGGCACTCTGAGGAGTGAGATGCCCCTGTAGTTGTTACAGTCTGTGCGGTCCCCCTTCTTAAAAAGGGGGACCACCAGGGCATCCTTCCAATCCTGCGGAACCCGTCCAGTGGTCCAGACTGTTGTTATGATGTCACATAGGGCAGTCTGTGCACAAACGCCACCCTCCCTCAGCATTTCGCTTGGGAGATCATCTCTGCCCGCTGCCTTTCCTGGTCTCAGACTCCTGATCGCCTTCAATACTTCCTCAGCAGATGGCACCTCAGCCAGCCACTCACAGGGGGCGACCTCTTCCAATATTTGAGGCTCCGTAGCCTCAGCAGGGTCATCCTCACTTTGTGCCACGATGTTTTCCAGGCTGAGGGATTTTCCCTCCCCCAGTACCTCACAGAAATGCTCAGCAAATCTGCGAACCTGTTCCTGGGGGTCGGAGATTGGATCACCGTTTTTTCCCCTAATGATGGTAATAGGTGTGGCGCTGCAGGTTACTTTTTTGATGGAGTTAAATAGAGATTTGTGATCACGGGCCACTGAGGCAGACTCCATCTCAGCAACCCGCGACCACCACCCATCCTTGCAGCGCCTCACGGCTCTCCGAACCTCCGAGCGAAGGCTGCGGTAAGCCTCCTCATTCTCTGACGTGGGATTCTGTAGCCGATGACAGTGGGCCTGTCGCTTTTTCTCAACCATCCTGAACACCTCCTCTGTCAGCCAGGGTCTCTGGGGAGGTCTGGACAGCGTACCCAAAGCAGCCATTGCAGCTGCATGAGTCACAGTCCTAAACCTCGCCCATTTACCCTCGACATCAGGAGGAGTCGGGGACGATGCCAATCCCAGCCGCAAGCGATGATGAAATTCTCGCTTGCAACTTTCATCAGATCACTGAGACCAGGCCACTTTATGTTGGAATGGGGTCCTGGGTGTACACCCACCACCGGAGTGGAAGAATGGCAGACGCATCTTACAGATGACTAGTCGATGGTCAGAGGGCAGATCAGCTCCACGGTAGGTCCTGGTGTCAAGGACATGGGCTCGCATTCGCTGGTCCGTCACTATGTAGTCCAGCAGATGTTCTTGCTTGGACCCGGCATGCATCCATGATGTTGTGTGGATGCGCCGATGCCGGAACAGCGTGTTGGTAATTACAAGCCCATGGGCTGCACAAAAATCTAGCAGCCTCCTACCGTTGTTATTGAGCTGATCTGGCCCATGCCCTCCAATCACTCCAGACCAGGTGCCAGTATCATGACCAACTCGGGCATTGAAGTCACCCAACATGATGACTCTATCCCGAGAGGCCTCTTTAGCCAGCACCTGTGACAGGAGGTCATAGAAGGCATCTGACTCATCGGCTTTGCATGCATCCCTCCACGGATGTTCATCTTCGGTGGGCGCATAAGTAACCACGACCACCATTCCTCGCCTCCGGTTGATGGGAATGCGAGCCCAAAGTAGCCTGGGGCTTACAGCTTCCCACACCTCACCGCCATGCTCCCACGCCCCCTTCATTCTTTTGTTCAAAAGAAGACCCACACCCTGTTGTTTGGCAGTCTGCTGCCCCGAGTAGAGGACTGTCCACCCCTCATGGTGGCAGGAGCCAGAGCCGGTCCACCGGATCTCCTGAATGCCGCATAGATCCAGGCGGTACCGGTCCAGCTCCCGACAGAGGAGTGGCAGCCTCTCCTCTGCAGTGAGCGTTCGAACATTCCACGTGGCCACCCGTAGTGGCTTTTCGTTGTTTCTGGAGTAGCCCCGAGGGTAGGTATTCAATCTCCTGGCTCCGCCAATTGGGGTTTGGCCAGGAGACGTCATAGACGCCTGGCCCCCCGGGGCCTTCGGCACAAGCATATTAGTTACATATTTCAGTTGAATTCCTGGTTTCGTGGTAATTAATTGAAGGTGGAGGGGTTACCAGCCCCTCGCACCCGTCCAGAGCCCCCGTTTAGCCCCTGTGGTGGACACATATGCCATGAGGGGAGGAGCCAATCAAAATTGGATCTCCCCCCACAGCACTGTCCACGACAGAGTTGCCCGTTCGGCACCGCGAGGAGGTAGGGGGTTGTTTTGCCGGATATACACACACACACATATACACACACATATACACACACACATATATACACGGCTGGTTGGGTGGGTGAGTGGGGTGTTTGTTTTTGGCATCATCCGAGCAAGTGCTTTGGCGCGCGGCAGTCACACACACAAAAGACAAAAGATCCCCCGTGTAGCCTTAACAGACTGTAGGGGCAAGTGCTGTTAGCGAGCAGCACCTATGAAGACCGGCACGGCACACGAGGGGGTGGGTGGCCAGCACCACGCCCGACCGCCTTTGTCTTTCTCTCCGGGCGGCGCACGATTCTGCTCGCAGCTCCTCACTCACTCTCAGAACTCATCAATTGTATTCGCGCGGCTCTTAGCTTCTCGCAACTCTTATCGCTCATCGAAATCCTTGACTCTGCAAAGCGACTCAAAATATCAGGGTAAATGTAGAATGAAACTTTCAGCGACGCTGTCGGTCAGCACCTAGCAACACATCACCCCTCTCCTCTGCAAGATCAAGTTGCATGATCCTTTGTCCTTGCTTATATGTGAAACGACTTCGTGATATATAAAAAAAATCACGACTTCGTGATATTTTAAATATTTTTTTATTCACAGTCTGTTCAAGGCTACACGGGGGATCTTTGTCTTTGTGTTGGGTGCTAACAGCACTTGCCCCAACAGTCTGTTAAGGCTATACGGGGGATCTTTGTATTTGTGTTAGGTGCTCGCTAACAGCACTTGCCCCAACAGTCTGTGTGTGTGTACACTGTGTGTGTGTACACTGTGTGTGTGTGTACACTGTGTGTGTCCACTCTGTGTGTACACTGTGTGTGTGTGTACACTGTGTGTGTGTACACTGTGTGTGTGTGTGTGTACACTGTGTGTGTACACTGTGTGTGTGTCTACACTGTGTGTGTCCACTCTGTGTGTACACTGTGTGTGTGTACACTGTGTGTACACTGTGTGTGTGTGTACACTGTGTGTACACTGTGTGTGTGTATACTGTGTGTGTGTACACTGTGTGTACACTGTGTGTGTGTGTGTACACTGTGTGTGTATACACTGTGTGTGTACACTGTGTGTGTACACTGTGTGTGTGTGTACACTGTGTGTGTCCACTCTGTGTGTACACTGTGTGTGTGTACACTGTGTGTACACTGTGTGTGTACACTGTGTGTGTGTGTCCACTGTGTGTGTCCACTGTGTGTGTGTGTGTACACTGTGTGTGTGTACACTGTGTGTGTGTGTATACTGTGTGTACACTGTGTGTGTGTACACTGTGTATGTGTCCACTGTGTGTGTGTGTATACTGTGTGTACACTGTGTGTACACTGTGTGTGTGTACACTGTGTGTGTGTAGTGAGGGGCACAGGTGGTGCATTGGCCAGTCATCTCAGTCAGTCGACCCATGGCATCTTTTCATCAATTTATTATTTTCAATTTACTATTTTTACTTGTTATTAATTTTATTAAAATGTTAATTTTTTATTTTTATCTTTTATTCTGTTTATTTTTTGTTTTCTATCTACGTGACTTTACCGAAAGAACCAGGAATATGGTAGCGCATTCTCTATTTGTTGCAGAGGTTTAAGGTTCAAACCCGACAGGCACACCTGGCTACCCCAGTAACATTCACCACCATATGCGCAGTCTGCTCAACAGCCGCTGTCAAACATAGTATTGTGTCACTCAAAACGCACGGGTCATTGCGTGTTGGTGTCACAGTCAAAATTGTGGTAATTCCAGTAACATTATCCAGAATCTCCACAAGGGAGATGACGCGTCAATGATCGCCCCCCCTTACCGACAGACTCATGCCACGTGCAGGCCGGTGTAGGGCCACCTTGTGCCACACAGGGGCAGCTGCCACTTAGGGGCACCCTTTGATTGTTTGAGATGAGATTCGATACGAAACACCGAGTAGGCAAGCGACTTATGAGTGCAAATATGTTGTTTATAACGTAGTGAATCCATAATAGAAGTTTTTGGGTTTCATCGCGTAAATATATAAATGTTGTGTCGTTAAAACCCGCCACCACCCGACACAGCCAACTAGTAAGGGTTGTCACGTAAACAGAACGTGCCAATTCGTCACTAGCACAGCACGAGTGTATAGTGTAGTGTATAGTGTAGTGTATAGTGTAGTGTATAGTAGTGTATAGTGTAGTGTATATAGTAGTGTACTAGCACAGCACTAGCGTGTAGTGTATAGTGTAGTGTATAGTAGTGTGGTGTATAGTTTATGGTACTAGCACAGCACTAGTGTGTAGTGTATAGTGTAGTGTATAGTGTAGTGTATTAGCACAGCACTAGTGTGTAGTGTATAGTGTAGTGTAGTGTATAGTGTAGTGTACTAGCACAGCACTAGTGTGTAGTGTAGTGTATAGTGTAGTGTATAGTAGTGCATAGTGTAGTGTAGAGTAGTTTAGTGTATAGTGTAGTGTACTAGCATAGCACTAGTGTGTAGTGTAGTGTATAGTATAGTGTACTAGCACAGCACTAGTGTGTAGTGTATAGTGTAGTGTATAGTATATTGTACTAGCACAGCACTAGTGTGCAGTGTAGTGTGTAGTGTAGTGTTTAGTGTACTAGCACAGCACTAGTGTGTAGTGTAGTGTACTGTGTAGTGTATAATGTAGTGTACTAGCCCAGCACTAGTGTGTAGTGTAGTGTATTGTGTAGTGTATAGTGTAGTGTAGAGTAGTGTAGTGTATAGTGTAGTGTACTAGCACAGCACTAGTGTGTAGTGTAGTGTATAGTGTAGTGTTCTCGCACAGCACTAGTGTGTAGTGGAGTGTATTGTGTTATGTATAGTGTAGTGTACTAGAACAGCACTAGTGTAGTGTATAGTGTAGTGTACTGTGTAGTGTATAGTGTAGTGTACTAGCACAGCACTAGTGTGTAGTGTAGTGTATAGCGTAGTGTATAGGGTAGTGTAGAGTAGTGTAGTGTATAGTGTAGTGTACTAGCACAGCACTAGTGTGTAGTGTAGTGTATAGTGTAATGTATAGTGTAGTGTATAGTGTAGTGTACTAACACAGCACTAGTGTGTAGTGTATAGTGTAGTTTACTAGCACAGCACTAGTCTGCAGTGTAGAGTAGTGTAGTGTATAGTGCAGTGTATAGTGTAGAGTATAGTGTACTAGCACAGCATGTGTGTAGTGTATAGTGTAGTGTATAGTGTAGAGTATAGTGTAGTGTACTAGCACAGCATGTGTAGTGTAGAGTAGTGTATAGTATAGTGTACTAGCACAGCACGAGTGTGTAGTGTAGTGTATAGTATAGTAGTGTATAATAGTGCATAGTGTAGTGTAGAGTAGTGCAGTGTATAGTGCAGTGTACTAGCACAGCACTAGTGTGTAGTGTATAGTGTAGTATATAGTGTAGTGTACTAGCACAGCACTAGTGTAGTGTATAGTGTAGTGTAGAGTAGTTTAGTGTATAGTGTAGTGTACTAGCACAGCACTAGTGTGTAGTGTAGTGTATAGTAGTTTATAGTGTAGTGTAATAGCACAGCACTAGTGTGTAGTGTAGTGTATAGTGTAGTGTATAGTAGTGCATAGTGTAGTGTAGAGTAGTTTAGTGTATAGTGTAGTGTACTAGCATAGCACTAGTGTGTAGTGTAGTGTATAGTGTAGTGTACTAGCACAGCACTAGTGTGTAGTGTAGTGTATAGTGTAGTGTATAGTATATTGTACTAGCACAGCACTAGTGTGCAGTGTGTAGTGTAGTGTTTAGTGTACTAGCACAGCACTAGTGTGTAGTGTAGTGTACTGTGTAGTGTATAATGTAGTGTACTAGCACAGCACTAGTGTGTAGTGTATTGTGTAGTGTATAGTGTAGTGTAGAGTAGTGTAGTGTATAGTGTAGTGTACTAGCACAGCACTAGTGTGTAGTGTAGTGTATAGTGTAGTGTACTCGCACAGCACTAGTGTGTAGTGGAGTGTATTGTGTAGTGTATAGTGTAGTGTACTAGCACAGCACTAGTGTAGTGTACTGTGTAGTGTATAGTGTAGTGTACTAGCACAGCACTAGTGTGTAGTGTAGTGTATAGCGTAGTGTATAGGGTAGTGTAGAGTAGTGTAGTGTATAGTGTAGTGTACTAGCACAGCACTAGTGTGTAGTGTAGTGTATAGTGTAATGTATAGTGTAGTGTATAGTGTAGTGTACTAACACAGCACTAGTGTGTAGTGTATAGTGTAGTGTACTAGCACAGCACTAGTCTGCAGTGTAGAGTAGTGTAGTGTATAGTGCAGTGTATCGTGTAGTGTATAGTGTAGAGTATAGTGTAGTGTACTAGCACAGCACGAGTGTGTAGTGTATAGTGTAGTGTATAGTAGTGTAGTGTATAATAGTGCATAGTGTAGTGTAGAGTAGTGCAGTGTATAGTGCAGTGTACTAGCACAGCACTAGTGTGTAGTGTATAGTGTAGTATATAGTGTAGTGTACTAGCACAGCACTAGTGTAGTGTATAGTGTAGTGTAGAGTAGTTTAGTGTATAGTGTAGTGTACTAGCACAGCACTAGTGTGTAGTGTAGTGTATAGTAGTTTATAGTGTAGTGTAATAGCACAGCACTAGTGTGTAGTGTAGTGTATAGTATAGTGTAGAGTAGTTTAGTGTATAGTGTAGTGTACTAGCACAGCACTAGTGTGTAGTGTAGTGTATAGTGTAGTGTACTAGCACAGCACTAGTGTGTAGTGTAGTGTATAGTGTAGTGTACTAGCACAGCACTAGTGTGTAGTGTAGTGTGTAGTGTATAGTGTAGTGTACTAGCACAGCACTAGTGTGTAATGTAGAGTAGTGTAATGTATAGTGTAGTGTACTAGCACAGCACTAGTGTGTAGTGTATAGTGTAGTGTATAGTGTAGTGTAGAGTAATGTATCGTGTAGTGTGTAGTGTACTAGCACAGCACTAGCATGTAGTGTATAGTGTAGTGTATAGTGTAGTGTACTAGCACAGCACTCGTGTGTAGTGTAGTGTATAGTGTAGTGTATAGTGTACTAGCACAGCACTACTGTGTAGTGTAGTGTATAGTGTAGAGTAGTGTAGTGTATAGTGTAGTGTAAAGTGTAGTGTATAGTGTAGTAGTGTGTAGTGTAGTGTATTTCATACAGCTGCGGGGACATGCCCCTTGCACTGCACACAATTTTTAAATTCATGTAATGAGTGGCTCCGACATGGTAAAGACTTGAAGTTTGTTTATTAATAAATATTCGCGCAGACTTGTTCCTCTCTCTCTCTGCGGATGTCCACCCGCGCTCACCCCGCTCAGCAACACGCCGCCGGCTGACGGCGCGCTGGGGAGCGGCTGAGCGGCTGGAGGTCTCGACGCCACGTGGCCGGTGGAGATGGCGGGGCAGCAGCAGCGATGGGGAGCTCCTCTCGATCTTCAACACCGACCCCTAACGTTGCTGTGCCCCCGGCTTATATTCGCTCCGCGGAGGCTAAGTCCCGCCTCTGGCCACGCCCCTCTTGGAACCTTCGGGAACGTTTCAGAGGCTTCCCTGGTGGATCCTTTCACCCAGATGTAATACTCACTATAGATAAACACAGCCTGTATAAGGTAATTTAGTTCGATCCTCCACACATTTTGAACCGCTTTTAATGAACGCACGCCCAGTGTCAATTGTGGCATTCAGCAAAGGTAACTTTAAACCTAATGTCAAAATAATTAACGTCAACAACCAAACGATAACCATCGAACGAGGAAGGACACCAGTTCAATCCCTGGTTGGGGGCCGACTCAGCCCATCATGTCTACAACAACTCCACGTCCGAGGCCTGAACGCAAAAAGGCGGAAACCTCCTCAGGGTTCCACGTGGAGACCTGGGGACACTTGGAGGCATTTTGACACCACCCACCACCCCCGCACGGTGCGATGCTGAGACGCTTGTAGCAGGCCGCACACACCCCCCTCCATCCTCTCCTTCCACCCCTCCCCTCCCTCCCACCCCTCTCTCCCCTCCCCTCCCTCACCCACTGCTCGTCCCTCCTGACCCCCCCCTCCCGAACTGATGATACGGGTTCCATCTCAGCGTCATCGCCTGTCGCAGTCGCTCCATCCACTCACGCCCCCTCCGACCCCTCTCCCCGCCCCCCCCTGCACCCCCTCCCTCCGCCCTCCCTCCTCCTCCTCCCCCTCTCTCCACCCCTCCCCCCGCTCCACCCACCCCCCCTCCCCCAACTCTGCTCCCCCCACCTCTCCCCCCGCGCCCCGCCGTGCCCCCCCCGGCGTGTCTCCACACCTCCTCCGTCGGGTTGAAGTGGACGTTCCGCCCCCGGCTGGCGAGCTCCTGTAGCTCCCGTCGCCTCTCGACAGAACTCCGATGCCGCGAGAACTGCTCCCTCAAGAACACCTCACGCTCCATCGCAACCCTCGCCTGCTCCACCGCCTCCCTCTGCCTCACCCGTGAGTCCCTCCTCGACTCCCTGTCGCCTCCGGCCCCGCCGCTGACCCCCCGCCCCCGGCCCTCCCTGTCCGGCGGCCGCCGCTGCCCCCTGTCGGCGTCAATCAGCTGCCTGAGCCTGGCCGAGATGTCGGAGATCCTCCCGCGGTTGACTTCTCCTCCTCGACCTCGGCCCCTCTCCATGGCCGGCGGTTGTCACCGGTCGGATTCTTGCTCGGCCCCTCCTGTGCCGTCACAGCAACCATCACAGCCGTCACCGCCTCCAACACCGTCACCTCTGTGTGGGTCTCTGTAGGTCTCTGTGAGTGTGCTGGTTTCTGTGGCTCTCTGTGGGTCTCTAGCGGTGACGTGCGGTGAGGTCAATGGCTGGGGGAGGCACTGGCTGGTGTCAGAGCCAGATTTACACACTGAGGGGGGCGTGGCCTCATTGATGTGGGCGTGGCCTCACTGATGTGGGCGTGGCCTCACTGAGGGGGGCGTGTTAGACACGTCCCCCTCAGTGAGGCAGATGTGAGAGCTGCCTCCCCTGGTGCTTTTTCATTGCAGTTTCACGACGAGACCAGCGAGCCTACATATCTCTATACACACACGTGAAATAAGTTACCTGGAGTATGGAAGGCGAGGACATGAAATGAAGGGGTCTACAAACATTATATTGGTGACATACTGAGATAGTAACAGGCACGCGCTTTTTGCCCACGCTCCATCCAGTTACTGAGGGGTTGCGCAATCAGAGGGGAGGCTGAGCTCGTCGCTGCATCACCTCTCGTCTCTTCCTGTATTTGCAGCGGAGCTCCGCAAATTTGGCGATTTTGACTCTAAAAATGATTGGAATCGTACAGAAATTACATTCATAACACACATCAGTGGAAAAATCTTAATATTTATTTTATTGGATTATTCTTTATTTTTACTTTTCGTAACAGCTGTTTTCATTGGAGTATCACAGGTGAGGCTCTGCCTCCCTTGCCTCCCCTGACCGCACGTCCCTGGTCTCTATGAGTGTGGGTTTCTGTGGGAATGGGTCTCTGTGGGTAGCAGTGGGTTTCTATGAGTGTGGGTTTCTGTGGGTATGGGTCTCTGTGGGTAGCAGTGGGTCTCTATGAGTGTGGGCATTTGTGAGCATGGGTCTCTGTGGGTAGCAGTGGGTCTCTATGAGTGTGGGTTTCTGTGGGTATGGGTCTCTGTGGGTAGCAGTGGGTCACTATGAGTGTGGGTTTCTGTGGGTATGGGTCTCTGTGGGTAGCAGTGGGTCTCTATGAGTGTGGGTTTCTGTGGGTATGAGTTTCTGTGGGTAGCAGTGGGTCTCTATGAGTGTGGGTTTCTGTGGGTATGGGTCTCTGTGGGTAGCAGTGGGTCTCTATGAGTGTGGGTTTCTGTGGGTATGGGTCTCTGTGGGTAGCAGTGGGTCTCTATGAGTGTGGGTTTCTGTGGGTATGGGTCTCTGTGGGTAGCAGTGGGTCTCTATGAGTGTGGGTTTCTGTGGGTATAGGTCTCTGTGGGTAGCAGTGGGTCTTTATGAGTGTGGGCATTTGTGAGCATGGGTCTCTGTGGGTAGCAGTGGGTCTCTATGAGTGTGGGTTTCTGTGGGTATGGGTCTCTGTGGGTAGCAGTGGGTCTCTATGAGTGTGCATCTCTGTGGGTATGGGTCTCTGTGGGTAGCAGTGTGTCTCTATGAGTGTGGGTTTCTGTGGGTATGAGTCTCTGTGGGTCTTTGTAAGTATGGGTTTCTGTGAGTGTGGGCATTTCTGAGCATGGATGTGGGGCCTTACGTGGTGAAATGAAAATTATTGTGAGGCGATGTATGATGATTATGCGTAATCTAAACTGTTTTTTGTGTGTATACATAAACTGTATATTATGTATATATAAACTGTATATTATGTATATATGAACTGTATATTATGTATATATAAACTGTATATTACGTGTATATAAACTGTCCGCACCAGGGACAGCTCCAAGCGAGGAGTGAGGAGCACGCTGGGGCTTCTTGGCGTTGATTCAGCGACGGAGAGCCGTGGGGAGGGAGGGGGTGAGATGGGGAGAGATGAGAGAGAGAGGGACATCGAAAGAGAGAGATGGAACTTCTCCTGCTGCTACTTTTGCTGCGTCTCCCCTTAAACTCATACAGGAGACTACACATTATAGTGGTAGTAGGACACAGTACTACTACTACACAGTACTACTACACAGTACTACTACTACACAGTACTATTACACAGTACTACTACTACTACACAGTACTATTACTACACAGTACTACTACTACACAGTACTATTACTACACAGTACTATTACTACACAGTACTACTACTACACAGTACTACTACACAGTACTACTACACAGTACTACTACACAGTACTACTACTACACAGTACTATTACTACACAGTACTACTACACAGTACTATTACACAGTACTACTACACAGTACTATTACACAGTACTACTACTACACAGTACTACTACACAGTACTATTACTACACAGTACTACTACTACACAGTACTACTACACAGTACTATTACACAGTACTACTACTACACAGTACTATTACACAGTACTATTACTACACAGTACTATTACACAGTACTATTACACAGTACTACTACACAGTACTATTACACAGTACTACTACTACACAGTACTACTACACAGTACTATTACTACACAGTACTACTACTACACAGTACTACTACACAGTACTATTACACAGTACTACTACTACACAGTACTATTACACAGTACTATTACTACACAGTACTATTACACAGTACTACTACTACACAGTACTATTACACAGTACTACTACTACACAGTACTACTACTACACAGTACTATTTCTACACAGTACTACTACTACACAGTACTACTACTACACAGTACTATTACACAGTACTACTACTACACAGTACTACTACTACACAGTACTACTACACAGTACTACTACTACACAGTACTACTACTACACAGTACTATTGCTACACAGTACTACTACTACACAGTACTATTACACACTACTACTACACAGCACTACTACTACACAGTACTATTACTACACAGTACTACTACTACACAGTACTATTACACAGTACTACTACACAGTACTACTACTATACAGTACCATTACTACACAGTACTACTACTAAACAGTACTACTACTACACAGTAATACTATTACACAGTACTACTACTACACAGCACTACTACTACACAGTACTATTACTACACAGTACTACTACTACACAGTACTATTACACAGTACTACTACACAGTACTACTACTATACAGTACCATTACTACACAGTACTACTACTACACAGTAATACTATTACACAGTACTACTACTACACAGTACTACTACTACACAGTACTATTGCTACACAGTACTACTATTACACAGTACTATTACTACACAGTACTATTACACAGTACTACTACTACACAGTACTATTACACAGTACTACTACTACTACACAGTACTACTACTACACAGTACTACTACACAGTACTACTACTACACAGTACTACTACACAGTACTACTACTACACAGTACTACTACTACTACACAGTACTATTACACAGTACTACTACACAGTACTACTACTACACAGTACTATTACTACACAGTACTACTACTACACAGTACTATTACTACACAGTACTACTACACAGTACTACTACTACACAGTACTATTACACAGTACTACTACTACACAGTACTATTACACAGTACTACTACTACACAGTACTATTACTACACAGTACTACTACTACACAGTACTACTACTAGACAGTACTATTACACAGTACTACTACTACACAGTACTATTGCACAGTACTACTACACAGTACTACTACTACACAGTACTACTACACAGTACTACTACTACACAGTACTACTACTACACAATACTACTACACAGTACTACTACTACACAGTACTACTACTACACAGTACTACTACACAGTACTACTACACAGTACTATTACACAGTACTACTACCACACAGTACTATTACACAGTACTACTACTACACAGTACTACTGCACAGTACTACTACACAGTACTATTACTACACAGTACTACTACACAGTACTATTACACAGTACTACTACACAGTACTACTACACAACAGTACTATTACACAGTACTACTACACAGTACAACTACTACACAGTACTATTACACAGTACTATTACACAGTACTACTACACAGTACTACTACTACACAGTACTACTACTACACAGTACTATTGCTACACAGTACTACTACTACACAGTACTATTACACAGAACTACTACACAGTACTACTACACAGTACTACTACTACACAGTACTACTACTACTACACAGTACTACTACACAGTACTACTACTATACAGTACAATTACTACACAGTACTACTACTAAACAGTACTACTACTACACAGTAATACTATTACACAGTACTACTACTACACAGTACTACTACTACACAGTACTATTACACAGTACTACTACTACACAGTACTATTACTACTACACATGCCAGCTCGTGACGATGTCTACTTAGTAACACTTGGCCTGCTGAGTCTCTGTTTCTGTCTCTCTCTGTCTCTCTCTGTGTCTGCCTCTCTCTCTCTGTGTCTCTCTGTCTCTTTCTCTATCCCTGTGTCTCTCACTGTGTCTCTTTCAGTCTCTTTCTCTATCCCTGTGTCTCTGTTTCTGTCTCTCTCTGTCTCTTTCTCTATCCCTGTGTCTCTCTCTCTGTGTCTCTCTCTCTCTCTGTCTGTCTCTTTCTCTATCCCTGTGTCTCTCTCTGTGTCTCTCTCTGTCTGTCTCTTTCTCTATCCCTGTGTATCTCTCTGTCTGTCTCTTTCTCTATCCCTGTGTCTCTGTCTGTCTGTCTCTTTCTCTATCCCTGTCTCTCTCTGTATGTCTCTTTCTCTATCCCTGTGTCTCTCTCTCTGTGTCTCTCTGTCTGTCTCTTTCTCTATCCCTGTGTCTCTCTCTCTGTCTCTCTCTCTGTCTGTCCCTTTCTCTATCCCTGTGTCTCTCTCTGTGTCTCTCTGTCTGTCTCTTTCTCTATCCCTGTGTCTCTCTCTGTATGTCTCTTTCTCTATCTATGTGTCTCTCTCTGTGTCTCTGTCTGTCTGTCCTTTCTCTCTGTCTGTTCCTTTCTCTATCCCTGTGTCTCTCTCTCTGTCCCTTTCTCTATCCCTCTGTCTCTCTCTCGGAGGCAACGACGAGATGGTGACGACGATGGACGTGAGTAGCACGACGGGCAATCATCCCACTTCCCAGCAACAGCCACGAGGTCCCACACAGGGGCCCCTCCTGGACTCTCAGCGAGGCCACGCCCCTCCCCGGCCACGCCCTCCTTCTGGAACCTGCAAGCGCCCTTCCCGATTGGCTCCCTCTGTGACCTTTAGCCGAGATGTCCCCCTCGCAAGTTTCTACCGTGGCCTGCAGGCGTCAGTACTGGCGTCGCAGGCAGCGCTATGCCACGCCACTCGCAAAGGTTAAAGGTGAGTACTTAACAATAATGACATTTTGATTTAAAGCTTTCGTGACTGCAGGGATTCATATTCTTGGTTCTTTCGGTAAAGTCACCTGCACGTAGAAGGGAAACAATAAAATAATAAAAATATAAAACAATACAATTCTCACAAAGTTTCGACTGCAACACGAGCAGTCATCATCAGGTGTTTCCCTTCTATGTGACTTTTACCGAAAGAACCAAGAATAATAATGACATTGCCAGGCATCTTAATTTATTTGGGAGTACTCCCTCGGTGATTTAATATTGCTCGAAATAGATTGGTTTAATGTGGTTCATTAAGGTCCAGGTAATGACTACACTTGCTGTATGAGTTACAAATCTGTTATGAGTGGCTAATGCTGATTTATTTTACGTGGATTAAATGCACACAGCAGCCAGTGCAAAGGCGTTTTTTCGTACAAATACATTTTGAAGTATATATAGTATGGCCAATTTAAACACTGCATAAAACAAATTATAAGATTAATGCCTTTTAATGTTAATGAATGCAAAGGAAAAAAGATCAAAACACAGTGTTTAACCATTCGGCCTCTGATACATTTAATGTTTAGTTATGAAATCGGCTCAAATCTAACAATTTATCAATAGTTAGAATTCCTGTAAGTTTTAAACTATTATACACTGCAAGTACATCAAGTGAAGGTCGGTTGAATACTGTAGTTTCAATTCTTGAAGATTTTGGTTGAGGTTTTATTTTGAACAATACAATCGTGTTCATCAACCAATCAACAGAGAGCCGCTCTATGGGTATCTCGGTAAAGTTAAGTAGGTAATAAAATACTTTAAATTAAAACAACATTTTATCTTATACCTACTACGGAACTTTACCGAAAGAAACTAAGAGTGTGGATCCCTGCAGTCACGAAAACTTCAACTCGAGATTATTATTATTGTTGTTGCTGATACAACTGACCCTGGACTTTCAATATCCCGGGAAAGGATTCGAGACTTCCCCAGACGTCGGCAAACGCGAACTTACCAGGAAGAGAAACCGGGACAGGTGGCAACTCCAGGTGGAGCGCCCCGCGACAATTACCAACCGCCCGCGTGGGCGGGGCGAGCGACTGGCGGCGGCGAGTGGGCGGGGCTTGGTGACTCACCCGGACTGTACCACCGCGCTGGACGTTGTGGGGGGGGGGCTGGCAGTGCCCTGCCCGACAATGGGTCTCGGTGGTCACAATTTACATTTAGAGATGGGATCGGCCAAGTTCGGCTTCCCCCCCACCCCCCACCGCCCACCGCCGCACCCCCTCCACTTTGTATCGGATACGGTGAGTTCAGCTCCTGGCTAAGTGACTCAGTGCCCAGGTCGACTGCCGCCACTCTGCTGCGTCATTAAAATCGTAAGCCCGGCCAGGTTCAAGTCCTGCTCTGGAGAGGGGGTGGTGTTGACTCAGCCCATCATCATCATCATGCCTCGGTGGGAGTGGTCGATAAAATAGGTACCTATTAGGTGGCACGTGACTAGTAGCCACCAGGGCCATAGAAAGATGCGGGCTGGATGTTTTATGCCGGGTGAACAATTATGATGCCGGATCATCGACGCATGCAGAGAGAATCGAAGCCCCGGGCAAATTGTAGCTCGTGGCGAGCGGACACCGTGGACCCTAGCGACTGGGTCGCGACTGATTAATGAAAAGATTGTGGGGTCATTAGGAAGGATCACAGGGAGGTGGTGAGGATGGGTCTGGTAGGACGGGGAAGTGGGAATTGGAGCGAGTGGACAGTGTGGGGGAGGGGTTCATTGGGGTCTTGGTTTTGTGGGGGGGGGGGAGGTATGGGCGAGGCGGGGGGGGCTGTAAACAGCCCTGAACCAGTGGTGGAAACTCCACATTACTATGGTGGGGGGCGAGTAACCCCACGGATTATCAAACCCGGAGATCTGCGTTGGGTCTTTCACATCCACTACCACCTATGGGCACACGACCCTGCCACGTGGGGGCGGACCCTGCCACGTGGGGGGACGGACCCTGCCACGTGGGGGCGGACCCTGCCACGTGGGGGAGGACCCTGCCACGTGGGGGGGGGCGGACCCTGCCACGTGATGCGCGTTCGGTCGACCTCACGGCCACATCGCGTCACTGTGTCACGTGAGTACTTTGTGCTATAGAGTCACTAAATATACTGTTATAGAGTCACTAAATATACTGTTATAGAGTCACTATTAATACTGTTATAGAGTCACTATTAATACTGTTATAGAGTCACTATTAATACTGCTATAGAGTCCCTATTAATACTGTTATAGAGTCACTATTAATACTGCTATAGTCACTAATAATACTGTTATAGAGTCACTATTAATACTGTTATAGAGTCACTATTAATGCTGTTATAGTCACTATTAATACTGTTATAGAGTTACTATTATTACTGCTATAGAGTGACTATTAATACTGTTATAGAGTCACTATTAATACTGTTATACAGTGACTATTAATACTGCTATAGAGTCACTATTAATGCTGTTATAGAGTCACTATTAATACTGCTATAGAGTCACTATTAATACTGTTATAGAGTCACTATTAATACTGTTATAGAGTCACTATTAATACTGTTATAGAGTCACTATTAATACTGTTATAGAGTCACTATTAATACTGCTATAGAGTCACTATTAATACTGTTATAGAGTCACTATTAATACTGTTATAGAGTCACTAATAATACTGTTATAGAGTGACTATTAATACTGTTATAGAGTCACTATTAATACTGCTATAGAGTCACTATTAATACTGTTATAGAGTCACTATTAATACTGTTATAGAGTCACTATTAATACTGTTATAGAGTCACTATTAATACTGCTATAGAGTCACTATTAATACTGTTATAGAGTCACTAATAATACTGTTATAGAGTGACTATTAATACTGTTATAGAGTCACTATTAATACTGCTATAGAGTCACTATTAATACTGTTATAGAGTCACTATTAATACTGTTATAGAGTCACTATTAATACTGTTATAGAGTCACTATTATACTGCTATAGAGTCACTATTAATACTGTTATAGAGTCACTATTAATACTGCTATAGAGTCACTATTAATACTGCTATAGAGTCACTATTAATACTGTTATAGAGTCACTATTAATACTGATATAGAGTCACTATTAATAATGCTATAGAGTCACTATTAATACTGCTATAGAGTCACTATTAATACTGCTATAGAGTCACTATTAATACTGCTATAGAGTCACTATTAATACTGTTATAGAGTCACTATTAATACTGTTATAGAGTCACTATTAATACTGTTATAGAGTCACTATTAATACTGTTATAGAGTCACTATTAATACTGTTATAGTCACTATTAATACTGCTATAGAGTGACTTAATACTGCTATAGAGTCACTATTAATACTGCTATAGAGTGACTATTGATACTGCTATAGAGTCACTATTAATACTGTTATAGAGTCACTATTAATACTGTTATAGAGTCACTATTAATACTGCTATAGAGTGACTATTAATACTGTTATAGAGTCACTATTAATACTGTTATAGAGTCACTATTAATACTGCTATAGAGTCACTATTAATACTGTTATAGAGTCACTATTAATACTGCTATAGAGTCACTATTAATACTGCTATAGAGTCACTATTAATACTGTTATAGAGTCACTATTAATACTGCTATAGAGTCACTATTAATACTGCTATAGAGTCGCTATTAATGCTGCTATAGAGTCACTATTAATACTGTTATAGAGTCAATATTAATACTGCTATAGAGTGACTTAATACTGCTATAGAGTGACTATTGATACTGCTATAGAGTCACTATTAATACTGCTATAGAGTCACTATTAATACTGTTATAGAGTCACTATTAATACTGCTGTAGAGTCACTATTAATACTGCTATAGAGTCACTATTAATACTGCTATAGAGTGACTATTGATACTGCTATAGAGTGACTATTAATACTGCTATAGAGTGACTATTAATACTGCTATAGAGTCACTATTAATACTGCTATAGAGTCACTATTAATACTGCTGTAGAGTGACTATTGATACTGCTATAGAGTCACTATTAATACTGTTATAGAGTCGCTATAAATACCGCTATAGAGGGACTATTAATACTGCTATAGAGTGACTATTAATACTGTTATAGAGTCACTATTAATAATGCGATAGAGTGACTATTAATACTGTTATCGAGTCACTATTAATACTGCTATAGAGTCACTATTAATACTGCTATAGAGTCACTATTAATACTGCTATAGAGTCACTATTAATACTGCTATAGAATCACTATTAATACTGTAGAGTCGATATCTACTGCTATACAGTCAGCATGTACTACTGTACAGTCCATTAATACTGCTATACAGTCAGCATATACTACTGTAGAGTCGATATCTAATACTATAGAGTCAGCATGTACTACTGTACAGTCCATTAATACTGCTATAGAGTCAGCATGTACTACTCTAATCATAGCAGGTACCACCACTTTCGCTTGCCCTGCTCTAATCATAGCAGCTTACACCACAGTATGCATGCACTGCTGCAGGGAAAGCAGGTACCACCACACTATGCACTACTGTAGTAATAGCACGGACCACCACAGTCACTATGCACTGCTGAATTAATAGTGCTCAGTTGTGGCGAGAGTGCAGAGTTTCTCACATCTGCCCAGTGTGCTCATGACCGGCTCCGGTTTAACACCAGAGTGTGTGAGGACGGGTGAGACATCCTCTAACACAAGTGCGGCTACGCTTTTTTTTGGTCACGCTGCACAATGGTGCCGATCGCCGGGACTGGTTTACTACGGCCTTTGGAGCGGCTTTGCCAGTTTCGCCAGATCGGCCCAGGACCGCTGGATAATGTCGGATGATAATCGTGTGGTGACGGATAATCGATGACGATCGACGGTGTCTCGAGCTGAATGCGGTGCCCAACGTGCGACATTGGTTGACGCGCGGCCGGCCAACGCGCCGTCTAAATCCGCATCTCTCTTCTGGAATTCTCAGGTGGGCAACGCTTTTGGTGAGCCGGCGGTCGCAATGAGCTGGAGCTTCCTGACCCGTCTGTTGGAGGAGATATCTCTGCACTCGACGTACCTGGGCAAGCTCTGGCTCACCACGTTCCTGATCTTGCGCATCATGCTGACTATCGCGGCGGGCGAATCCATCTACCACGACGAGCAGAGCTCGTTCATGTGCAACTCGCAACAGCCGGGCTGCACAAACGTCTGCTACGACTCCTTCGCTCCCCTCTCCTACGTGCGCTTCTGGATTTTTCAGATTATCACCGTGGCGGCGCCCAGCATTCTCTACCTCGCCTTCGCCATACACAGGATACAGAGGTCTAGTAGAGTTACGACGACGACGATAATCGTGATGATGATAATGACGATGAAGGCCCCCCCCCCCCCCAAAAAAAAACCTTAATTCCACTCTTTGTTTTGGTGAGAAGGATATTTTTAAACTTTCATTCCCGCGTCGTTATCCGCAGGTCAGAAGGCTCGACCGGCCACAAAAAGCACCGACGGACCGAGCAAGCCGAGGAGAATGTCCAAGCGGAGAAAGGAGGGGAGTTTGCCGACGAGGCTGGCGAGGTCAAGAAGAACGACCACAGATGGCACGACGGGCGCCGCACGATCCCGGCCGACGGCCTCATGTGGGCGTACACGCTGCAGCTCGTCCTGCGCACGGTGGCCGAAGTGGGCTTCCTTCTGGGCCAGTACGTGATGTACGGCTTGGAGGTGATCCCCCGCTTCGAGTGCCCCCGCCGCCACCCTTGCCGCCACCGCGTCGACTGCTTCGTGTCGAGGCCCACGGAGAAAACCGTCTTCCTGTACGTGATGTACGCCGTGGGCGGCCTCAGCCTGGCTCTCGACCTGGCCGAGCTGTGGCACCTGGGGATGGGCGCCCTCGGGGACTTGTTGCCAGGCAGCCGAGCCAAGCGCCAGCAACGGTCAGGGCCGGATTAAGGTTCTTGTAGGCCGTAGACACTTCTGTCTCGTAGGCCTTTAGTCAGGGCCAGATTAATGTTCTTGTAGGCCCTAGACACTTCTGTCTCGTAGGCCTTCAGTCAGGGCTGGATTAATGTTCTTGTAGGGCCTTGACATTTCTATCTCGTAGGCCTTCAGTCAGGGCTGGATTAAGGTTCTTGTAGGGCCTTGACATTTCTATCTCGTAGGCCTTCAGTCAGGGCCAGATTAAGGTTCTTGTAGGGCCTTGACATTTCTATCTCGTAGGCCTTCAGTCAGGGCTGGATTAATGTTCTTGTAGGGCCTAGACACTTCTATCTCGTAGGCCTTCAGTCAGGGCCAGATTAAGGTTCTTGTAGGGCCTAGACACTTCTATCTCGTAGGCCTTCAGTCAGGGCTGGATTAAGGTTCTTGTAGGCCCTAGACACTTCTGTCTCGTAGGCCTTCAGTCAGGGCTGGATTAATGTTCTTGTAGGGCCTTGACACTTATATCTCGTAGGCTTTCAGTCAGGGCCGGATTAAGGTTCTTGTAGGGCCTTGACACTTCTATCTCGTAGGCCTTCAGTCAGGGCCGGATTAATGTTCTTGTAGGCCCTAGACACTTCTATCTCGTAGGCCTTCAGTCAGGGCCGGATTAATGTTCTTGTAGGGCCTTGACACTTCTATCTCGTAGGCCTTCAGTCAGGGCTGGATTAAGGTTCTTGTAGGGCCTAGACACTTCTATCTCGTAGGCCTTCAGTCAGGGCCAGATTAAGGTTCTTGTAGGGCCTTGACACTTCTTTCTTGTAGGCCTTCAGTCAGGGCCAGATTAAGGTTCTTGTAGGGCGTAGACACTTCTATCTCGTAGGCCTTCAGTCAGGGCTGGATTAAGGTTCTTGTAGGGCCTTGACACTTCTATCTCGTAGGCCTTCAGTCAGGGCCGGATTGAGGTTTATTGTAGGCCCTAGACACTTCTGTCTCATAGGCCTTCAGTCAGGGCCGGATTAAGGTTCTTGTAGGCCCTAGACACTTATATCTCGTAGGCCTTCAGTCACGGCTGGATTAATGTTCTTGTAGGGCCTAGATACTTCTTTCTCATAGGCCTTCAGTCAGGGCCAGATTAAGGTTCTTGTAGGGCCTAGACACTTCTATCTCGTAGGCCTTCATTCAGGGCTGGATTAAGGTTCTTGTAGGGCCTTGACATTTCTATCTCGTAGGCCTTCAGTCAGGGCCGGATTAAGGTTCTTGTAGGGCCTTGACACTTCTATCTCGTAGGCCTTCAGTCAGGGCCGGATTAAGGTTCTTGTAGGGCCTAGACACTTCTATCTCGTAGGCCTTCAGTCAGGGCTGGATTAAGGTTCTTGTAGGGCCTAGAGACTTATATCTCGTAGGCCTTCAGTCAGGGCTGGATTAAGGTTCTTGTAGGCCCTAGACACTTCTATCTCGTAGGCCTTCAGTCAGGGCTGGATTAATGTTCTTGTAGGCCCTAGACACTTCTATCTCGTAGGCCTTCAGTCACGGCTGGATTAATGTTCTTGTAGGGCCTAGATACTTCTATCTCATAGGCCTTCAGTCAGGGCCAGATTAAGGTTCTTGTAGGCCCTAGACACTTCTATCTCGTAGGCCTTCAGTCACAGCTGGATTAATGTTCTTGTAGGGCCTAGATACTTCTATCTCGTAGGCCTTCAGTCAGGGCCAGATTAAGGTTCTTGTAGGGCCTTGACACTTCTATCTCGTAGGCCTTCAGTCACGGCTGGATTAAGGTTCTTGTAGGGCCTTGACACTTCTATCTCGTAGGCCTTCAGTCAGGGCCAGATTAAGGTTTTTGTAGGGCCTTGACACTTCTATCTCGTAGGCCTTCAGTCAGGGCCAGATTAAGGTTCTTGTAGGCCCTAGACACTTCTATCTCGTAGGCCTTCAGTCAGGGCCGGATTGAGGTTTTTTGTAGGCCCTAGACACTTCTGTCTCATAGGCCTTCAGTAAGGGCTGGATTAAGGTTCTTGTAGGCCCTAGACACTTCTATCTCATAGGCCTTCAGTCAGGGCCGGATTGAGGTTTATTGTAGGCCCTAGACACTTCTGTCTCATAGGCCTTCAGTAAGGGCTGGATTAAGGTTCTTGTAGGCCCTAGACACTTCTATCTCGTAGGCCTTCAGTCAGGGCTGGATTAAGGTTCTTGTAGGCCCTAGACACTTCTATCTCGTAGGCCTTCAGTCAGGGCTGGATTAATGTTCTTGTAGGCCCTAGACACTTCTATCTCGTAGGCCTTCAGTCACGGCTGGATTAATGTTCTTGTAGGGCCTAGATACTTCTATCTCATAGGCCTTCAGTCAGGGCCAGATTAAGGTTCTTGTAGGCCCTAGACACTTCTATCTCGTAGGCCTTCAGTCACAGCTGGATTAATGTTCTTGTAGGGCCTAGATACTTCTATCTCGTAGGCCTTCAGTCAGGGCCAGATTAAGGTTCTTGTAGGGCCTTGACACTTCTATCTCGTAGGCCTTCAGTCACGGCTGGATTAAGGTTCTTGTAGGGCCTTGACACTTCTATCTCGTAGGCCTTCAGTCAGGGCCAGATTAAGGTTTTTGTAGGGCCTTGACACTTCTATCTCGTAGGCCTTCAGTCAGGGCCAGATTAAGGTTCTTGTAGGCCCTAGACACTTCTATCTCGTAGGCCTTCAGTCAGGGCCGGATTGAGGTTTTTTGTAGGCCCTAGACACTTCTGTCTCATAGGCCTTCAGTAAGGGCTGGATTAAGGTTCTTGTAGGCCCTAGACACTTCTATCTCATAGGCCTTCAGTCAGGGCCGGATTGAGGTTTATTGTAGGCCCTAGACACTTCTGTCTCATAGGCCTTCAGTAAGGGCTGGATTAAGGTTCTTGTAGGCCCTAGACACTTCTATCTCGTAGGCCTTCAGTCAGGGCTGGATTAAGGTTCTTGTAGGCCCTAGACACTTCTATCTCGTAGGCCTTCAGTCAGGGCCAGATTAAGGTTCTTGTAGGCCCTAGACACTTCTATCTCGTAGGCCTTCAGCGGTAATGTTCTACAGCTGCTACTGCTGCTAACCCATGTCACTAACTCCCTCCGCTGTCACTCGGCTTCCTTCACGCGGTACTTGAAACTGGACGTGCGTCGTCGCTGCTGACACGTTCATTACTTAGCCAGTGCCCTCGTTCGACGGGAGGGCGCGCTGCGTGCCCGCACTTCGGCAGATTCCTACTTGAAGTCATTGGGGAGAGGAGCAAAAATATATCACGCGAGGTAAGCCTCGAAATATCGAACGCGGAAATGTCTTCCGCTATTTATTTTTTGACCGCGGCTATCGCGTGGGATGCCGTTTGTTTTCACCGATAACAAATTCGACGTCACCATGGGACCTCCCATGATGTAGCTGCACATGACGTAGCTGCTCACAACGAGCTCTCAATGTGCTGATAGTGGCATTGTGTCTGTGCTGTTCGCCTTTTGGCATCCTCTGGTCTAACACTGTTTGAGGCTAGGCTCTAAAGATAGCTCTCCCTGGTGTGGACCAATCAGTTTCAAAGACAATGCATCATATACTACCAGAGCATGTTTGTTTGCATGTTCACCACAAGTGTAGCGACATAAATGGTGTCACTACTCTGTAGCGACAGTAGCGAGTGAAGAGTGGTGCTGTATGCGTGGTGCCGCTCTATGGTACCAGAGTGAGCACGGCACGGAATGGCTCACTAGAGGGCAGGGTCCGGGTGTCGCTGAGGTCGGGTCAGGACATGATATCCTGGGTGAACCCGAGAGGGCACGTGACTGGACGAGGGGGCAAGGGGGGACGTGAGGGTTACGTGATAAGGACCCAGGGTCCATCCCGGAAGGATCTGGAAGGGGGCGTGGCCAAGGGCAGAGCCGGCCACGCCCCCTCCCGGAAGGATCTGGAAGGGGGCGTGGGCAAGGGCAGAGCCGGCCACACAGTTATAAACCAAGTCCCGGGTGGGAGCGGGGCTGCTGGGTCAACTCTGGGAATGAAGCCGCCATCTAAGGTCCTCGGTCTCCGGTCTCCGCTAGTGGACCAGGCAGCGTGTTGAGCTGTCCTGGTCCGGTAATATAATTAGCTAAGTTGGGAGCGGTGGTTACCGCCCTATGTCGTCATCCTGTTGAGAGTTACCTGTTGCCTCCAGTTCTAGTGTGCGCCTAAATGGAACCCACCACACAAGTGCTGCGTGTGGTTAATGTGAACTTGATTCCATGCAAAAGGTTTCTATTTGGCGTTCCAACATCTGAACACAACTCGTGCTTTATTGCCAGAAAGTGTACGGGCTTCCTCCCTGACGCTCAAAACGTGCCGTTCCCGCTGCTACTGTCGTTGCCATGAACAGGATTGCGAACGGCGATCCTCCTCCTCCGCCTCCTCCTCCTCCTCGTCGCGCGGCCGAGACGGAGGAGGCCGCCCCCCGGCAGGTGGCGATAACGCCGGCGGCTGCGTCGCAGCTGCAAGGTTACCTGCGCGCGATACAGCGGCGGCTGGAGCTGACGGTTTCCCCACCACCCCGACGGGCCAGGGCAACGCGGGGATACGGGGAGAGCGGAGCAGGGAGAGGTGGGGGAGGCGGAGAGGGAGGACGGCGGGAGACTCCGGCCTTACGCTCGGCCGCGGTGGCCGTGAGCAAAAACCCCCAAGTGCAGCTCGGCAAGAAATACGAAGTGGCGGCGGTGGCAGACGAAGTAGGAGATTCCGGAGAAGAACAAGGAGAGGTCAAGGCCGCCTCTAGGAAGGGAAGGTCCGTCCGAACGAAGAAATATCCAACCATCTCAGTTTAAGTTTCCTTACTCTTTGGTCCTTTCGGTAAAGTCACGTCGGTAGAAATAAACATTGTACTTTTTATTCTTGGTTCTTTCGGTAAAGTCACCACGTAGAAGGGAAACTATAAAATAATACAAATATAAAGCAATAGAATTATCTTATTGTTTTATATTTTTTTATTTTTTATTTTATTGTTTCCCTTCTACGTGGTGACTTTACCAAAAGAACCAAAGAGTGTGAATCCCTGCAGTCGTGAAAGCTTCAAGTCGAGATTTAAGTTTCCTGTTTTGAGTTGAACGCCGAGTTATTCACGAATAAAGGTTTTCTCTTTTGGGGGGGTCAGATCTCGCTTGTGAGTTGTAGATATGTCGTTGAGCACTCCACCACCCGGCATCAGCCAGCAAGGTTGTGTCACGTAGACGAAACCTCGTGCCGGGTGGTTACTACTGCAGCCCACCAGTGTGTTTGAGAGAACAATTGTGAGCGTGGATTTATTCTCCCAACACTATACACTGCACTACTATACACTACACTATACACTACACACGGCACTATGCTTTACCCGACTATACACTATACTACTATACACATCACTACTATACATTACACTACTATACACTACACACAATACTGTACATTACACTACCATACACCACTATGCACTACACTATTATACACTACTCTACATCACTATACACTTTAGTAATATTCACTACTACACACTACACCAGTGGTTCTTAACCTGGGTTCGATCGAACCCCAGGGGTTCGGTGAGTCGATCTCAGGGGTTCGGCAGAGCCCCCGCCACGGAGGTCCGGACACACTTGAATTATTGTGTAAATTTGTGATGACACACACGGCCCGCTTGGCCATCACTGGCTGCAGATGATCATGCTACACTGCTTGGCCAATCAGCGCTGCGGGGAATTTAGTGCGTACTCAGTAGTCAACGTGTGACTGTTGTTGTACGTCGTGTGATTTCTTTAATATTTTATCCATACTAACTATGTCGGGCAAAAGAAGAAAGTGGTCGGACGAATATGTACAACATGGATTCTCATGTATCACGGAACGTGATGGGAGTGAGCGTCCTATCTGCATGATTTGCAACGCCAAGTTGAGCAACTCTAGTCTTGCACCGGCAAAACTAAAGGAACACTTCTTGAAGCTGCATGGAGACGGGGAATACAAGAACACAACACTTGCTGAATTCAGGGTGAAGAGAGCCAGATTCGATGAAAGGGCCACTCTGCCTGCTCTTGGATTTGTACCTGTTAACAAACCGATCCTGACAGCATCGTACGAAGTTGCTTACCTGATCGCAAAGCAGGGCAAGCCACACACCATTGGTGAAACACTTGTGAAACCAGCTGCATTAAAGATGGCGAATCTGATACTCGGAACAGTGGCCGAAGGTAAATTATCCCAAATTCCCCTTTCAAATGACACCGTCAGTGACAGAATAGAAGACATGAGTAAAGACATCTTGGCTCAAGTAGTCGCGGATCTTATTTCAAGCCCGGCAAAATTCAGCCTTCAACTCGACGAAACCACAGACGTTTCTGATCTAAGCCAGCTTGCTGTTTTTGTACGCTATGTGAAAGACGACATGATAAAAGAAGAGTTTTTTATTTTGTAAGCCTCTTACAACAACAACGAAGGCAGCCGATGTGAAGAAGCTTGTGGATGACTTCTTCAGAGACAACAATCTTTCATGGGATATAGTTTCTGCAGTTTGTACGGACGGAGCTCCAGTCATGCTGGGAAGAAAGTCTGGTTTTGGTGCGCTAGTAAAGGCCGATGCACCACACATCATTGTGACGCATTGTATTCTGCACAGGCATGCGTTGGCAACAAAAACCTTACCTCCAAAAATGGCAGAAGTATTAAAAACTGGTGGAATGTGTGAACTATGTGCGAAAAAGTGCTCTGAGGCACCGCATCTTCAGTGAGCTGTGTAAAGAAATGGGCTCTGAATTTGAGGTACTTCTGCTCCATTCTAATATTCGGTGGTTATCCCGGGGACAGGTGCTGAATTGTGTTTTTGCCATGCGTGTGGAATTAGCCCTGTTTTTGCAAGAGCACCAACACTGCCATGCAGATTGCTTCAAAAATCCTGAGTTCATTCTCATTTTAGCGTACATGGCTGATATATTCGCAGCTCTCAATCATCTCAATCAGCAGATGCAGGGTGGTGGAGTCAATATCATGGAAGCGGAAGAACACCTGAAGGCTTTTCAAAAAAAGCTACCATTATGGAAACGACGAACAGAGAACAATAACTTCGCAAACTTCCCGCTTCTGGACGACTGTGCAAGTAAGATCGAAGATGTGTCTGGAATCGGAGATATTTCTGTATCCACGGAACTGAAGCAAACAATTGCCACGCACTTAGATGAGCTTGCAAAGTCTCTCGACGGATATTTCCCTACAAGAGAGTCATATCCAGCATGGGTGAGACAGCCGTTCACGTTTGCTGTTGAAGCAGCAGATGTCAATGATGAATTCCTCGACGAAATCATTGAAATTCAGCAGAGCCAGGTTCAACAGCAACTCTTCAGAACAACAACGCTCTCAACGTTTTGGTGTCGACAAATGAACAAGTATCCAGTTATTGCTAAGAAAGCCCTGGATTTTTTTATACCATTTGTTACAACATATCTTTGTGAGCAATCCTTTTCGAGGATGCTGGACATAAAAACGAAGAAAAGGAACAGACTTTGCTGTGAAAATGACATGAGAGTGGCACTTGCCAAGGTGAAGCCACGCATATCTGAACTGATCTCTCAAAGGCAACAGCAGAAGTCACATTGATTTCCAGGTATGTAATTTGTTGTGAGTTTATGCATTGTGTTGGTTTTATTCTTTGAACAAGTTAATGTTCATGCACAGCTCATTTTGTGTACCAGTAAAAAACATATCTATGTCTTGAATTTGAAAAAAATCACATTTTATTTTTCACTAAAGAGGGGTTCGGTGAATGCGCATATGAAACTGGTGGGGTTCGGTACCTCCAACAAGGTTAAGAACCACTGCACTACACTATACGCTGCTATACACCACAGTAATATAGGCTACACTACTATACAATACGCTATACACTACTAAACACTGCACTATACACTACTATACATCACTATACACTATAGTAATATACACTGCTATACACGACACTATACGCTGCTATACAGAGTAATATAGGCTACACTACTATACACTACACTATACACTGCACTATACACTACTATACATCACTATACACTATAGGAATATACCTTGCTATACACTACACTATACGCTGCTATACACAGTAATATAGGCTACACTACTATACACTATACACTACACACAATAATGTATACTACACTACCATACACCAATATACACCACTACTATACATCACTATACACTAGTAATATACACTATACACTACACTGCACTATACACTACTATACATCACTATACACTAGTAATATACACTGCTATACACTACACTATACCCTGCTATACACCACAGTAATATAGGCTACACTACTATACACTACACACAATACTGTATACTACACTACTATACACCACTATACACAATAGCGTCAGGAAAACTCCTTTCATCAATCGACTGGCAAGTCTTTTTGAGGCCCTTGGAGCCGACCGCCCACCTATTGCGTTGACCCTCAATGCCGCCAAACATTCACAAACTCCTAAAAACCGTTCACTCGATGCTTTCGGTAAAGTCACGTAGAAGAGAAATAATAAAATAATAAAACAATAAAATTCTCACGACGTTTCGATTGCTAAACAAACATGCAATCATCAGCAGGTGTGAAATCCACAGCGAGAAGATTTTGAAAAAAAAAGTGGCGTTTTTTTAATGATGATTGCAAATGTTGTGAGAATGATTTTTTTAAATATTTTTATTATTTTATTGTTTCCCTTCTACGTGGTGGTGACTTTACCGAGAGAACCAAGAATATGAATCCCTGCAGTCACGGAAGCTTTAAATCTACATTTAAATCCTAAAAACCGCTTGTATTACAACTTTAAAAAAGGAAACTGGCCACTTTTCACTTATGATTCAGAATAATTATTCACCGACAACATCAACCATAGCCACACATCCGCAAATAACTCTGAAAAGAATTTCAGAAACATCATCGCGACTACCACCAAGCACACCGTCGCTGGGGGGTTGCTGCAAGCAACACCTTCCCTGCCTCCCTAAACAAGCCTCAACGCTAATAAACCAACGGAACACCATTAGGACAAACAATCCTACATCACCACAAATCTCCCGGCCTTCAATATTGAAATCACAATGCTAATCAATCAAGCCAAAACAGGGAACGCTGGCACGAGTTTGTCGAATCTTTTGAACACCGCCAAAACTCATCAAAACTTTGGAAGACCATCAAAGCCTTAGACGGACACTCCAAACCGCCAATTGCACAACCACTTTCAACAACATATCCGATCTTGAAACTACTGGTACCAGTCATCGGCAAGTCCACTCAGCTCCACGTCCTCCTGTACCATGTCACTCCATCTCTTCTCTGGCCCGGGCCGCGCCCGTTTAGCCCCCTCTATCCGGCAGAACAAAAGCTGTTTAGGCATGCCGGACCACAGACACACACACACAAACTTACCCACTCACCCACCCACCCACTCACCCACCCACCCACTCACCCACCAACCCACTCACCCACCCAACTACTCACTCACCCACCCACCCACTCACCCACCCACTCACTCACCCACTCACCCACCCACCCACTCACTCACCCACCCACTCACCCACCAACCCACTCACCCACCCAATTACTCATCCACCAACCCACTCACCCACTCACCCACTCACTCACCCACTCACCCACCCACCCACTCACTCACCCACTCACTCACCCACTCACCCACCAACCCACTCACCCAACTACTCACCCACCCACTCACCCACCCACCCACTCACCCACCAACCCACTCACTCACCCACCCACTCACTCACCCACCCACTCACTCACTCACCCACTCACCCACCCACTCACCCACCCACGCACTCACCCAACTACTCACCCACCCACCAACCCCCCCTCCCTCCGTGTCTCCTCACCAGGCGATCCAGCAGCTGCTGGAGCTGCCGCTGAACCTGGCCCTGGTGTCCCCGGCGCACACCCCCAACTGGGAGCTGGTGAGCGATGTGGTGAACGTGGTGAGCCGCGTCTACCACTCACCCAAGCACTGCCGCTCGCGCTACGAGGCCGTTGTGGTGCCACGCGAGGAGGGTAAGGTGGATGGCTGGGTGGGGGGGTGGGTGGGTAAGTGAGTGGGTGGCTGGGTGGGTGGGTAAGTGGGTTGGTGGGTGGGTGAATGGGTGAATGGGTGGCTGGGTGAGTGAGTGGGTGAGCTGACTATCACCATGGTGACAGTGGTGGTGGTGACGGTGATGGTGAGCTGTCACCGTCGTGACGGTGATGGTGGTGACGAGCTGACTGTCACCGTGGTGATGGTGATGGTGAGCTGACTGTTACCATGGTGACGGTGGTGGTGAGCTGACTGTCACCATAGTGATGGTGAGCTGACGGTGATGGTGAGCTGACTGTCACCATGGTGACGGTGATGGTGAGCTGACTGTCATCATGGTGACGGTGATGGTGAGCTGACTGTCACCATGGTGACGGTGATGGTGAGCTGACTGTCACCATGGTGACGGTGGTGGCGAGCTGACTGTCACCATGCTGATGGTGAGCTGACGGTGATGGTGAGCTGACTGTCACCATGGTGATGGTGAGCTGACGGTGATGGTGAGCTGACTGTCACCATGGTGGTGGTGAGCTCACCATCACCATGGTGACGGTGGTGGTGAGCTGCTGACCGTCTTCGTGCCTTCAATGTCTCCCCCAGCTCCTCTACGACTTCCACCCCAAGAAGAAGCAGAAGACCAAAGGCGTCTACAAGGTGAGTGGCTGGTGAGCGAGCCGCTGGTGAGTGGGTGAGCGGGTGGGTGAGTGGGCGAGCGGGTGGGTGAGCGGATGGGTGGGTGGGTGAGTGGGCAGGCGGGCAAGCGGGTGGGTGGGTGAGTGGGTGAGCGGGCGAGCGAGCCGCGGGTGAGCCGGTGAGTAGGCGAGTGAGCGGGTGAGCAGGTGAGCTAAGTGGGTCTCATGGTGATGGTGGTGGTGGTGGTGATGATGATGGCGGCGATGATGATGGCTGTAGTGGGTCTCATGGTGGTGGTGATGATGATCATTTGACTGCTTCCCTCCCTCCCCCTCCCTCCCCTCCCTCCCCGCGTAGACGAAGAGCAGGCAGCCGCTGTGCACCAGCCAGATCTTCGCGCAGGACGAGCACACGGCTCAGACGGAGCTCTTCTCTGCCAAGTTTGAGCTGGCGCGGAGCAGCGCTGCCAAGCGCAGGATGTCACTCAAACCCGTGTGGGTGCCCGCACGCTCACCCACCCACTCACTCGCTCACCCACTCACTCACCCACTCACTCACTCACCGACCCACTCACTCACCCACTCACTTACTCATCCACTCACTCACCCACCCACTCACTCACCCACTCACTCACCCACCCACCCACTCACTCACTCACCCACTCACTTACTCACCCACTCACTCACCCACCCACCCACCCACTCACTCACCCACCCACTCACTCACCTGCCCACTCACTCACTCACCAACTCACCCGCCCACTCACCCACCCACTCACCTGCCCACTCACCCACCCACCCACTCACCCACTCACTCACCCACTCACCCACCCACCCACCCACTCACTCACCCACTCACCCACCCACTCACTCACCCACCCACCCACTCACTCACTCACTCGCCCACCCACCCACACACTCACCCACTCACCCACCCACTCACTCACTCACCCACTCACCCACCCACTCACTCACTCATCCACTCACTCACCCGCCCACTCACCCACCCACCCACTCACTCACCCATTCACTCGCCCACCCACCCACACACACACTCTTCCACCCACTCGCCCACCCACCCACACACACACTCTTCCACCCACTCACCCACCCACTCACTCACCCACTCACTCGCCTACCCACCCACTCACTCACCCACTCACTCACTCACTCACCCACCCACTCACCTACCCACTCACCCACCCACCCACCCACTCACCCACCCACCCACCCACTCACTCACCCACTCACCCACCCACCCACTCACTCACCCACTCACCCACCCACTCACCCACCCACCCACTCACTCACTCATCCACTCACTCACCCGCCCACTCACCCACTCACCCGCCCACCCACCCACACACACACTCTTCCACCCACTCACCCACCCACTCACTCACCCACTCACTCACCTACCCACCCACTCACTCACCCACTCACCCACTCACTCGCCCACTCACCCACTCACTCACCCACAAACTCACCCACCCACCCGCTCATCCACTCACTCACCCGCCCCCTCTGACGTCGCGTGTGCGTGCGTGCGCGTGCGTGTGTCTACGTGTGCGTGCGTGCGCGTGCGTGTGTCTACGTGTGTGCGTGTGTGTGTCTGCGTGCGTGCGTGCGTGTGTCTGTGCATGTCTGTGTATCTGCGTGCGTGTGTCTGTGCATGTTTGTGTGTCTGCGTGCGTGTGCGTGTGTGTCTGCGTGCGTGCGTGTGTGTCTGTGCATGTGTGTGTGTCTGCGTGCGTGTGTGTGTGTGTCTGTGCATGTGTGTGTGTCTGCGTGCGTGTGCGTGTGTGTGTCTGTGCATGTGTGTGTGTCTGCGTGCGTGCGTGTGTGCGTCTGCGTGCGTGCGTGTGTGTGTCTGTGCATGTGTGTGTGTCTGCGTGCGTGTGTGTGTGTCTGCGTGCGTGTGTGTGACTTTGTGTGTGTGTGACTGTGTGTGTGTGTGCTGCGCTCTTTTCAGGTTGGGGACAAATCTCTTCCAGAAGAATCCCAAGCACGTGTCGGTGCCGTCGGAGAGGTGAGCACCCCACACCGCTGATGGTGATGATGGTGATGGTGTTGATGGTGTTGATGATGGTGTTGATGATGGTGTTGATGGTGTTGATGATGGTGTTGATGATGGTGTTGATGGTGTTGATGATGGTGTTGATGGTGTTGATGATGGTGTTGATGGTGTTGATGATGGTGTTGATGGTGTTGATGATGGTGTTGATGGTGTTGTTTATGGTGTTGATGTTGTTGATGGTGTTGTTGATGGTGTTGTTGATGGTTTTGATGTTGTTGATCGTGTTGATGGTGTTGATGCTATTGATAGTGTTGTTTATGGTGTTGATGTTGTTGATGTTGTTGATGTTGTTGATGGTATTGATAGTGTTGTTGATGTTGTTGATGGTGTTTTTGATGTTGTTGTTGATGTTGTTGATGTTGTTGCAGCGGTATCAGCTACGAGACGCCGCTGTCACCTGTCCAGGTGGCAGCGCTCAGGGCGGAGAGAATCGCTAAGGAGAAGAAGCTGAGAGTGGGGGTGGGGGGGAAGAGTGGGGGGAGAGTGGGGGGAGGGTGGGGGGAGAGTGGGGGGAGAGTGGGGCGATGGTGGGTGACTAAGTGTGGGTGAGTGGTGGGTGAATGGGTGAACATGCAAACACACATGATTCTGATAATAACAATATGATGCATTGTCTTCAATAACAATGTAACTATTACACTAGGATGCATTGTCTTTAATAACAATGTAACTGTAACAATATGATGCATTGTCTTTAATAACAATGTAACTATAACACTAGGATACATTGTCTTCAATAACAATGTAACTATTACAATAGGTTACATTGTCTTCAATAACAATGTAACTATTACAATATGATGAATTGTCTTCAATAACAATGTAACTATAACAATATGATCCATTGTCTTCAATAACATTGTAACTATAACACTAGGATACATTGTCTTAAATAACAATGTAACTATAACAATATGATGAATTGTCTTCAATAACAATGTAACTATAACAATAGGATGCATTGCCTTTAATAACAATGTACAGTGAGGGATAAAAGTATTTGATCCCCTGCTGATTTTGTACGTTTGCCCACTGACAAAAAAATGGTCAGTCTATAATTTTAATGGTAGGTTTATTTGAACAGTGAGAGACAGAATAACAACAACAAAATCCAGAAAAAAAGCATTTCAAAAATGTAATAAATGTATTTGCATTTTTATGAGGGAAATAAGTATTTGACCCCTCTGCAAAACATGACTTAGTACTTGGTGGCAAAACCCTTGTTGGCAATCACAGAGGTCAGATGTTTCTTGTAGTTGGCCACCAGATTTGCACACATCTCAGGCGGGATTTTGTGCCACTCCTCTTTGCAGATCTTCTCCAAGTCATTAAGGTTTCGAGGCTGACGTTTGGCAACTCGAACCTTCAGCTCCCTCCACAGATTTTCTATGGGATTAAGGTCTGGAGACTGGCTAGGCCACTCCAGGACCTTAATGTGCTTCTTCTTGAGCCACTCCTTTGTTGCCTTGGCCGTGTGTTTTTGGGTCATTGTCATGCTGGAATACCCATCCACGACCCATTTTCAATGCCCTGGCTGAGGGAAGGAGGTTCTCACCCAAGATTTGACGGTACATGGCCCCGTCCATCGTCCCTTTGATGCAGTGAAGTTGTTCTGTCCCCTTAGCAGAAAAACACCCCCAAAGCATAATGTTTCCACCTCCATGTTTGACGGTGGGGATGGTGTTCTTGGGGTCATAGGCAGCATTCCTCCTCCTCCAAACACGGCGAGTTGAGTTGATGCCAAAGAGCTCCATTTTGGTCTCATCTTACCACAACACTTTCACCCAGTTGTCCTCTGAATCATTCAGATGTTCATTGGCAAACTTCAGATGGTCATGTATATGTGCTTTCTTGAGCAGGGGGACTTTGCGGGCGATGCAGGATTTCCTTCACGGCGTAGTTTGTTACCAATTGTTTTCTTGGTGACTGTGGTCCCAGCTGCCTTGAGATCATTGACAAGATCCTCCCGTGTAGTTTTGGGCTGATTCCTCACCGTTCTCATGATCATTGCAACTCCACGAGGTGAGAACTTGCATGGAGCCCCAGGCCGAGGGAGATTGACAGTTCTTTTGTGTTTCTTCCATTTGCGAATAATCGCACCAACTGTTGTCACCTTCTCACCAAGCTGCTTGGCAATGGTCTTGTAGCCCATTCCAGCCTTGTGTAGGTTTACAATCTTGTCCCTGACATTCTTGGAGAGCTCTTTGGTCTTGGCCATGGTGGAGAGTTTGGAATCTGATTGATTGATTGCTTCTGTGGACAGGTGTCTTTTATACAGGTAACAAGCTGAGATTAGGAGCACTCCCTTTAAGAGTGTGCTCCTAATCGCAGCTCGTTACCTGTATAAAAGACACCTGGGAGCCAAAAATGTTTCTAATTGAGAGGGGGTCAAATACTTATTTCCCTCATTAAAATGCAAATTAATTTATAACATTATTAACATGCGTTTTTCTGGATTTTTTTGTTGTTTTTCTGTCTCTCACTGTTCAAATACACCTACCATTAAAATTGTAGACTGATAATTTCTTTATCAGTGAGCAAACGTACAAAATCAGCAAGGAATCAAATACATTTTTCCCTCACTGTACCTGTCACCGGATAAGTAAGAGTGAAATAAAATTCCTTGGCTAAAAATCATTGCTAATCCCATTTTATAAGAATGCATTTTTCCTTGTGGGATGCTTTGGTCTCTAATTATATTCTACCAGGTTCAACGCGTTTTTCCAAGATGCATTTTTGTTCATAGGTTGCATTGAGCAATTCACACAGTTTTCCTGTGCAGCAGAAGTGTTATTTTTACATCACCATAATGATTTAGAAATACAATACTATGTTACTTGATGATGATGACGACGACAATGTTGATATGCAGTATTTACTTTTTTTAATGGAAAATAATCCAAAAATAAAACTGAGACACCTTTATATATCATCATCGTCATCATCATCAGCCATGGTCAATGAATGGAGGCCTCCCCAACCCACCACCTTTGACGATGCTATGATGTAATAATCCAACTATGACCTGCACACGAGCTGATTTCATTGCTCCATCTCCCAACTGATGCGTTACATTCTTTGACTGCTATGCCTGTTAACAATGGTTACTTTACAAATAATTCTGGTCCCACCATATGGTGTTGTTCAGGAGATTAATTTGCTAATTGACATTGTTTTGATCTCTCAGTTGTTCAGCAACAGCACTTGCATGTAACAACAATAATATATCTTCATCAACATCACGATACACTAAATATGAGCTTGGGTAAACAATGATCTTTTAATGATTTATATGTGCTGATCTCTCATTGCTTAGCTTATTGAAAATGTGGAGGAAGATACCGTATTATAGACCAAAAAATATCCATAATATACAATCACAAAGCAAACATTGTGTGTCATTGCCGAGTACATGATATGAACTGGATAATGCAATAATTGATTCACATTCTAATACATACGTGTGCACATCTGTTAATATTTTTTTCACCTTAAATTTAGTATGCGTGGAGAACGTCTTTCACACCGTACGTAGCCAACCGTCCTATAATCGGAGCTGCGACATGATTCCCTGATTGCATGTGCATCCATGTGTTGCTTTGTGCTCGAATTGCTTTTTTTTTCATCGTCAACAGTTACAACAATAAACGCACATCAGTGCTTTAATCAAGCATTCTTATTTTCAGTGGTCGTGGGTGCTGTGTCAAATTATTTCCATGCATTTAGGGAGATTTTAACTTGGGGACAAATGATCGAAGTAGGTTACATGTCAAGACGTTATGTAAAGACCGTGAGAGGTCGCTTAGTATATCAACTAAATGTTGCAAATTCTTGGTTCTTTCGGTAAAGTCACGTAGAAGGGAAACAATCAAATAATAAAAATATAAAACAATAAAATTCTCGCTAGAAGGGAAACAATAAAATACTAAAAATATAAAACAATAAAATTCTCTATTATTTTATTGTCTTCCCTTCTACGTATTATAGACCAAAAAATATCCATAATATACAATCACAAAGCAAACATTGTGTGTCATTGCCGAGTACATGATATGAACTGGATAATGCAATAATTGATTCACATTCTAATACATACGTGTGCACATCTGTTAATATTTTTTTCACCTTAAATTTAGTATGCGTGGAGAACGTCTTTCACACCGTACGTAGCCAACCGTCCTATAATCGGAGCTGCGACATGATTCCCTGATTGCATGTGCATCCATGTGTTGCTTTGTGCTCGAATTGCTTTTTTTTTCATCGTCAACAGTTACAACAATAAACGCACATCAGTGCTTTAATCAAGCATTCTTATTTTCAGTGGTCGTGGGTGCTGTGTCAAATTATTTCCATGCATTTAGGGAGATTTTAACTTGGGGACAAATGATCGAAGTAGGTTACATGTCAAGACGTTATGTAAAGACCGTGAGAGGTCGCTTAGTATATCAACTAAATGTTGCAAATTCTTGGTTCTTTCGGTAAAGTCACGTAGAAGGGAAACAATCAAATAATAAAAATATAAAACAATAAAATTCTCGCTAGAAGGGAAACAATAAAATACTAAAAATATAAAACAATAAAATTCTCTATTATTTTATTGTCTTCCCTTCTACGTATTATAGACCAAAAAATATCCATAATATACAATCACAAAGCAAACATTGTGTGTCATTGCCGAGTACATGATATGAACTGGATAATGCAATAATTGATTCACATTCTAATACATACGTGTGCACATCTGTTAATATTTTTTTCACCTTAAATTTAGTATGCGTGGAGAACGTCTTTCACACCGTACGTAGCCAACCGTCCTATAATCGGAGCTGCGACATGATTCCCTGATTGCATGTGCATCCATGTGTTGCTTTGTGCTCGAATTGCTTTTTTTTTCATCGTCAACAGTTACAACAATAAACGCACATCAGTGCTTTAATCAAGCATTCTTATTTTCAGTGGTCGTGGGTGCTGTGTCAAATTATTTCCATGCATTTAGGGAGATTTTAACTTGGGGACAAATGATCGGAGTAGGTTACATGTCAAGACGTTATGTAAAGACCGTGAGAGGTCGCTTAGTATATCAACTAAATGTTGCAAATTCTTGGTTCTTTCGGCAAAGTCACGTAGAAGGGAAACAATCAAATAATAAAAATATAAAACAATAAAATTCTCGCTAGAAGGGAAACAATAAAATAATAAAAATATAAAACAATAAAATTCTCTATTATTTTATTGTCTTCCCTTCTACGTGGTGGTGACTTTACCGAAAGAACCAAGAATATGAATCCCTGCAGTCACGAAAGCTTTAAATCAACAATTTAAATGTTGCAAGTTTGACAAATGAAAGAAAGTAAATTGAGTTATGTAGAAAAAACAGCTTGCACAAGCTTCTGCCCACCCCCCAGCACACAAATCCTCCCAATCCCCCCCCCCCCACTTCTCCCTTTCCACCTCCCCACCAGTATATAGCAGCCTATAAATGAAACATGCAAATAAAACAATATGCAGCAAAATCTTGGTTGCATGCTCGTTTCAAATTATTTGAATGATAAACAAAGCTTCGAGGGTTATTTTGCATTTTAGTAAATACCATAACCAAGCAAATGTGAAATAGAATTGAGAGTCAAATGACTTATCATCAAAGTCATTCTCTATCCGCTTCTGGAAGAAGGCCATCCAATGTCCATCTCTCAATTGTCTTGTGAGTGATCAGAAACAATGATCAGGAACGGAACTCACACTGACAAATCAAATGTAACAATCGCACACGTTGGGAATTTCACTGCGAGACAGAAAGCGGAACACAAAATGGATGGGCACAAGTGCGAGTAGAGCATATAAGTACAGTACAACAATGGATCCTTCAGCTGACCACCTTGCACCCCTGCAGCTGCCCATGCCAACCTGCTATGCGTGTGGTCAGCACTGCGCCAGCAACATCCAAGTTAAAACCTGATTATCTTCCAGGATTTGACTAGATCGGGTACATTCTGGGTTATTTGGGCATAGCTGCTGATGATGATGATTGAAAAGTTTTCATCCTGTGAACAAACGTAGCCCCCTATTATGGGAATGTGGAAATTTCACCTTGTTTGGTTGCTGGCATTGGTGATGAGAGTCACTCGATGCTTTTTACGTGAGCAAGAAAACACTTCGTATTTTTTTGACAAATTGTACGTGATTTAAATAATATGAACAAACTGCCTTGTATTCCTGGTTCTTTCGGTAAAGTCACCACCGCGTAGAAGAGACACAACAAAAACAGGTCCCTGCAGGGTGGGCTGGTAGGAACATTGGAATTTTGCGCAATTTGATGACATTGTTACTCCCAAATGTTGGGTGCAATAAGACATATCAAGTCTCTGCGCTGTCTATTGCTGATTTTACACCCAACAGCACGAGATTTCACTTCGTTAAAGTATTGAAAGGGGACGGACGGACGGACACATTAATCTATTGCAGGCTGGTACACTCAGTTTACAACTTCGTTCCTACCAGTATAATAAAAATATAAAACAATACAATCCTCATGACGTTTCGACTGCAACACAAGCAATCATCATCAGGTGTGAAAACCACAGCAAGAAATTTTGAAAAAAGTGGCGGTTATTTTTAACGTTAGCACCACGGAGAGCGATTTGGCAGTGATTCAGATGGACGAGTCCATCTATGTTCGGAAAAGAGGAGGGGAGGAGACGAAAATAATGGATGCGGTCTGAAAGTCACCGTAAACGTTAAAAACAAACGCAACTTTTTTTCAAATTTTCTTGCTGTGGTTTTCACACCTGATGATGATTGCTTGTGTTGCAGTCGAAACTTCGTGAGAATTTTATTGTTTTATATTTTTATTATTTTATTGTTTCCCTTCTACGTGGTGACTTTACCAAAAGAACCAAGAATATTAATCCCTGCAGTCACGAAAGCTTTAAATCAAAATGTAAACTGCCTTGTATTTGGTTTAACACGTGGTAGGCTTTCGTGACCAATATCATCCCATAATACAGATTTTTTTGCGTTAGATCGTGTCAATATATAAATGTTGTGTCGTTAAACCCGCCACCACCCGACACAGCCAATAAGTAAGGTTTGTCACGTGAACAGAACGTGCCAATTCGTTACTGGTACAGCACATCGGAGCGTTGGAGCGCACAATCACAACATTTACAATCTGAGTACGACGTTTCGCTAGTAATTATGTAGTGTTGTAAGGACGAGCAGACTTCTTTAGGAGGCACACTCTGTTTATTGTATTATTTCCTTATACAACGCTTAACACACACAGAGGGATATTCGGTCCCCTCACCCGATACCCTAGGGAGGTACAGCCTCCGGACCTGGCGGGACTCACACGTCTACCGCTATCCTAGTCCTCCGGCTAGGACCTAGGGGAGGCTATCTGACCCACCGCTGGCCCGGTGGGTCCTGACCACTGGGTATGCCGAGCCTTAGCCCTTAGAAGGGCTGAAAGGCTGGTCCAGGGTCCTAGCTAGGCTTCAGCCCAGTCTTCTATCTTCGTGCAGGGAGAGAACTCCCAGAGGTCCGTTGGGTCACCCGCCTTATACCCCTTCGTGGCCAGGTAGAACCAATCATACATTCCCACGTGGAACCGTCTGATTGGTTCGCACCAAACCCTGGCCACGATCCGTTTCACCTCGACTGACCCCAACCGTTGTACCCAGGGGTAATGCTGCACTGCCCTGGTGGCAATGCAGGTTACGCAACAGCGTGTAGTTAACACCTCTACATCACCCCCTCCTTCGGAAGCTCCAGCCGTCCCGGCTGCAACAATGGGAAACTCCGAAATTACCAACGGTAGAATAATTGTGAGTGTGCCTCACGAACAACAAGAACAATAAAACCCCTATAAATACCCCCCTTAACAACATAACGTATGTACAAGGCACTAGACATGCCAAAAAAAATTATAACTACCGGCGAGATTTCGCGCGCGTGTGTTTCGCGGGACCATCGTAGGGGATGGCAGGCTTTGTCGGCGGCACAAGGGAAGGAGGAGGATGAGCCAGAGCATCCGGTGGGCCTTTAGGCATCTCCACGGGGACACCCGCTGCTCCACGGTCCATTGAGGCCGAACATGGCCTGCATGGAGCCGTCACTCCCGCGTCATCTGCAGGAGGACTGACACGCCTGCGCTGTGGGTTAGGCACCAACAGGGCAACATCCGGCTCGTCGGACGCGTCGCGCACTCGGCCCCCGTGTCGTGCGTGTTGTGGAGGGATGCGTGGCGTGACGAAGGGTTTTAACCGAGAGGGGTGAACGCACCAGCGACGCCGTCCCCAGCTAATTTTAACAAATTGGGGACGCAGGACTTCCACTACCTCAACCGGGCCTCGCCATGGTCTGAGGAGTTTGGCCGACGTGGACACCGGCACCTGGGGGCAGTGGAGCCATGCCCTGTCTCCCGGTGCCCACCGATGCGTGTACGTCCGGGGGTCACGCAGTCGCAAATTCGCCCGTTGGCGGGAAGCCGAATTTTCAATGGCGGCCTCCCGTGCCTCGGCCAACTTACGGAGGTTTAATCGCAAGTGGTCAACGAGCTTTGACTTTTGCGGTGGCTGTTCGATTTCCAGCCGAACGTCGGCGGGAGGAAAGGCATCCCTGCCGTACATTAGAAAGAACGGGGAAAATCCCGTCGCCGCGTGAGGTGCCATACGGTATGCGGCGAGCACCCCCGGAACCTGCAACTCCCAATCGAGGTGGGATTCATCGACCTGATGGCATAACATAGCGGTGAGAGTTCTATGAAGGCGCTCCACCATGCCGTCGGTCTGAGGATGGTAGGGTGAAGTGCGCACTTTCTTAGTGCCCAACAGGCGGCACACATCATTCAGCAAGGCTCCCGGAAAATTTCTTCCCTGATCGGTCAGCAACCGTTCTGGTGCGCCCTTGTCCAGGACGTAGCCCTGAACAAAGGCGTCCACAACGGCCGCCGCCGACTGGTTGGGGAGGGCCCAGGCCATAGGCCACCGTGTAAAATACTCTACCCCAACCAGAAGGTACTTATTACCCCGTGGCGTAGTAGGAAAAGGGCCCAAAATATCGAGAGCCACCAACTCATTTATACGAGAGACCGAAATGGGTTTGCAGGGGTGGACATGCCAGTTTAGCCGGCGGTTTACGTTGCGCACAATGGGTGCATCCCAGCAAAATGTCAGTGACGTCGCGCAGCATGCCCGGGCAGAAAAATTGCAACCGCAACAACCCAATGGTCTTATGAACACCCAGGTGCAATAAACGCTCATGCGCCGCCCATACGGCCTTGCATCGCAAGGCGGATGGCACGACGATTTTATGTTGACACGAGTCAGCATCCCAATGCATCAACAAGCCGTGCTTCATGACAAATGAATTAAATTTGCCCTGTCTTGGAACCGCATTATTCGCGTGGCGACGCAACCTCAAAAACGACATGTCCTCGCCCTGGTGCCGACCCCATTCGGCCAAAGTTAGCTCCAGCAAATCGTCACTGGCCATTGGATCTGCATGATCGAACATCGGCGCTGAGGCGGCGGGAAGCGTGGCTGACACCGTTGTGAGAGGCGCAACCTGCGCAGGCAATGGCGGCTTACAACGGCCCGAGCCCAAAAAATACGCACATTTTTGAGCCGGCGGAAGGCGAGACAACGCATCGGCATTCGTGTGTTGTGCACCCCTACGGTAAGTGACATTGAAATCGTAGTCCTGAAGGACTTCGAGCCACCGAGAAAGCTGCCCGGACGGTTGGTCAACCCGCAGAGCGTACTGTAAAGCCGAATGATCAGATCGCACGGTAAAATGCTGACCATACAGGTACGGCCTGTATTGCTGAATAAAAAAAACAATGGCCAGCAGCTCACGTCTGGTCACACAGTATCTTTGTTCAGCAAGAGACAAGACTCTGCTACCATAGGCAACAACCCTTTCAATGCCATCAACTTTTTGGGACAGAACACCCCCAATCCCCGTATTGCTAGCGTCGGTGTCCAACACGAATGGCACGGAAAAATCGGGGTACGCAAGGGACGGTGCCGTCACGAGCGCGTTCCGCAAGGAGTCGAACGCAGCCTGTTCTGCGTCCCCCCAATGAAACGCCACCCCTTTTGACGTAAGGGCGTGGAGCGGCTTGGCAATCGTCGCGAAGCCAGCAACAAACCGGCGGTAGTACGACGCAAAACCAATAAAACTACGAACATCGCCCGCAGATGTAGGGGTCGGCCAATGTTGAACACATTTGGTTTTTTCAGGGTCGGTAGAGATGCCCGAGCGGTTAACTGTGCCCCAGATAGCGCACAGACTCACGCAGAAGGTGACACTTCTGCGGCTTGAATTTCAAGTTAGCGGCCCGCATTTTCAAGAAGACAGCACGCAACCGTTCGATGTGTTCGCCGAACGTGCGGCTAAAGACGATGACGTCGTCAAGATAAATGAGACATGAGTCCCACTGGAGCCCAGCGAGGACCAGCTCCATGAGCCTCTGGAACGTCGCTGGGGCCGAGTGGAGACCCATGGGCAATCTATTAAACTCGAAAAGGCCCTGTGGTGTCCGAAAAGCAGTCTTAGGTTTTGATGATTCGTCGAGGGGGAGTTGCCAAAACCCCGACAGAAGGTCCAAGGTGGAGAAATAGTGCGCCCCTGCCAGGGCATCCAATGACTCGTCCATACGAGGGAGAGGGTAGGCGTCCGCTACCGAGATTTTATTTAGGCGCCGAAAATCAACGCAAAAACGGAGACTGCCATTGTGCTTTTTGACCAGCACTATTGGAGCACCCCAGGGACTAGTGGAGGGAGAAATTATATCGGCCTTCAGCATGTCATCCACAGCCGATTTAACATGCTGTTTCTCCGCCGGGCTAAGCCGAAACGGGTTTTGTCGAATCGGGGCAGCGTCACCAGTATCAATGTGGTGACGCAGCAGCTTGGTGCAGCCAATATCAAATTTAGATTTACTGAAGACATCGGAAAATTCTCGCAGAAGAGCGCGCAATTTAATTCGCTGCGAATGAGACAGATCACCCGTGTCTGTGCAGAGCGCGTCCAACCATCTCTCATCCGATTCGGAAGGAGGTGGGACCTGCGGCGTCTCATGCACGTGTCCCACGACTCCGGTCCCCAACGGCACCGGGGTCGCGTGAGCGAACACAGTTCCTTGCGAAATGACGGTTGTGGACAATCTGACATTCAAAACCTGCAAGAACAGCTCCCTGTCGGCTGCTACGAGGGTCTGTGCAGACACCAAATCTAACCCCTTAGCAGCTGCGTTTGAAGGCCCCAGCAAAATGCCATGTGCCAAGGCCTCCGGGGCTAGCGGCTTTTTAAGTTGCAAGGGCACGAGCATTTGTGTCCCTGGCGGAATGCGGACTGTGCTCGCGACAAACGCCTGCACCGAGGCACTAGCCATGCGCGGATGTGAGGGTGTGGGCAAGAACGCCATCCGTCGACCCGACGGGAGTTCGATGCAGCCTTGATCTACAAGGATCTTAATAGGCATTTTTGCGAGAAAATCAGTGCCTAACAAACACGGCACGGCGAGGGAAGAAGAGACCAAAATAGGCCCTGCCAATTTAATGTCTCCAATCGAAATTTGCGCCCGAATTTGCCCAATAATGCCAAGTGAACTGCCATTAGCGGCGAAACACGGGATAGAAACCCATTCCAAGGGGCGGCATCGTACGGGCAGTATATTGTAAATCAAATCCGAAATGATCGTAGCCAACGCACCAGTATCGACCAACACGCGAAATTCCACACCCTCGATTGATCCGACAACCACGGACGAACCTGCCGTCGCCGCGACTACCCTATGGGCCAACTCAGACCACTGCCCAGGTCCGAGTGGCCGCGAACAAACGCCAGAATACCCCCCATCACACGCCGAATCGCGAGCCCTTCTTATGGTGCGTTGCAGTGTGTATGGTGTGAATGAGGGCCGAGCGTGAGAGGCGTCGCGACTTGCCTGGTTTTGCCGCGATGCCGTGGACGTCCTGTAGTCCTGGCCCCGGGATGCGGAGGGGCGTCGTCGAGGCGCACGGCAGTCAGAGGAGATGTGGCCTCGTTGGCCACAGTTGAAGCACGTCACGTCGCCGCGTGGAGCAGGCCGTCCCCGCTGCTGGTCGTTGCGGCGACCAGCGTGGTCTGACGATCGCCGGCCCGTTGACCTGGTCGCCATGAAGGCCCGGTCGGGGGAGAACTCGGCGTCCCTGCTGGCAGGCTCCGACGTCGAAGCCGAGGCGGCGATGGTCGATTCCGTGTGGAGCAGCAGATGTGCGTGGATGCACCGAGCGGTTCGTAGCGAGCACATACTGTCGTTGTCCACTGCTTGGATGACGATGCGCAGCTCGCGCGCCAGCTCCAGCATCTTCTGGAGAACGATGGCGTCGATGGCCTCGTCATCCATGCGAGGGTAACCCGCTCTTGCCATCGCCAGTAGAGCGGTCCGGAATGCCAACGGAGACTCTTTAGGGCGGCGTCGCCTGTCGTAAAATCGGCTGCGGACGTTGGATGGAGGCCCGTAGACGTCGGACATCCGTCGGATGGCCGATTGAAGAGTCGCCCTTTCGTGCCTGTGCGTCCGACCAGCCCACCATCTCTTGGTGGCTCAGGAAGCGACGCTGGAACGCCGCCCAGTCACCCCCTTCAGATGAGAATTCCCGGAAGATGGGCAGGCGTTGTTGGAGGGCGGACGTCGTCTCCCCCTCAGCTTGCACCATCTCGAGCCGTAGATCGGTGATTTCCCGGCCGATAGAGTCTACTGTACCATGTCGGTACAGTGATGACGCGGCGTCCGCTGAGGAACTTGAATTCGCAGCGTCGCGTGCCGATGACGTTGCGGGTTGTGATTGGCCCCCCGCGTTCCCAGGATGCCCCTGGCTTCCGCTTCCGGCGGGATCACGTGGTTCTCCGGCGGGAAAATCAAAATGTCCGCCCCGGCCGATGGCGGGAATGTCTGCCGGCGGTTGACTCGGCCTGCTCGCGACCTCCAAGTTGATCTCTTCGAGAATGGAGGCCGCGGCATGTACGAGTTGAGCGAGACGGCCGTGTGCTGCCCTGAGTCCGTCCCCCATGGCAGGGGGAGCGACCGGCTGGCTGCTCAACCGGTGGCTGGGCGGCTGTCAACGTGGCAGCGTTTTCAGCGGAGCTGGCGGTGCTTGCAGGTGAGGCAGCGTTATCTTCGTTCTGGCTCCGCGCGTGGGCTGAACTTCTGGTTTCCATTTCCAACCACTTCTGACACCAGTTGCAGTGTTGTAAGGACGAGCAAACTTTTTTAGGAGGCACACTCTGTTTATTGTATTATTTCCTTATAGGGCAACATCCGGCTTGTCGGACGCGTCGCGCACTCGGCCCCCGTGTCGTGCGTGTTGTGGAGGGATGCGTGGCGTGACGAAGGGTTTTAACCGAGAGGGGTGAACGCACCAGCGACGCCGTCCCCAGCTAATTTTAACAAATTGGGGACGCAGGACTTCCACTACCTCAACCGGGCCTCGCCATGGTCTGAGGAGTTTGGCCGACGTGGACACCGGCACCTGGGGGCAGTGGAGCCATGCCCTGTCTCCCGGTGCCCACCGATGCGTGTACGTCCGGGGGTCACGCAGTCGCAAATTCGCCCGTTGGCGGGAAGCCGAATTTTCAATGGCGGCCTCCCGTGCCTCGGCCAACTTACGGAGGTTTAATCGCAAGTGGTCAACGAGCTTTGACTTTTGCGGTGGCTGTTCGATTTCCAGCCGAACGTCGGCGGGAGGAAAGGCATCCCTGCCGTACATTAGAAAGAACGGGGAAAATCCCGTCGCCGCGTGAGGTGCCATACGGTATGCGGCGAGCACCCCCGGAACCTGCAACTCCCAATCGAGGTGGGATTCATCGACCTGATGGCATAACATAGCGGTGAGAGTTCTATGAAGGCGCTCCACCATGCCGTCGGTCTGAGGATGGTAGGGTGAAGTGCGCACTTTCTTAGTGCCCAACAGGCGGCACACATCATTCAGCAAGGCTCCCGGAAAATTTCTTCCCTGATCGGTCAGCAACCGTTCTGGTGCGCCCTTGTCCAGGACGTAGCCCTGAACAAAGGCGTCCACAACGGCCGCCGCCGACTGGTTGGGGAGGGCCCAGGCCATAGGCCACCGTGTAAAATACTCTACCCCAACCAGAAGGTACTTATTACCCCGTGGCGTAGTAGGAAAAGGGCCCAAAATATCGAGAGCCACCAACTCATTTATACGAGAGACCGAAATGGGTTTGCAGGGGTGGACATGCCAGTTTAGCCGGCGGTTTACGTTGCGCACAATGGGTGCATCCCAGCAAAATGTCAGTGACGTCGCGCAGCATGCCCGGCAGAAAAATTGCAACCGCAACAACCCAATGGTCTTATGAACACCCAGGTGCAATAAACGCTCATGCGCCGCCCATACGGCCTTGCATCGCAAGGCGGATGGCACGACGATTTTATGTTGACACGAGTCAGCATCCCAATGCATCAACAAGCCGTGCTTCATGACAAATGAATTAAATTTGCCCTGTCTTGGAACCGCATTATTCGCGTGGCGACGCAACCTCAAAAACGACATGTCCTCGCCCTGGTGCCGACCCCATTCGGCCAAAGTTAGCTCCAGCAAATCGTCACTGGCCATTGGATCTGCATGATCGAACATCGGCGCTGAGGCGGCGGGAAGCGTGGCTGACACCGTTGTGAGAGGCGCAACCTGCGCAGGCAATGGCGGCTTACAACGGCCCGAGCCCAAAAAATACGCACATTTTTGAGCCGGCGGAAGGCGAGACAACGCATCGGCATTCGTGTGTTGTGCACCCCTACGGTAAGTGACATTGAAATCGTAGTCCTGAAGGACTTCGAGCCACCGAGAAAGCTGCCCGGACGGTTGGTCAACCCGCAGAGCGTACTGTAAAGCCGAATGATCAGATCGCACGGTAAAATGCTGACCATACAGGTACGGCCTGTATTGCTGAATAAAAAAAACAATGGCCAGCAGCTCACGTCTGGTCACACAGTATCTTTGTTCAGCAAGAGACAAGACTCTGCTACCATAGGCAACAACCCTTTCAATGCCATCAACTTTTTGGGACAGAACACCCCCAATCCCCGTATTGCTAGCGTCGGTGTCCAACACGAATGGCACGGAAAAATCGGGGTACGCAAGGGACGGTGCCGTCACGAGCGCGTTCCGCAAGGAGTCGAACGCAGCCTGTTCTGCGTCCCCCCAATGAAACGCCACCCCTTTTGACGTAAGGGCGTGGAGCGGCTTGGCAATCGTCGCGAAGCCAGCAACAAACCGGCGGTAGTACGACGCAAAACCAATAAAACTACGAACATCGCCCGCAGATGTAGGGGTCGGCCAATGTTGAACACATTTGGTTTTTTCAGGGTCGGTAGAGATGCCCGAGCGGTTAACTGTGCCCCAGATAGCGCACAGACTCACGCAGAAGGTGACACTTCTGCGGCTTGAATTTCAAGTTAGCGGCCCGCATTTTCAAGAAGACAGCACGCAACCGTTCGATGTGTTCGCCGAACGTGCGGCTAAAGACGATGACGTCGTCAAGATAAATGAGACATGAGTCCCACTGGAGCCCAGCGAGGACCAGCTCCATGAGCCTCTGGAACGTCGCTGGGGCCGAGTGGAGACCCATGGGCAATCTATTAAACTCGAAAAGGCCCTGTGGTGTCCGAAAAGCAGTCTTAGGTTTTGATGATTCGTCGAGGGGGAGTTGCCAAAACCCCGACAGAAGGTCCAAGGTGGAGAAATAGTGCGCCCCTGCCAGGGCATCCAATGACTCGTCCATACGAGGGAGAGGGTAGGCGTCCGCTACCGAGATTTTATTTAGGCGCCGAAAATCAACGCAAAAACGGAGACTGCCATTGTGCTTTTTGACCAGCACTATTGGAGCACCCCAGGGACTAGTGGAGGGAGAAATTATATCGGCCTTCAGCATGTCATCCACAGCCGATTTAACATGCTGTTCCTCCGCCGGGCTAAGCCGAAACGGGTTTTGTCGAATCGGGGCAGCGTCACCAGTATCAATGTGGTGACGCAGCAGCTTGGTGCAGCCAATATCAAATTTAGATTTACTGAAGACATCGGAAAATTCTCGCAGAAGAGCGCGCAATTTAATTCGCTGCGAATGAGACAGATCACCCGTGTCTGTGCAGAGCGCGTCCAACCATCTCTCATCCGATTCGGAAGGAGGTGGGACCTGCGGCGTCTCATGCACGTGTCCCACGACTCCGGTCCCCAACGGCACCGGGGTCGCGTGAGCGAACACAGTTCCTTGCGAAATGACGGTTGTGGACAATCCGACATTCAAAACCTGCAAGAACAGCTCCCTGTCGGCTGCTACGAGGGTCTGTGCAGACACCAAATCTAACCCCTTAGCAGCTGCGTTTGAAGGCCCCAGCAAAATGCCATGTGCCAAGGCCTCCGGGGCTAGCGGCTTTTTAAGTTGCAAGGGCACGAGCATTTGTGTCCCTGGCGGAATGCGGACTGTGCTCGCGACAAACGCCTGCACCGAGGCACTAGCCATGCGCGGATGTGAGGGTGTGGGCAAGAACGCCATCCGTCGACCCGACGGGAGTTCGACGCAGCCTTGATCTACAAGGATCTTAATAGGCATTTTTGCGAGAAAATCAGTGCCTAACAAACACGGCACGGCGAGGGAAGAAGAGACCAAAATAGGCCCTGCCAATTTAATGTCTCCAATCGAAATTTGCGCCCGAATTTGCCCAATAATGCCAAGTGAACTGCCATTAGCGGCGAAACACGGGATAGAAACCCATTCCAAGGGGCGGCATCGTACGGGCAGTATATTGTAAATCAAATCCGAAATGATCGTAGCCAACGCACCAGTATCGACCAACACGCGAAATTCCACACCCTCGATTGATCCGACAACCACGGACGAACCTGCCGTCGCCGCGACTACCCTATGGGCCAACTCAGACCACTGCCCAGGTCCGAGTGGCCGCGAACAAACGCCAGAATACCCCCCATCACACGCCGAATCGCGAGCCCTTCTTATGGTGCGTTGCAGTGTGTATGGTGTGAATGAGGGCCGAGCGTGAGAGGCGTCGCGACTTGCCTGGTTTTGCCGCGATGCCGTGGACGTCCTGTAGTCCTGGCCCCGGGATGCGGAGGGGCGTCGTCGAGGCGCACGGCAGTCAGAGGAGATGTGGCCTCGTTGGCCACAGTTGAAGCACGTCACGTCGCCGCGTGGAGCAGGCCGTCCCCGCTGCTGATCGTTGCGGCGACCAGCGTGGTCTGACGATCGCCGGCCCGTTGACCTGGTCGCCATGAAGGCCCGGTCGGGGGAGAACTCGGCGTCCCTGCTGGCAGGCTCCGACGTCGAAGCCGAGGCGGCGATGGTCGATTCCGTGTGGAGCAGCAGATGTGCATGGATGCGCCGAGCGGTTCGTAGCGAGCACATACTGTCGTTGTCCACTGCTTGGATGACGATGCGCAGCTCGCGCGCCAGCTCCAGCATCTTCTGGAGAACGATGGCGTCGATGGCCTCGTCATCCATGCGAGGGTAACCCGCTCTTGCCATCGCCAGTAGAGCGGTCCGGAATGCCAACGGAGACTCTTTAGGGCGGCGTCGCCTGTCGTAAAATCGGCTGCGGACGTTGGATGGAGGCTTGTAGACGTCGGACATCCGTCGGAGGGCCGATTGAAGAGTCGCCCTTTCGTGCCTGTGCGTCCGACCAGCCCACCATCTCTTGGTGGCTCAGGAAGCGACGCTGGAACGCCGCCCAGTCACCCCCTTCAGATGAGAATTCCCGGAAGATGGGCAGGCGTTGTTGGAGGGCGGACGTCGTCTCCCCCTCAGCTTGCACCATCTCGAGCCGTAGATCGGTGATTTCCCGGCCGATAGAGTCTACTGTACCATGTCGGTACAGTGATGACGCGGCGTCCGCTGAGGAACTTGAATTCGCAGCGTCGCGTGCCGATGACGTTGCGGGTTGTGATTGGCCCCCCGCGTTCCCAGGATGCCCCTGGCTTCCGCTTCCGGCGGGATCACGTGGTTCTCCGGCGGGAAAATCAAAATGTCCGCCCCGGCCGATGGCGGGAATGTCTGCCGGCGGTTGACTCGGCCTGCTCGCGACCTCCAAGTTGATCTCTTCGAGAATGGAGGCCGCGGTATGTACGAGTTGAGCGAGACGGCCGTGTGCTGCCCTGAGTCCGTCCCCCATGGCAGGGGGAGCGACCGGCTGGCTGCTCAACCGGTGGCTGGGCGGCTGTCAACGTGGCAGCGTTTTCAGCGGAGCTGGCGGTGCTTGCAGGTGAGGCAGCGTTATCTTCGTTCTGGCTCCGCGCGTGGGCTGAACTTCTGGTTTCCATTTCCAACCACTTCTGACACCAGTTGCAGTGTTGTAAGGACGAGCAAACTTTTTTAGGAGGCACACTCTGTTTATTGTATTATTTCCTTATACAACGCTTAACACACACAGAGGGATATTCGGTCCCCTCACCCGATACCCTAGGGAGGTACAGCCTCCGGACCTGGCGGGACTCACACGTCTACCGCTAACCTCCTTGATACCTAAGGAGGTACAACCTCCGGACTTGGCAGGACTCACACGTCTACCGCTATCCTAGTCCTCCGGCTAGGACCTAGGGGAGGCTATCTGACCCACCGCTGGCCCGGTGGGTCCTGACCACTGGGTATGCCGAGCCTTAGCCCTTAGAAGGGCTGAAAGGCTGGTCCAGGGTCCTAGCTAGGCTTCAGCCCAGTCTTCTATCTTCGTGCAGGGAGAGAACTCCCCGAGGTCCGTTGGGTCACCCGTCTTATACCCCTTCGTGGCCGGGTAGAACCAATCATACATTCCCACGTGGAACCGTCTGATTGGTTCGCACCAAACCCTGGCCACGATCCGTTTCACCTCAACTGACCCCAACCGTTTTACCCAGGGGTAATGCTGCACTGCCCTGGTGGCAATGCAGGTTACGCAACAGCGCGTAGTTAACACCTCTACAGAAGCACTACGACAGAATTGCTACAATGATGCTTAAATTAACAGTGCACTGAATGCCAAAACACGATCGCAAAGCAATACTGCTGAAAGCGATCAGATTGTTAAAACAATAAATATTCCATATATCTCAGGAGTAACTGACAAATTAGCCCGTGTTTTGCAAAAGCAAAACATTACAGTATGATTTGGTACAGTACACAAAATTAAAAAACTAGTATCTTGCACTAAAGACGCATTACCTAAATTATCAACCGGTGTAACATCAGCATAAGACTAAAAGAACATCAAAGAAATATTAAATTATCTCATACACAACTGTCGGCAGTGGCAGAACATGCTTTTCAACAAGGACACTGAATTGATTTTGATAACGTTGAAGTGTTGTGTAAAACTAATTATTACTGGCAAAGACTAATTAGAGAATCCATTGAAATTGAGAGGAATAGAAATAACTTTAATCGCTCTGACAGCTACAGGCTTAGTGCGGTAATATGTATTATTAAATAATACATATTACAATTCCTTATGGGGGAAACACATACTAATAAACGGATTACTAACGTAGCATATAATCACAATAACACACATTACAACTAATTACTAATCTACAACTCATTACTAATCATAACCATTGACTGATTACCAATCGATTATATAATTACAATACCCCCCATCCGCCTCTAATCACTGCACCTGATATGAGTTAAATGATGACGTCAGCCTGCTGCTCTATTTAAGACTGGGAGCAAGCGAGGGCTTTACCATTCTGGTGAATTGCCCGATGATGCTGGATGTAATTGTTGTGTCACAACAGCGAAGCCGCTCCGTCGAAATAGGGGCCGTCGCTGTGCTGCTGCGACCGAGAAGCCACCCGGCTCCCATCACAGCACTTCAACCGCCACCCCCCCCCCCCCACCTTAACACACACACACACTCAAGTAGGGCCTCATGGGGAGGGAGGGGGGCACCTGCCCTGAATTTTTACCCGAGAGGCCCCCTCGTGGGGGTGCTCCACGGTTTCTCAGGGTCAGGGAATTGGCAGGCACCCCCCCCCCCCCCCCCAGGCCAAATGGCACTGCGGCGCCGTGGCTTAACTTAGAATTAAATGACCACGGAGAACTCGCTGAGAACCGCATTGAGGAGATGCCCAGGACACACGCGGACCAGCAGACAGGTGGGGAGCGGGGCAGCGTGGGTTAAGGGTCTCTACCCATGGTGCACCGCGGGCTAGCGTCTCTACCCATGATGCACCGCGGATTAACGGCCCTACCCATGATGCACCGCGGATTAACGGCCTGACCCGTGATGCACCGCGGATGGGCGCTGCGAGGGCTTTGAAAGGAGCATAAAAGGGGATGCTTTGGGGAAGCAAGGGGCCATTTTTTTACTTGACTGGAGATCAACAGGAGGGAGGGATCGGGGAGCCGTCACCTGACTGTTACTCGCACGTCCGTGAGATGGGGCAGAGAACAGCCAGATTCTGTTTACAGCATCATCTATCCGCGACCTCCATCGCTGCGAGGTCGGACCGTAAGTACGAGGGAGAGAGGTAAGACAAAGGGACGAAATTCGGAGAGAAAATAGAGGGCAGACAGGTCCATTAAGTATCAGGCAGTAGCGAGATAGGTTAGACCTGTCCTGCTGGTCCGTACTGACACGCACAGTCTAGTTCGATACTCGCGGGGAATAAAACCACTAATAGGATAAAGCTGTGTCGTGGTCACTGTGAGTGCGAGGAGGGAGACGGAGTGTTTGGTGTTCGCATACCGGTACGAGTGTGTACAGAGTGTTTTGTGTTCGCGCATACGCGGCTGTTTGCAGCGAATAAGGGAGTAAAACGTGCTTAGTGCCGGTACCTGTACGGTCGTTTACAGTATTGTTCAGCGCGCGCGTACCTACACGAATATCTTCGGTGGTGCCCAGCGCTCGTGTACCTGCGCAATAGCCTACAGTAGCGCTTTGCGCTCGCGCGCCTGTGTGACGGGGTGGTGGTCGCGCACTCGCGCTATTGTCTAATAGCGAATTAAGCGCCTGGCGTGTGTGAATACGCAGCTGTGTAAACAGCCCGTTAAATCGGAGCAAAGTAATTGCGGCGTGGTTGTTTTTGCTTAAGCGCGTGGAGCGTAGGTGGGAGGGAATCCCACGGGGGCGCGCCGCGCCTGTTTATTCCCGTGCAGGACGGGGTTTTGCTTTGCGAGCGCGCTCACCGCGACACGCCGGCGTTGAACAGGGTAGCGCATCGCGAGCGCAAAGCGTACAAGCCGTTTATTAAGCTACGCAAACGCGGTCGACATCCCAGGCAGAGGTACAGGGGGGCGAGGCATTAGGGGTCGGTAGTCTGGACCTGACAGAGCAGCCGGGGAGGTAGCGGTATGAATGGAACGGGGGAGTCGGTGGGCAACGGCCCCGACAATTCAGTGATGGCGGGGGACGGTAGCCCCCACAGTGACTATGTTACACACACACACAGGATGTGACTATGTTACACACACACACACAGGATGTGACTATGTTACACACACACACACACACAGGATGTGACTATGTTACACACACACATACGGGATGTGATTATGTTACACACACACACACATACAGGATGTGACTATGTTACACACACATACACAGCTTCAGAACGTGACTATGTTACACACACACACACTGGATGTGACTATGTTACACACACACACACACGATGTGATTATGTTACACACATACACACAGGATGTGACTATGTTACACACACACACACAGGATGTGATTATGTTACACACACACACAGGACATGACTATGTTACACACACACACCTTCAGGACGTGACTATGTTACACACACACATACAGGATGTGACTATGTTACACACACATATAGGATGTGACTATGTTACACACACATACACAGCTTCAGGACGTGACTATGTTACACACACACATACAGGATGTGACTATGTTACACACACATACAGGATGTGATTATGTTACACACACACGATGTGATTATGTTACACACACACAGGATGTGACTATGTTACACACACACACAGCTTCAGGACGTGACTATGTTACACACACAGCTTCAGGATGTGACTATGTTACACACACACAGCTTCAGGACGTGACTATGTTACACACACATACAAGATGTGACTATGTTACACACACACAGTATGTGACTATGTTACACACACACACAGGATGTGATTATGTTACACACACATCACACACACGATGTGACTATGTTACACACACACACAGCTTCAGGACGTGACTATGTGACACACACAGCTTCAGGATGTGACTATGTTACACACACATACAGGATGTGACTATGTTACACAAACATCACACACACGATGTGACTATGTTACACACACACAGGATGTGACTATGTTACACACACACACAGGATGTGATTATGTTACACACACATCACACACACGATGTGACTATGTTACACACACATACACACAGGATGTGATTATGTTACACACACACACGATGTGACTATGTTACACACACACATACAGGATGTGACTATGTTACACACACAGGATGTGACTATGTTACACACACACACATAGAGGATGTGACTATGTTACACACACACATACAGGATGTGACTATGTTACACACACACAAACAGGATGTGACTATGTTACACACACAGCTACAGGATGTGATTATGTTACACACACACACATACAGGATGTGATTATGTTACACACACACACAGGATGTGACTATGTTACACACACACAGCTACAGGATGTGATTATGTTACACACACACACATACAGGATGTGATTATGTTACACACACACACAGGATGTGATTATGTTACACACACACACAGGATGTGACTATGTTACACACACACGATGTGACTGTTACACACACACACAGGATGTGATTATGTTACACACACACACATACAGGATGTGACTATGTTACACACACACACAGGATGTGACTATGTTAAACACACACACACATACACACAGGATGTCACTATGTTACACACACATACAGGATGTGACTATGTTACACACACATACAGGATGTGATTATGTTACACACACACACACAGGATGTGACTATGTTACACACACACACACGATGTGACTATGTTACACACACACACAGGATGTGATTATGTTACACACATACAGGATGTGACTATGTTACACACACACACAGGATGTGATTATGTTACACACACACACATACAGGATGTGACTATGTTACACACACACACAGGATGTGATTATGTTACACACACACAGGATGTGACTATGTTACACACACACACGATGTGACTATGTTACACACACACACACAGGATGTGATTATGTTACACACACACACATACAGGATGTGACTATGTTACACACACACACAGGATGTGACTATGTTACACACACACACATACACACAGGATGTCACTATGTTACACACACATACAGGATGTGACTATGTTACACACACATACAGGATGTGATTATGTTACACACACACACACAGGATGTGACTATGTTACACACACATACAGGATGTGATTATGTTACACACACACACAGGATGTGACTATGTTACACACACATACAGGATGTGATTATGTTACACACACACACACGATGTGACTATGTTACACACACACACACAGGATGTGATTATGTTACACACACACACACATACAGGATGTGACTATGTTACACACACACACACACAGGACGTGACTATGTTACACACACACACAGCTTCAGGACGTGACTATGTTACACACACACACAGCTTCAGGACGTGACTATGTTACACACACACACACATACAGGACGTGACTATGTTACACACACACACAGCTTCAGGACGTGACTATGTTACACACACACACACAGCTACAGGACGTGACTATGTTACACACACACACAGCTTCAGGACGTGACTATGTTACACACACACACAGCTTCAGGACGTGACTATGTTACACACACACACAGCTACAGGACGTGACTATGTTACACACACACACACACACAGCTTCAGGACGTGACTATGTTACACACACACACAGCTACAGGACGTGACTATGTTACACACACACACACAGCTTCAGGACGTCACTATGTTACACACACACAGCTTCAGGACGTGACTATGTTACACACACACACAGCCACAGGACGTGACTATGTTACACACACAGCTTCAGGACGTGACTATGTTACACACACACACAGCTACAGGACGTGACTATGTTACACACACACACAGCTTCAGGACGTCACTATGTTACACACACACACAGCTTCAGGACGTGACTATCTTACACACACACAGCTTCAGGATGTGACTATGTTACACACACACAGCTACAGGACGTGACTATGTTACACACACACACACAGCTACAGGATGTGACTTTGTTACACACACACACAGCTTCAGGACGTGATTATGTTACATACACACACAGCTACAGGACGTGATTATGTTACACACACACACAGCTACAGGACGTGACTATGTGACACACAAACAGCTTCAGGACGTGACTATGTTACACACACACACAGCTTCAGGACGTGACTATGTGACACACACACACAGCTTCAGGATGTGACTATGTTACACACACACACACAGCTTCAGGACGTGACTATGTTACACACACACAGCTTCAGGACGTGACTATGTTACACACACACACACAGCTGTAGGATGTGACTATGTTAAACACACACACACACAGCTTCAGGATGTGACTATGTTACACACACACAGCTACAGGACGTGACTATGTTACACACACACACAGCTACAGGATGTGACTTTGTTACACACACACACAGCTTCAGGACGTGATTATGTTACACTCACACACAGCTACAGGACGTGACTATGTTACACACACACACAGCTTCAGGACGTGACTATGTGACACACACACACAGCTTCAGGACGTGACTATGTTATACACACGCAGCTTCAGGACGTGACTATGTTACACACACACACAGCTTCAGGACGTGACTATGTTACACACACACACACAGCTATAGGACGTGACTATGTTACACACACACAGCTACAGGACGTGACTATGTTACACACACACAGCTTCAGGACGTGACTATGTTACACACACAGGATGTGACTATGTTACACACACACAGCTTCAGGACGTGACTATGTTACACACACACACAGCTTCAGGACGTGATTATGTTACACACACACATACAGGATGTGACTATGTTACACACACATACAGGATGTGATTATGTTACACACACATACAGGATGTGACTATGTTACACACACACACACGACGTGACTATGTTACACACACACATAACGTGACTATGTTACACACACACATACACGATGTGACTATGTTACACACACATACAGGATGTGACTATGTTACACACACACAGGATGTGACTATGTTACACACACACATACAGGATGTGATTATGTTACACACACACACACAGGATGTGACTATGTTACACACACACACGATGTGATTATGTTACACACACACACACAGGATGTGACTATGTTACACACACACAGACAGGACATGACTATGTTACACACACACACACAGGATGTGACTATGTTACACACACATACAGGATGTGACTATGTTACACACACATACACAGCTTCAGGACGTGATTATGTTACACACACACATACAGGATGTGACTATGTTACACACACATACAGGATGTGATTATGTTACACACACACACGATGTGATTATGTTACACACACACATACAGGATGTGACTATGTTACACACACACATACAGGACGTGATTATGTTACACACACACATACAGGATGTGACTATGTTACACACACATACAGGATGTGATTATGTTACACACACACACAGGATGTGACTATGTTACACACACACAGCTTCAGGATGTGACTATGTTACACACACACAGCTTCAGGATGTGACTATGTTACACACACATACAGGATGTGACTATGTTACACACACACAGTATGTGACTATGTCACACACACACACACAGGATGTGATTATGTTACACACACATCACACACACGATGTGACTATGTTACACACACACACAGCTTCAGGACGTGACTATGTGACACACATACACAGCTTCAGGACGTGACTATGTTACACACACACACGATGTGACTATGTTACACACACACAGCTTCAGGATGTGACTATGTTACACACACATACAGGATGTGACTATGTTACACACACAGGATGTGACTATGTTACACACACACAGGATGTGATTATGTTACACACACACATACAGGATGTGACTATGTTACACATACACAAACAGGATGTGACTATGTTACACACACACACAAACAGGATGTGACTATGTTACACACACAGCTACAGGGATGTGATTATGTTACACACACACATACAGGATGTGATTATGTTACACACACACACAGGATGTGACTGTTACACACACACACAGCTACGGGATGTGATTATGTTACACACACACATACAGGATGTGATTATGTTACACACATACAGGATGTGATTATGTTACACACACACAGGATGTGATTATGTTACACACACACACAGGATGTGACTATGTTACACACACACACACACGATGTGACTATGTTACACACACACATACACACAGGATGTCACTATGTTACACACACACATACAGGCTGTGACTATGTTACACACACACACAGGATGTGACTATGTTACACACACATACAGGATGTGACTATGTTACACACACATACAGGATG